>NC_048306.1:69607720-69667010 GCF_013100865.1 Trachemys scripta elegans | reverse complement strand
GCCGGGGGGGTGCGCTGGGCCGCGGGGCCGGTCCAGGGTCGCGGAGCCGGGGGGGTGCGCTGGGCCGCCGGGGGCCGGCCGGCAGTGCTGGGCGGGCCGGGGGTGGTCGGCCGGGGCCGGCACCCCAGGGCCCGAGCCGACCCAGGCTGGAGCCGCCGGGGGGGCCAGCCTGGGCCGCACCTCCTCCCCCCACACCCCCCCTTACCTGCTCAGGCTTCCCGCGAATCAAATGTTCGCGGGAAGCAGGGGAGGGGGCGGAGACTTTGGGGAGGGGGCGGAGTTGGGGCGGGGGCGTGGGTGGGGCTGGGAGCGGGGCCAGGGCCCCGTGGAGTGTCCTCCTTTTGGAGGCACAAAATATGGTAACCCTATTTCATTGATTTAAGATCTACCATACCATTCTCTCACTAGAAGGAAAAACCTATAATGACAGCATGCTGAAAAATCCAGTTTGGGAATAAGAACCATTCAAGAAATATATGCTTGCTGCTGATGTTTTAAAGAAAGTCACACCAGTGAACTGGTGGAAATCACTTAAGCACTTGGATTCAGAGACTGTTGAAGTGATAATCTCACTTTTAACAGAAGTAGCTGCTTCTGCCGGTGTAGAAAGAATATTTTCTTCCTTTGGACTAATTCATTCCAAATTGAGAAATAGTTTGGGACCTGAAAAAGCAGGAAAGCTTGTTTTTCTTTTCCAGATTATGAACAAATAGGAAAATGAAGGGGAAGACGACTGAGTTAGCTGCAGAAGCCAATATAAGTTTCTCATGTTGACCTGGCTGACATTGTCGATTTAATTTTTTTTTTTAATATTTCATGAAACTATTTTAGTTTAAAACAATTTTAACAAAAACAAACCTGATTTTAAAAAACTTGAATGTTTAACTAAATTCAAAAATTCATATGCTTGTTTTGTTAAAATATTATATGTTTGCTGTTGAAGAAAAAAATTCAGAATACATAACGTTGTTGTTTTAATTAAATAAAACAATTTAAATGTCTGTCTGGTGATGTTCTCTTCCTAATACAGCATGGCAAGAAAATCCTCCAAATATTAATGATTAACGTGTTGAATTGGAAATAGTTCACCTCCCAATGACTTCATAAATATCTGCTTCAATTACGTTTGGTAAATGAAATAATCAAACAATCATTCATTTTCTGATATAGCTGTAAAACTAATCTGAAAAGTTTTCAAAATAAATCACTTTAAAAACGTATAATGTGTACCTTCTAAAAATGAAACCTACATCTATCTCTGAGTTGTGAAGAATATGTATTAAGCTTATAACAACCAACAAGAATGCACTTTTATGTAGAAATCAATGATTAAATTGAGTCTTCCTGACTAGTGATCATGATTTAAATCAATTTGATTTAGATCAAATCCACCCTGGTAAAAAGAATGACTTAGAACTGAAAGTTTTTCAGTCTTAATTATGAAGTTACTACTGTGACACTAATGTTTAAACCTACTTTAGAAGAGCAAAGAGAACCTTAAGTTAAAGGGAGACTGTCAGCTGGACAATCATTTTTCCTCTAATAATGTTGTATTTGCTAGTAACACCTAGAATGACTATGGGGGAAAGAACTTAGTGAGCAAACCAGTTCTTAATATTTTTCAGTTTGTTTATTTTGTGCACGTGGCAGCACTTTGTGTATTGCCATTTTACTGATTCCCCAAATAGGTAGTTTCTCCCTCACTGAAACATTGACAGGTAAGATGAACAGATATACTTTTTGAAAAAGGTACTTTTAAAAAAATCCCAACCATTCTATTTAAATGTACTCTGTTGGAACCTGGATTTTTTTTTAAATTAGTCATTATAAAATGATTCAGATTGACAGGTAAAATTTTCAGAAGTGGACAAGTGATATAGGAGCTTAAATCCTATAGGACTTTAGCACCTTTTACATTTTATTCAAAGCATAAACATGCCAAAAGTGTAGTATTCGTCTGCAATATCAATAGAGAGTAACCACAACAACATAAAAGTAAAGCCAAAATATTTTTCAAAGCGACTATCTGAAATATTGGTAATTATATTACTAAATGTACAATTTGTAAATATTTCAAACTTTGTTTTACTCACAGTGTTCTCCACATCATCAGCAGCAGCCAGAGGGAGGCTAAGTATATTTGTTTACTGAACTACCTCTGAATTATTTCTTCTGTTTCTTTCAGGGTCAGCCTGGTCACCTAGGGGCTCAAGGTCCAATTGGATCTTTGGGATGTACAGGGCCAGCTGGTTTGCAAGGAGAAAAAGGACAGAGAGGTGAGAATGGGCTGCCTGGGCCCGCTGGAGAAAAGGGTGATAAGGTAGGAAATACCATGGGAAGGTCTTTTTTAGTATGTAAAATGTAACGGTGAATATTGCAAAATGAAACAAATCAAGAACAATAAAAGCCTTTACTGAATGTTAAAATTACATGGGCATCTCCTGTTCTTACCCATGCAAAACTTCCACTGAAATCAGTTATAGAGCTGCCTGAGAAAGAACTGCAAAATTTGGCCCCACATTATTAAATCAAAGTTGGCAGTAAAAAAGTTAAAATTCAGGGGTCTAAGTGCCCATTTGATATGTCCCACCTCACTCACATTAGCATCAAGAAGGTTACGTGCACATATGTGGGGGAAAAATAGAACTTTAAAATAATACTGTACAATAGGCATAACTTTGCCACCTTTGGTTATGGTGAGAAATGGAATCATAAATGGTGCCTTTTATTATAATTCAGCCTTTGGTTTTACACATTTCTACAATCCTTGAACCTTTACCCTGGCTTTCACTGGTCTAATTTCATTGACACCAGTGTCAGTGAGATCAGAATTTAGCTTCTTGTGTACAACTCCACTGATCTAGAGCTTGATCCTCCTCTGGAGTCAATAGAACTTGTGTTGTGCCATTGATATAAGTGGGAGCAGAAGCCAGCCTGTAATATGGCACATACCATTATTTTACACATTATGGCTAAATTCATCTTTTGAGTAATCCCTTGTGTTTTAATGGATGAAATTGGCCCTAAGAATTTAATATTGTCCCCCAGTACCATTTGTGGCATGCATAGCTATCATTGATCATTGTTCAAGATACACTAGCTGGATAACCTCAGGCAGAGTCTGTCCACTTTATATCAGAGATGCAAGGTGGGTGAGGTATACCTTTTATTGGACCAATTTCTGTTGGTGAGAGAGAAAAGTTTTCAAGCTACACAGAACTCTTTTTTTAGGTCTGGGAAAGGTAGTCAGAGTGTCACAACTAAATACAAGGTGTTTAACCATAACTGGTCACTTGACCTTGAATGGTCTCTTACAATATGTGTTAACTATTTATGCTAAACAATCTGTTCCACCTTGCGTTTAGCTGGGACACTCTGAATATCTTTCCCAGACCTGAAGAAGAGCTCTGTGTAGCTCAAAAGCTTGTCTCTCTCACCAGCAAAAGTTGGTCGAATAAAAGATATTACCTCACCCATCTTGTTTCTCTAATATCCTGGGATCAACACAGCTACAACACTGCAAACATCTTATATAGCCATTTATCCTGCAGTGAGGTGTTAAATTCATGATTCAAATGTGACTTTATTTCCTGATAGTTTTTTACCTAATTTTACAGTACCACATCCTCATGTTGTCCTCAGTTTTTAAGTGTTCTCAAAGAACAAAATTGTAAAAGTGATTTTTTTTTTTTTAGGGCCCAACAGGAGTCCCAGGATTTCCTGGTTTAGATGGTGTGCCTGTAAGTACACTGGCAATATTGTGTTATAAAGATTACAATTTATCTGAACCCATAGGGAACTATTTTAACAGATTACCTTAATAATCAGATATGTTTAGTTTTATACCCTTCGTTACTGTATCACCTGGAGAGCTGCATATTTTGTACATGTGTGAAAAACAAAGTAAACCATTATTACATTTAGTATTGATAATACTTCATTCTTAACATGTTTTCCAAAAGACAGTACAAACCAACTAATTCAATCCATTAACACCCCTTTGAGGTAAGTAAATACTATTATTCCCATTTTACAGAGGAGGGACTGGAGGTAGAGAGGTTAACTGAGACTTGCACAAATCCATGCAGCACGGAAATGCCAATGCCAGGATTAAAAATTAGTCGTCTCTAGCTCCAGGCTCTAAAGTAGACCACACGGTTTCTGAATACATTCTTAAAATAGCAAAAAGGATCCCAAGGTCATAGTTCTTTTTCTGTTGAAACATTTTGAGCACTGTCCAGCAGTCCTTACTCAAATAAAAACCCCATTGAAACCAGCAAGAGATTTCCTGAATAGGAACTATAGATTTGGACACCTCAGTATTAAGGTAGATGGAAATACAGCTTTGTGTACAAGCTGTCATATATGAATGGAAATGAGTAGGGTGAAAGGATAGGATGCTCTATTAAATCCAATAATTTGAAAATGATTTTCTATTAGAGTTAAATCCTGAGAGGCCCTTTATGACTACACAGGGATCAACCAAAGTGGAAATAGTGCACTTTGGATGTTCACGTAGGCCAGGAAGCAGAGATCCTGTGGAGGGGATCTCTGATCCATTTGTGCTCTGTGTTTGCTCTCCATATCTGTCCATGTAGTTGCGATTGTTGCTAGAGGAGCTGTCAAATACATGGTTCCATAAGACCAAAATCTAGCATAGAGAAGAGAACAGGGTTGTGTCTGCTAGAGTTGTCTGGGAAATAGAAATCCCTTTTCATGAAAAATTGCATGTTTGAGAAAAAAATTATCCTGAATCAAGGATGCAAAATTGTTCACAGGAATGGATTTTTAGAAAAATATTGTTTCAGAAGCACTGAAATGGGATTTTTTTTGATTTGCCAGCTTCCCACTTGGAAGATTCTTCTGCCAGACAACAGTCTTCCAGGTTGGCAGCTGAGGAGTAGTCATTTCAGTTTTCGCAATGGAAAACCTAACTTTTTTTTGGCAAAACTGAAATTTTCATGTGAAAATTTTTAATTTTGCCCCAAAGGCATTTTCAGTTGGAAAATTATTCTGATGGAAAATTCCCAACCAACCCCACTGTCCGCTACTCTTCCCATCCCCTATAATAGTGAATGGTCAGTGCATCGGGGGGTTGGAAAATCAGTTCCTCCATCCCAGAATTTGTCTGTGGGTTTTCCTGAGCTCACAGTATGTTTGACTCAAGTTGTACCCTATTTACTTGAATTGCATCCTAACAGTAAAAAGGGGCCTAGCTAGTTTGGGATGACCTTAGTGTATGTCATTCACAAGGAATAAAACCTTTGCATGTTTCCCCAAAGGTGATAGCTCTTTATTGCTTCCAGACGGAATTTACTCTCAAAGAGCTTGATTTTGCTTCCATTGGAAAAAAAACTTTTGTTATTGATTCTAGTGAGAGCAGCACCCAGCCTAATTCTCTTCCTCACCTGGCAGAGCTACTGTGCATTAAAGAAGGGAATGTAAGAGGTATCAGACCAAACACTCTAGTTTCAGATTACAGCCCCGTTGAGCCTATTGCTAGGTGTAAGGAAAATTCTCATAGCTCTCAACGGGAGACTTTTCCAGTGTAAGGAGTATAGAAGCGAGACCTATGTGGGTGATCCTCTGTCCCAGTTCTGGGTTACCAGTGTCACTGCTGTGTTTAGACAAAACCTGAACCTAAATAACCATGCCACATCTTTACATGTAATTAAACCCTCACTAGGGATATCCTGGAATTGAAGGGTCCAGGGGCAAACCTGGCTTGGATGGCTGCAATGGTTCAAGAGGAGAACCCGGATTTCCAGGAGAGACCGGGTGTATTGGACCAAGAGGCTCATTTGTAAGTTATGAGCTTTATTATAATACATTTAAACTTTCTCTCCAGGTTAACATCTTTTAAAATTAAAGGGGCATTAGACTATGGCACTAGGCTTATGGCTGTGGCTACCCGAGCTCATGTCTGACTGCTTCTACACTGCACCTTGTTTGAGCTGCTGACTGGGCTTCCCACTCCTGTTAGCTTCAGTGAAGTGGAGGGTGCTCAGAACCTTGCAGGATCTGGTGTTAGGTTAAAGATGAAATTAAGTTTGCTAACCCTTAAATTGAAGTTCTGCAATACTTGATCACACGAGAACTCCTTCAAGCTCAGGGAACGCAGTTGTGTCTGGTCTGGCCTTTATGCGGGGAAAGTTCCCTATGCTACACGCCACTGAGGTTATAGTATAGAGAGCTGTGTAGGAAACATACTTGCATATATACCCACACCCTTCAGGCGTGCCTTTACTCTACTTGCCTAAGCTATGCCTCACCGGCTATACTACCGTTTATACCCATGCTAGGGGGACTGTACCCCATATGCAGCTGAAAGAAGCATGCCGTGTAGACATACCTTGGGAGAGACACAAGCACCTTGTGCTCCCATGTAATAGCCAGCCACAGTTTGGCCCCGAGGTATATTTTATAAGAATGAAATATTTAAAATTACCTTTAAGATGATTAGCTTTTCCCTTTGAAAACAGGAAGTGTGTCTGAATTAAAATTGGTCCAATATTTTAATACTGGCTAAAGGAGATCAAAAACTCAGAACCAGATACTCAGTTGGTGGAAACTGGTATAGCTCCAGTGACTGCAATGGAACTATGCTGATTTACATCAGCCAAGGATCTGACCCACAGTCTTTGACCTTTTGCAAAAACACGGGTCATTAGGTTAAGGCTCTAAATTTTCTAAACTAAACAATAAACAGTTCTGGATGTTATGCTAAAGTCGAACCCATTTAACTGAAGGTACTTGGTTGATCACCATGTGTAAGCATTATACTACTTGAAAGACATTAGAGGTCACCGTGTTTGCTGTATTTGAGCCTTAGTTTAATAAAAGGGTCATCTGAGGGAAGACGCAATTAATTGATTAAGCTGTGCCAAAGTTAGTACTATGCTGTTAGCACCATTTCTGACTGTTACCCTATGGCCTTATTATATTTGTTTGTAATCCAGGAATGCCCCATGACATGGCTAGTACTGCTCATACTAATAGCCTGAGGCCCTGACTCAGTAAGTTACTAAAACACATGCCTAACTTTAAGCATGTGAGCAATCCTATTGAAGCCACTGAAGCTATTCAGATGCATAAAATTAGGCATGTACTTAAATTCCTTGCTGAATCCAGGCCTAAGAAAACAAGCAATATACAAGCAAAGGGTAAAGCAGAGGGATAAAACATGATCCAAATACGATAATTAACCCTCCCGACATTTCTGGTGGCGCAGTTTTAATAGGCTGCAGCATGCCACCAGCAAACAATTTGATAAAAATCAAACCCACTACACCTTTCAGAACAATAAAATAACTTCTGTTCAACATGGTAACGGTAGCTGCTAGGAAATCTCTGACTGTACTATGTCTCATGGACTAGACTGTCATCTACAAGAAGTAAAGGGATGAGATAAAAGAAAAAGTGAGACATGGAACAAAACTATAGCCTGAATCCAGCTGGTTCAAGGAAATCTGAGCCTTTGCAGACCTATCACTCCCAGCATATAAAAGAACATAAACCAACAGACTCGCAGCCTTGGATCCGAACTAAAATGCCAACACCAATACATTGGGCTTTCTAGGAAAACATGACAAAGTCAGAGCAAATATCTTAATTATCTACTTGAGTATAATAATGCCACACCAAGCTCTGCATATAGACTGACTCCAATTTACTAACTGATTTATTGTACCAAATACCCACTTGATTACCTACTATCAGTATCACAATGGACTGTTAATTTCCCTGTTACTTCCTGTTTATATCATTTTCCTGTATAATTTCGTATATAAACTAAATACGTGTTAATTTCACTTATCTTAAATATATACCTATTACTGTCCCTTTAAATCACAAATAAATGGTTGGAAAAATTAAAGGAAGGGTTGACAATATAAAATCCTAGCTTAAGCAGCTGAAAAGGTGACAAGATTCATTTAATAAAAATATATTGTTGTACAAAGAAATCAAACTTGAAATTTGTTTAGAGACATAAGTGTAAATAAGGCAGAGGTAAATACAGCTTTCAGTGTGACAGTTCCAGAAAGGCCTCTGTTTAACAGGTTCATTCTGCTATAGAAGCGTTTTTCAAAGTTCAGGTTGCTACCCAGTACTGGGTCGCGGCATGTAAGGCACTGGGTCACTCTGGTCAGCACCATCGACTAGGATGTTAAAAGTCCTGTCGGCGGTGCTACCCAGCTAAGGCAGGCTAGTGCCTAGATGTTCCGACACCATGCTGCACCCCGGAAACGGCCAGCAGCGGGTCTGGCTTCGACGTAGGGGAGCCACAGGGCTCCGCGTGTTGCCCTCACCGCAAGCACCGCCCAGCCACTGGGAACTGGAGGGCGGTGCCTGCAGTCGAGATTTTGCGCGCCTCTGCCTAGGAGCCAGACCTGCTACTGGCTGCTTCAGGTGCGGGAGCCCTGCCTTTGAACCCCAGCTGCACCGCTGACCGGGAGCCGCCGGAGGTAAGTCCATGCCCCAACCCCACACCCCAATCCCCTGCCTCAGCCCTGAGCCCCCCCAAACTTGGAGCCCGTTCTGCACCCAAACCCCTCATCCCCGGCCCCACCCCAGAGCCCTGTCCCCCTCCCGCACCCCAACCCCCTGCTCCAGCCCTGAGCCCCCCAGAACCCAGAGCCCCTCCTGCACCCCAAACCCCTCATCCCTGGCCCCACCCCAGAGCCTGCACCCCCCAGTCCAGAGCCCTGACCTCCTCCCATACCCCAACCCCCTGCCCCAGCCCTGAGCCCCACCCAAACCCAGAGCCCCTTCTGCACCCCAAACCCTTCATCCCCAGCCCTGCCCCAGAGCCTACACCCAGAGCCCTGACCTCCTCCTGCATCCCAACCCCCTGCCCCAGTCCAGAGCCCACACCCTGCACCCCTCATTCCTGGCCTCACGCTGCAGCCCTCACCCCTGCCCGAGAACCCTCTGCCCCAGCTCTGAGCCCACCCCAAGCCCCTCATCCCCAGCTCCGTTGTGGGTTGTAGATGTTAACCATTTTCTTCAACTGGGTCCCCAGAAAAAAAGTTTGAAAACCACTGTGCTATAGCTACCTCCAGCTGTATGCAGCTGCTGCTCTTCAATTTATTATTGCATTCCTGTGATAATTACGTTCCTATTCATTTCTGACCTCAGGCTTTAGAATGTCAGTGTAAGACTGGGCTGACACTGTGATTCATTGAGTACAGATTCTGGATGTTTATGTTCTGTGGAAGATGATGTCCTGGTTCTATTGAAGTCCAGCCCTGGGGCATCCATGGAAAAAAATATAGTGGGTGATTTTGCTAACTCTCATCGACAGCAGTAGGGCCAGGATTTCACCAAGCGTGATTTTGGTTTATTGTGAGGAATAAGTGTTAAGGGATAAGTGTTCTGATATATCCGTTCCTACTGTGTACATCATGCCCTTCATAGTTAATTAAGCACAGACATTCTGTTTTGCAGGAGCAATGAAATCTGTTCCTGCTGAAGCAGGTTAAGATTTTGTGGGTACCAAGACAAGCAAAGTTATGTGTGGACTCTACAGCAAGTCCCATGGACATCACATTAGACATCACATTTATTTTTGGTATAAAGTATATGTACTAATGATTGAAGAATTTAGTTTCTTTAGGTTCAGCAATCGGTAGCTCCAGATTTCCTACTTTAAACAGGATACCACTGGCTTCTTATAAATCCTGGTATGAATTTCTAGGAAAGGTAAAGAACTTACACGCTGGTAGCCACTGCGTCCATTGAAATTAAATATGGCTGGGAGTTATAGAGAGTATTAATGCCATCAAAACTGAGAAGTGTACAGTAGCTTAGAGTATCAGAGGACAGATCATAATGTTATTACAGAACATAATCTGATTTTTAATTACTGACTGATTTTTCAGGGTGTTCTTGGGCAAAAAGGAGAAAAAGGAAACTCTGCATATATTTCAGATTTCGTTAGAGGTGCTCCAGTAAGTATATTATTGTGGAAATAATCATAAAATGTAGGCAGACATGTATAGCAAATGTAAGTATTCTAATAACTCTAAATTGTTTAATAAAAGCTAATTTATCTCTTTTAAAAATGGAAATTAAATGCAAATATGTTAACGGCAGTATACAGATTGAGATATTAATTGTCCTAAAGTCAGGAAATTCTCACAACAGCTATAAATTGTCCCCCAACTCTCTAGGGACAAATAGACAAGCCATTAAAATTAACATTGTATACAGTAATGGAAAATTCTACAAATGTACAAAAGAAGCTGAATTAGGGTTGCTGTGGGAATCAGAACTTCAAATTGCCATGGACATTTATGGAAGTATAATCTCAGCCTTGTATGTACACAGGGCCAAATCCTGACCTAGAGCCAAACACTTGTTGAATTTTGGGGCTGATGGGTAACACAATTGGCACAGTGAGTTGACATAACACATGGATGAAAGCTTTGTAGCTGCTTCTCTCAGTAAGATGCCTCTGTGCTCCCTAATTGCTTCCAGTTACTGCTTGCTGCTGATTGCAGGTTTGGTTTAGTATGCATCTGCTTCCTGCACACCACATACCATTTGGAGGTATCATTATTATTGTTTCTAACAGTGCCTATTATGTACTAGGTGCTTTTCAAACATAAAAGAAGGCATGGACTCTGCCCCAAAAGAGGTTATACTCTGGCTCCGATCTTGCAAACACTTATGCACAAATTAACTTTACCCGCCTTTGCAGCATTGGGATCTAAAAGACAGAGCAGAGAGAGAGAGAGATGGAGGTTCAGGGAAAGGGGAACAGCAAACTAGTAGGATACTGATAAACAAACCAGTAAGGTACTGGGATTGGCCACATCATGATAATGCAAAATTTTAATGATGCTTTAAAAGAAAAAACAAACTTATGAGCATATCCTTAACTGGTGTAAATAATATAGTTCCACTGACGTCAGTGGAGCTATGCTGATTTATACCAATTGAAGTTCTAGACCTTTCTATCTCAAGATGTATAAACTAATCCTTCACTGCCCTACAACCATGACAAAACTCCCATTGAATTCAGCAGGGCTGGCTTTAGCAAGAGCGGGCAAGCCCCGCCCCCAGGAATCGGGCCACACTCTGGCCGGAGCTCCGGCCGGGATCGTGGGGCTTGGGTCCAGGTTGGAGCCGCTGGGACCGGAGCCAGAGCCGCTGGGGCCGGGGGTGCTCAGCCGCTGGCCAGCGCCGCTCAGCCGGAACCGGGGCCCGAGCCAAGCCGGGCTGGAGCCGCTAGGACTGGGGCTGGGGGTGCTCAGCTGCTGGCCGGCGCTGCTCGGCCAGGGCCGGGGCTGGGGCTGGTGCCCCGGGGCCCGAGCCGAGCTGGAGTCTCTAGGGCCGGGGCCGGAGCCGGAGCCACTCGGCCGGAACCGGGGCCGGCGCTCCAAGGTCCGATCCGGGCCGGAGCTGCCGGGGCCTGCCGCCAGAGGGAGCCGCTCGGGCCGCGCTTCCTCGCACCCCCACCCCCAGCTTACCTGCTGCCTGCCTGTTTCAGGCTTCCCGCGAACATTTGATTCGCGGGAAGCAGGGGAGGGGGAGGAGCAGGGGGGGCAGAGCATTAGGGGGGAGGAGGGGGAAGTGAAGCGGGGTGGACAGCTGCTGCGGGGCCCTCTTGGCGCGGGGCCTGATTCAGCCAAATCGGCTGAATCCTCCTAAAGCTGGCCCTGGAATTCAGTCGAGCAGAGCAGACACATAGTGAGTGCTCTGCCATGGTAGTCATGCACATCTCTTGGTGGACTCACTCCTTTTACTCTGGAGGGATGTTGCCTGATGCTTGAAGATAGGAAGAACGATCCTTCTCTCTTCCATTCTCTCACGCAGCGGTATACCAGAATGCAGTCTGTGGCTCATTATCTTTTGCATTTAATCTTCAATTCATCTGGAATTAGATTAATAGTAAAAACTTTACTTAACCCTATGTTTAAATGTAGGGGTTTTTGCTAACTTGAATACAGTAGAGTGAAAATGTTAAGCGAAGAGCTGGAGCTGTCACCCGTTATCAATAATTCATTTTTCATACATGCAGTTTGGGAGTATTTTTATGATTTAAATTAAAATCAAATCAACAAAAGTATAATCAAATACACAACTTCAACTGCTCTCCTATGAACTGTTCCTTGTTTTAGAGACCCATAGGTGCATCTGTATATGAAGTTAGTTATTGTTTTTCTGTATTTTCTTCATTATTGGACATTTTTGTGTTTTCATAAAGGCTTTCTCCCTTAATGTTCCCTCTTAATCCTGTACTAATGACACTAGTCTGTTGCCCTGGAAATCATTGTGTTGTCACTAATTCATCATTATGTCTTAACTGTGAGATCAAAATGAAAATTTGGGCTTGAGGAAGCCAGTTTTCCTTTAAAATACTAAAAGCTTTAGTATGTAGATAACATTATAAAATTTCTTAGAAAAATTCTCTGGAAAATATTTAAATGTATGTTAGTAGTTAAATTATATATTTAAATGTTGTGATATCAAGTTCTTTAAACCGAAAGCTTGATGTCATTTACATGATTATTTCTGTGTGATGAAAAATCACATGTTGGCTCACAATTCTGTGATAAAGTGAAAGTGTGATCCTTTACAGTAACTCCTCGCTTAACGTTGTAGCTATGTTCCTGAAAAATGCGACTTTAAGCGAAACGGTGTTAAGCTAATCCAATTTCCCCATAAGAATTAATGTAAGTAGGGTGGGGTTAGGTTCCAGGGAAATTTTTTTCACCAGACAAAAGACTATACTGTTACACACAGTATAAGTTTTAAACAAACAATTTAACACTGGTACACAGCAATGATGATTGTGAAGCTTGGTTGAGGTGTGGAGTCAGAGAGTGGGCTATTTCCCATGGAATGCCTTACTGCTAAATGATGAACTAGCAATTGGCTGAGCCCTCAAGGGTTAACTCATTGTTGTTAATGTAGCCTCACATTCTACAGGGAAGCATGAATGGAGGGAGGGGAGAAAGCATGGCAGACAGAGACACACACTGTGTGTGTGAGAGAGAGATGCGCATTGCACGTTTAAAAATGCTGACCCCACTCTAAGTACATTGCCTTTTAAGTTGATCAGCAAGCTGAGACAGCAGCTGCTGCCAGGAAGCTCCTGCCGTCTTGAGCCCTGTTGTGTGTGTCCCCGACCCCCCCCCCGCTCTATGGAAGGTGGGGGGGGGGGCAGGAGCTGGGGGGAGGGGGACACCCTGACATTAGTCCCCCTCATTTCCCCTCACCCCCGCACAGCAAGCAGGAGGCTCCCGGGAGCAGCTCCAAGGCAGAGGCCAGGACAGCACATGGGGAGGGACAGCTGAACTGCCGGCAATTGGTAGCCTGCTGAGCGGCTGCTGCACAGGGAACTTGGGGGAATGGGGAGCTGATGCGGGGGCTGCCGGTCCATCCTGGTTTCAAGCCCCCACCAGCTAGCTCCAACGGGCTGCTCTTTTTGCAAGCAGTGGACAAAGCAGGCGGCTGCCAGACAACCTTATAAGGGAGCACTGCACAACTTTAAATGAGCATGTTCTCTAACTGATCAGCAATGTAACAATAAAACAACGTTAATCGGGACAACTTTAAGTGAGGAGTTACTGTATTTAGCAAAATACTTGTCATTCCAGGGAGCAAGAGGTGAACCGGGCCCTCCTGGCACACCTGTAAGTATCTTCCTTCAGCTCACGTATATGCTTGTTTGTTTTGAACAACATACTGTAGCATGAGTACATTACTTCCATGTATTAAGAGTGAGTAATCCTTACTTATGAATGTTCTAATTGAAAATGTAATAGTGAATGATAGTAGGAGAGAGAACAGATTAACAGCTTTTAGCCTGACGTGCCTTCACTATTACCACGCACACATGAGAGATTAAAGGTAGTGTAGGAAAAGCAGAAGATGATAGAGTGTATCATGAGTGAGGCTCAAGCTGATGTGATTGGAGGTGCTAGGCTGCTTCACTTTTGGAGCACACGATACTACGTGTAAGAGGAGAAAAGTCACAAGAATAGATGAGCAGGCCAGCATAGCCAGGTCACGTTCACCCACACCGGCTGTGAGGAAAAACCGAGATTGCCCATGCGTCCCACATTGCAAGTGGTCTTGGTCCAGTGGATCTGCAGGGTACTGACCAACTGATGCCCTGTCACATTCACGAGCCGCAGGAAATCTCTGTGACAAGTAAGCAGTGGATGGCAGAGCCTCACTGTGTGGGGCTGCTGGGTCTTCCCAGAGTGTGCCCAGCATCCTGGAATTTGGCCATAAAAATAAAATCCCAAATGAAATCTTTTCTGTTTTTTTGTTAAGCAGTTGTCCTCCCTATAGCTCAGGGACCCTCTTTTTTATATCCCAAGGGCTATAGCATTTCCAGTGCTTTGGTAACCTGAGCTTAATTCTTTTCAATGTGCTATTATTTATATACATGACTAGTATGTACTAGAGCAGGGGCGGGCAAACTTTTTGGCCTGAGGGCTGCATTGGGTTTCATAAATTGTATGGAGGGCCAATTAGGGGAGGGGGTCGTGGCCAGGCCCCCACCTCCTATCTGCCGCCTCCCCCTCCCCAGACCCTGCCCCATCCAACCACCGTTCTCCCTGTCCCCTGACTGTCCCTGGAACTCCTGCCCTGACTGCCCCCTGCCGCCCCATCCAACTCCCCCCTCCTTCCTGACTGTCCCCCCTGGGATCCCTGTCCCCATTCAACGCCCTGTTTCCCCCCACCGACCGCCCCTACCCCATCCACACCCCCGCCCCCAACCACCACCCCGAACTTCCCTGCCCTCTATCCAACCCCCCCTGCTCCCTGCCCCCTTACTGCGCTGCCTGGAGCACCAGTGGTTGGAGCACCTGGCTGGAGCCGGGCCACGCCGCCGCTGCCACCACACAGCTCAGAGCACCGGGTCAAGCCGAGCTCTGCAGCTGTGCTGCCCCAGGAGTTCACAGCCCTGCTACCCATAGCATTGCGCTGGAGGCGGGGCAAGCTAGGGCTGTGGGAGAGAAGAAACAGTGTGGGAGGGGCCAGGGGCTAGCCTCCCAGGTCAGGAGCTCGGGGGTCGGGCAGGACAGTCCCGCAGACCGGATGTGGACCACGGGCCATAGTTTGCCTACCCCTGTAGTAGAGAGACTAGTGTGTACTGGATGAGGTAATATCTTTTATTGGATCAACTTCTGTTGGTGAGAGAGACAAGCTTTCTAGCTACACAAGCTCTTCTTCAGGTCTGGGAAAGGTAGTCAGAGTGTCACAGCTAAATACGAGGTGGTACAGATTGTTTAGCATAAATAGTGAACACATTTTGTAAGAGATCATTAAACGCAAAGTGGTCCGTTAATACCTCTTCACCTAGGCGCCGACTCCATGGGTGCTCCGGGGCTAGAGCACCCAGGGAAAATAAATTGGTGGGTGCTGAGCACCCACTGGCAGCTCCCCATGGCCCCGCCCCACCCCTCTGCTCCAGCTCACCTCCACCTCCTCCATGAGCACTGCCATGTCCTGCTTCTCCTCCCTCCCAGCCCTTGTGCTGCGACACAGCTGATTCGTGGGGCAGGGAGGTAGGGGGGCGGAGGGGGAACGCCGCGCACTGGGGGAAGAGGTGGGGTTGGGGCAGGGATTTGGGGAAGGGATCCAATAGGAGCAGGGAGGGGACGGAGTTAGGGCGGGGACTTTGGGGATGGGGTTGGAATGGGGGCGAGGAAAGGGGCGGGGGGCACGGGCACTCACCGGTGCCGGAGAAAATTGGTGCCGCTGCCTCTGCAGTCATTTGACAAAAAAGGGGGGTTAGTGGGATATAGATCGTTGTAATAAGCCATCAATCCACTGTCTTTGTTAAGACCATTTTTTTTACTGTCTAGCAAAGTTATGAAGTTATGCCCAGACTCATCTTTTGAAAGTGTTATGCAAGTTTCCTTTAAGGATGAGGACTGAGAGGTCAGATAAGGAGTGTCATTTTGTGAATCTGTTCCCCTTCTATTTAGCTGTGACACCCTTACCACCTTTCCCAAACCTGAAGAAGAGCTCTGTGTAGCTCGAAAGATTGTCTTTCTCACCAACAGAAGTTGGTCCAATAGAAGATATTACCTCACCCACATGTCTTTTTGATATCCTGGGATAAACACGGCTACAAGGCCACCGCAAACAACAATAGTCTATACTAGTATAACTGTCTACAAGTTATAGTATATATAATGTACTATGTACTAGTACACATAACCATATACATAGCGTCTGTACTGCATGACCTAGGAGTTGTTCTAGAACATCAGTCAAATCGGAATAAACAGGCTGCCAGTTGTATATGACTGGAATAGTGCCAATGGGCCATAGATGGAGTCCAAGTGATATAGGCATTTAGGAGCTTAATGAGAATTTGGAGCCACTATGTGACATGTTGAGCAATTCTGTGCGAGGAAGAAATTAAGATGCTAGTGTTTTCACAAACAAATACATCTTTTGTCCTCTTTTTCAGGGACCTAGAGGAGCTAGGGGACCAATGGGCCGACATGGATTGCCAGGCCAACCAGGCTTGCAGGTAAGACTGGCACTGTTCCATAATACTGCATTTTGAGATCATATATAAATGCTTGTCCACTCATCTAAAAAGTTCAGCCCCAGTATAAATTCATGCCTAGACATTTGCTATAAGGCAGTTAATTAAAGGGCCTGATTCTGCCTGGCACTTACACAGGTCTGCAGTGGGAGAATGAGAGTACAAGAACCCTTCCACATGCTTGTGCACACACATGTAAGGTCCAGGCAGAATTCCAGTGGTCATAGAGAAGTGCTGGTAATGCTCTCTCCTGACTCCTTCCCTGCAACCAAAGCCCTTAAGGAGGCAGGGAAGATATGGAGCTAGAGTTCCACATCACTAAGGGTAGACAAGAGGAGCAAGGGATGAGTTGTGCAATCCCATAGGGAGATAAGGCAATAGGCACACAGCCTGTTCACCTCAGGTGAGCTCTGGGAGAAATTTTGCCTTCAGGTGCTCCCTCTAAAGAGTTGCAGCTCTGGATCATTCTCAGTGAAAAGCTTTGCTTTCAAGTCAGAATATTAAGTTGTTTGACTCTCTTTTTTTAAAGGGAGCTACAGGCCTTCCTGGTTTGCCAGGTGAACAGGTGAGTGTCTGCTTTCCATGGTGTTTGTACAGGTTCAGTGAAATATATATTTATGCTGATATTTAAAGTATTCTTTGACTATTTCTTTTAGCAAAGTTTCAAAAACTTTAATTGTTAAATTATTTTGCAAGGATTTTTGTGATTATTTTTACTCACCCTCACTAATTTTAATTTTTTTCTTTAGGGCAATCCAGGTATTGGAGTGGATGGACAAAAGGGGGAGCCGGTAAGCAAACAATTAATGATATTAAAGGTGGCCTGGATGTAGAATTAAATATATATATTGCTTAGGAAAATACATAGTCCATATAGTTTTACTTAGCATACAGTTTTTATGGTTAGTTACAGATGTCCATATTGTTTTACTTATGAGACAGTCCCTCTAGCCGTGCCTTGATCCTGCACAGAGATCCGTGTAGGCAGACTGCGATCTGCTTGAAGTCCTACTGACTTCATTGGCGCTCGAAGTACCATGGTATAGTATGGTATCGTATATACTCCTGTAATGGATATAGGGAGCGTTACCTTCTTTTGATTGAAAGAGTCCCGGCTGGTTGACAGGCCTCTGCAGAGCTCTTTGTACCCACAAATCAGCAGAAGCTGTTCTATAAGAGTAGAGATATTAGTGTTGTAAGTAGGAGATTTAAATGTTTTGGAGCCATGCAGAGCCAGTGTTGAACCAGATATCCATTTCTACTGCTTCTCTGGCTTTTACAGGGTGATGTTGGACCTCCTGGATCTCCAGGACAGCCATTGTTGGTTTGGCCGCCCGGTTCTTTCCTGGTTAAAGGAGAAAAGGTTTGCAAATTAAAGTCTATTTTTAAACACTACTGTACTCACTTTACTGGAAGTGCTATCCCATGATGCATTTTTGCACAGATTTTATATTAAGGACATTTATTTTATTGAGTAATGTACCACCAGTATCAATAGAAATGCTGTTATCCAGTATTGTACTGGCAGACAGAGGCCAGGCCAGCCATCATGTTACTGCTGCAGCCCACCTATTCCCTCCATGAGGTGACTCTGTGCCATAGCAGGAGGGTAAAAGGAAATACCATTCCCCTTTGTCCTTTTTCCCCACTCTGCATCATTGACAAACTGCCTGAGAGCTAGGCTAAATTTACACACATTAGCAAAAACTCACTAAGAGTCTGTCAAGACTGATGCTATGTCTACACTACACAGCTTTTAGCGACATGGCTATGTTGCCACAGCCAAGCCGCTAAAAGTCATTCAGCGGAGCCGCTGTTTGTCGGCTCTCCTGCCGACAAAAAACTTCTACCCCCAATGAGCGGCGTTTGTGTTGTCGGCAGCAGAGTGCTCCTGCCGACAGTGCGCTGTTCACACTGGCAGTTGTCGCAGCAAAACTTTGTCCTTGGGGGGAAAGGGGTTTAACAGTTCTGAAAGACAAAAGTTTTGTCGTTCAATTGCCAGTGTAGACATAACCTTATCATCTCTGGCACTAAATCCCTTTCTCTACCCATCTCACAGTTTCATTCATTTCCTTAGACCTTTGTATTTAGTTTATGTTATTGGAGAGATGTATTAGATTTCTTCAGCAAGTTTCAGGCTCTGCTGAAGACAGGTCAAACTGTCAGGCAGCCAATCTTGATGTATTACTTATGAAAAATAAGTGTGGTCCCCGTATCTATTTTTGAATATGAAATCATGGTATTTAGAGTAATTCCTCTATGACAGGTGTGCTTTGGCTAGAGTTGTAGCACCCCAGGTAGTCAAAATGGATAGAATAATCCTAGCAATTTACTCTACAGAGTGACGGACTGTCCTTTGCTGTAGATCTTAAAGCATTTAAAATGCACCTCTGGTCTAAAAAACAATTGTAAAAATTGTATTATGGAGTTCTATATTGGAATCTCAGTGATGCTCAGATCTAATTAACATTATATACAAATGGAAAGATATTTGTTGCTAATGGCCAGCTCAGCAGAGACAAGGTGGGGGAGGTAATATCTTTTATTGGACCAACTTCTGTTGGTGAGAGAGACAAGCTTTCAAGCCACACACAGCTCTTCTTCAGGTCTGGGAAAGGAACTCCTAGGGCTGGTCTACACTGGGCGGGGGATCGATCCAAGATACGCAACTTCAGCTATGCGAATAGCGTAGCTGAAGTCGAAGTATCTTGGATCGAATTTACTGGGGTCCAGACAGTGCGGGATCGATGGCCGTGGCTAACCCGTCGACTGCGCTACCGCCGCTCGCTCTGGTGGAGTTCCGGAGTCGACCGTGAGCGCGTTTGGGGATCGATATATCGCATCTTAATGAGACGCGATATATCGATCCCAGATAAATTGATTGCTACCCGCCGATACGGCGGGTAGTGAAGACATACCCCTAGTCTCACAGCGAAGTGCAGGTGGAAGAGATTGTTTAGCATAAGTAGTTAGCACGTATTGTAAGGGACCAATCAAGTCTGCAGCACATATTATAAGGGACCATTCCAGGTCTGCAGACTCAATCTGGGAAATGAGAGTCAAGCTGGGATCTTTCCTGCTGTGAATCACTCACAGTAATTTTGTCCTCCGTTATGACTCGGGGCAAAAATTTGCTTTGTAATGTCAAGCTTTTTTGACTTTACACACGCACAGGTTACAGTCTGAATGAGTAACAAGGTGCCATATTTACAGACATTTTTCAGAGCAGAACTAAACTTCAGAATTATACAGGACAAATATATTCTGCATGCTAAAATGAAAAAATTCTACATATTTATATTTAGGGTGTAAAAGGAATGCCTGGGTTGGTAGGACCCAAAGGATCACCTGGGCCCAAAGTAAGTAACATGTTTTGTTATGCATTGTTCCATTTCCTTCTAGCAATAAAGATATTTAAGTACTGCAATAGGTTACCAAGGGAGGTTGCAGAATCCCCGTCATTAGAGGTTTTAAAGAACAGATTAGACAGGGATGGTCTAGGTTTACTTAGACCTGCCTCAGGGTAGGGGGGATGGACTAAATGACCTCTCAAGGTCCCTTTCAGCCCTACATTTCTATGTTTTGATCATTCTCTGATTTCCTAAATAATGCTGGCAGAGTTTCCTTTTGTGTTACTAAAAACACCTTTTCAGTGAGTGAATGACTTAGGAAATAACATAGCATTATACTGTGGAATTTAATCATCACACAAACCAATGTGAAAGCATAAATGTTGCAAAATCTTCTGGAAAAATCTGTCCACCACCAATCTCTTTTACAGCTGACTATCAAATGTTGCCTCACACAGGCATATCAGTCTTTTTTCAACTAGAAGGTAAGGAAGCAGAGAGGACAGCAAACTCCAGGTTCATCCGTTGCAGATGGAGTGGGATTTTAGAGGTGTGAAGCGCATAGGAAAGGAAGTCTCCCAACTCCACAGGTCCTGAGTATCCTCAGGAAAGCTCACTGCAAAGTTACTAGTCCCCCCGCCCCCAACATAGTTCCTTTAGCATTTGTTCTGCCCCAGGAAGACTCCCATGCTGCTGTAACAGTAATAGTCAGAGAGCAGACTCTACAGCATTAACATATATTTTCTGAAGGGAAATCCATAGGGCCTCATGGAAGCAGAGACAGTTCTTAGGGCCAGGATCTTTTTTGGAGGAAGAAAAGGGAGAGAAGATGCACACAGTTAATATCTGCTGAGAAGTAAATTATGATCCAGAGTATTAATTTCTGTACTTTGAGTCCAGGCAGCACCTTTTCTTTCAGCCATTTCCTGCCACATAGAAATGCAAGTCAGTGGAACTACTCCATGTGGGTTTGGGAGGCAAAACCAGGGCTTCGGGTGTGGAGTAAGAACTGCATTTTCTCTTTATATATTATTTTTAAAAACTTGTTTCCTGTGTGTTATCCCTCCTTGCAAATAATTTTATAAATAAATCTTTTTCCTGCTTATTTATAACCGATAAATGCACTGGCACCTTAAAATCCCAAAGGTTATTCTTAGCTAGGAGAACAGCAGGTGTATCTACTCCTGGGTAATTAAAGCCAAAGGACACTGGGGTGAATGGAATGTGAAGTCAATCTAAGATATCTGGCCCTAACCAGGGGCTGTAAATGAAGTCCATAACACTGATATTTGTGTGTTTACTTTTTCTGCCCATGCACACATTGCAAACTCTCTCGGACTGTCATCTCTGGGTAATCTTTTTAAACAGAGTTTTTTGAATGATAATAGGGTGCACCTGGAAATGGAGAGAAGAGTGAAAAAGGTATTCCTGGAGTCCCTGGAATGCAGGTAAGGAAACTTCAGAATAAACCCTTTCAAGTACTTATTATAATTAGTTTATAAAATACTAGGTAGTTAGTTTAAATATGTTAAGATAATTCAAAACAGGATTTTAAGATGCTTTAAATTAATCTTCATTGCTTTGTACATAGAGTACTTTGATTCCTAAAACAAGGTATTCATGTGTTCCAGACTCAAACGTAAATCCAATTAGATTTTGATGTCCTTGCAAAGACAAAAAATTTGGAATTTGATCTTGTAAATATTTACTACTGGACAAAGTGTGGGCTGCTCTGAGCAGCCTTGACAAATTCAATGGGACTGCGTCAGAGTAGTAAGCACTTCCCCAGAAGTGTTTTCAGGACTGCACCCTTAATATGTATAGTATTTCTCACATCAGACTTTTCCAAGGCTCTTCATGATACAGTATAATAGAAATTAGAATTGGGCCCAATCTAATTTGACTTTGATCCATTGTTCTAGGTCATACCCATCTTTTAAAAAATGTTTGAAAAGATGTTGCAGAAACTAGATACTGGGGAACATTATAGCAAATAAATAGTTCTTTCACACAAACTTGTGCAAGAAAGAACATTTATATTAAATAAATTGGAAATAGATGTAAGCAATAATGTAAGACTGGCTTCTGTTGTTTTGGTTTTCATTCTACTTGCTTTTAATTAGGGTAGCCCTGGTTCTTGTGGAGCTCGCGGTTTTCCAGGAATAAAGGTAAGGCGATATAAAAATACAATGACACAGGCATGGCAGCTCATGCACGTTGCCATTCACTTTTAGGTACATTTTTCTTTTTACATTATATGGTCTTCTGGTTGATGAGATAGCAGTTTTCCAATATAGTCTGCTGTAAATCTGAGTTCTGAATCTATGCACCACACCAGATTTAAAACAGAGTGGACACAGCTACATTTGCATAAATCTTTCTCCTTTTCCTGCCTGTGCTCTCCAAATCTAGTTAAGGCCACAGTTACACTAATCATTAATTGTAACTACTGTGCAAATTACTCACTCCTGAATTGCATATCCAGGTATCTGTTTTGCCTGTATTACTTTCCTTTATACATGGCTAATGAATTAAAGCCACTATCTACCCAGAGAGTCATTGTAGTCTATCGGGTAGGTATATTAATAGAACTCAACAAGAAAGGGGGCACTGTGGCTTCAGATGAAGCTGAAGTGAGGCTGCTTCCCATCTACTTGTTCTTGTTAAGGGTGGAGTCATTCAGCAACCAATCAGCCAGTCCCAGCTGGATTAGGCAATAGTAGTTTGCTCATGGCAGACGAGCTTGTGCTCTTGTCCTGCCACCAGGAGTCCCCAGGCACTGTCCAAATAACTGGGTGACAGTTAAAAGATCTTTTCTTTTAACATAAGAGATCCCTTAAAAATGTATCATCTACAAAACCAAATCCTATACAGTGCTGTGAAACAATGTATAATTATTAACAGATGGCAGTATTGTATGGTATGACACGTTAACTGATTTCTAATACACATTTAACTATATGACATGTGGTCCTATCAAATTAATACACAGAGACATTTCTGTCATTGGTTTCAGGGGGAAAGTGGAGTTCCTGGTGTTCCTGGTCAGGCTGGTTATGCAGGTATAAAGGTAAAAGTGCAGAAGACCTTTATGTTTAGTTAGCTAAGATCATTATCAGATGTACTAGCTTGTCAAGGCACAGCCCTCTCCTCATTCAAATTATTCTAAAACTCACTTCTTCCATGATGTCTACAACAAATGAGGCAGCACTAAGCATTAACAAACAAACAACTTTTGATTGAATCATCATGGTGTACACATATCTAACCTAAGTAATTTAATATCAGTATTATTATTTATTTGTATTATTATAGCACCTAGGAGCCCCAGTCATGGACCAGGACTCCATTGCATGACACATTACAAACAGAACAAAAAGTTAGTCCATGCTGTATACACTTTGGAGTCTAAGTAACTACATGATCTTGTTGCTGTAATTCTCACTCTTCCCCTCCCCATCCATTCTGTCATTTTAAAATTAGCTTGTAAAAGTATCAGGGCTGGGACCACGTCTTTCTATGTGTACTGTAGAGATCTAGCTACTTTTGGGCACTGTACAAATACTACATAATAACAAATATTCACAGTCAGCAAATAAACCTTAAGTATATGTTAGCACATCTTAAAATATTTTGCAAGTTTGAAAGCAGAGAAATAAACCTATTCGTTTTGTTTTTCTTTTTTTGCATGATGAAAACCTTTTTGCTTTATTATCAAAGAAGACAAACTTAGGTTGCTGTTTAAAATAGCTAGAAGGGCCACAATTATAGTATTACAGTCAATAAAATAAGTTGAACGGAAAAAGTTCCTGCAGCTGTTGAAAAGGGGAGCAGTCAACAATAGCTCCCACACTGTCAGAGGCTCAGATACTACAGAGATGGCAGCAGGATAAAAACTTATAAAAATGAGCATCCAGTTTTATAGTCCCAGTTCTCCAAGTCGCAGTCCTAAACAGGCCCGCAGTCCCACCAGGCAATTCCCATATTTCACAAAAAGAGATTGTACTTTCTTAGGCACCCAATTCCTGTTTGCCACAGAGAGCTGGGTTGATGCCTAATCTACAAGAAAGAGAAAGTTGCAAAATTCCTCCATCACCGCTTCATTGATTTAATCTGTCATATCAGAGAGTCCTTTAACATCAGAAATTCACTTCTTCCCAATTCAAAGTAGATAATAGTACAAGCTAATTTAGAAATTCTCAAAACTGGTCCTGAAAAGATTTTCATTGCAATTATGCATATTGTATTTGTATGTTTCTCTGAAGCAGCTGGCTAAACTATCTGTAAGAACTTTGGGTATCTCTTATGTCATTGTCTGTCAATCTATGGAAGATCTCTTTCCATCTTAGTGCTTACCTATCATTATGAAAAACCATTTCCCAATTTCTGTATAAAATTTTAAATCAAATCACTACATTTTAATGGCTAAATAAAAATAATTTTAATTAACTATATTTATAATAAGCCTTGTGCTATTGAATTTCCTGTAATTGACTCAATATCACTTGTGTTTAACACAATATACTAATGTAACCAGATATTACAGTTAGAGCTCTGAAAATTCAAGCAGACAAGCACATTTGAGAGTCTATCCCAGTTAGTCACTGATTTCTTCAAAGATATTGAGTAATTTTTATAGTATTGTATTAAAAAAAAAAGAAAAATTAAATTAAAAACGTTAAGGTTTCAGAGGCAAACACTCAAAAATTAAGACATGTCCGAATTAAGGTTGCCAGGCCCCCTTGTGTGTATGCCATATGATACCATCTTTAATTACATGGTGGCACACTGCATGCTACTATCCATCAATAAACTTAATGAATTCTTACAGGGGGATCGTGGAGAACGAGGGCAACCAGGCCTGCCTGGAGTTTTTGGAACACCACCTGTTGCTATGAAAGGTTTCACTTGGTTTTAATTACTCTTTATATTATGTAATGCATACAGGCCCCTGTGCTCTGAGGTGCTGAGAGCAATTGATGGGAGCATACTAAGTACCTCAGAACACTGGATCTCTACTGGCCACATTCTGTCATTGCCTGCATCTTGTTGATGTCAGGATTATGAGAACAGGATTTGGCCCAAAGCATGTACTTCAGATAAATACATGTTAGCAAGACCTCAGTGCGCACACAAACACACCCAGATCTGTCAATTTATTCCTGGTTCTTAGGTCTAAGAATATTTTAAAAATAGCTGGGAAGAGGAGGGCCATTCTGGGGACTGGCATGCAGATGAGCAGAGCACACCTCCTACAGCATTTCAGAATTCTTATATCCCGAATTGCCACAACATGTAGATTCTTGGCTTCAACTGAAGTCTGGGGTTGCACACCTTGGTTGATAATCCTGGTCCTAATGAAGTTGAAGGTAAAACTCCCATTGACTTTGGTAGGGCCAGAATTTCACCCCTAGGTTCTACCAGTTTTAAAAGTTATATCAGATTAATATAAACTCCAAAATGTATATATTATATTTCCATGTGGCTTTATGTGCTGGTGACCTAGTAACAGAATAATATGCTTAATACAGTATTATCATTAGCAGTTAAAATGATCTCATATTTGCAACATTATTGCAATAAAAACTTACGGACCTGCTGCAGCGAGTCTCGGAGCCTGGGTCTGCAGACTTGGACTCCCAGGGCTCCTATTACAGCGCTGAAAATAGCAGTGTAGCCGTTCTCCACTTAGGCTCGAGTTTGGATTCTGAAGCCTGGGTAGGGGGCTGGATTTCAGAGCCCAAACTCCAGCTGGAACAGGAATGTCTACACTGCTATTTTTTGTGCTGTAGTGAGACTGAGTCTCTATATCTGGGCTCTGAGATTTACTGCCACGGGGTTGTTGTGTGGTTTGGGTTTTTTTGGTATTTTTTCAGTGTAGACAAACCCAGATATACAGTGGGACAAATTCTTCTCCCATTGATATATTAGCATCCCCACTCAGGCCCCAATTCAACAGAACATCTGCAAAGCCTGATCCAAAGACAGTTGAAGTAAATAGGTGTCTTTCTGTTGATTTCAATGGTCTTTGAGATCAAGTCACAGAGTACGTAACCAGGTGCTTAAATGGGATTTAAGGTTAAGCATACGCTTAATTGCTTTGCTGAAGTGGGGCCTAAGTGAGGTAGTTTGGCTGTTAACCGAGAGCAGAATTTATACCAGTGTTTTGCTATTCCAGCTTAACTCCATTTTCTTCAACTGTGTATGATCAAATATAAATGTTCTTTTATTGATATATAGCTATAATAATAAATAATACTTCTGTTCATGGGCGGCGTGGCGCATAGGCTGGGGAAGGCTGTGCCGACCCAAACAGCCCGACGTGGCCCCGCCCACGTTCCTCCCCGAAGCCCTGCTTGTCCTTCCCCCTTGGCCCCAGCCCAGGCAGGCTGCTCCTCTTCAGGGAAGCAGCGTGCTGGGAGTGGGGCTAGGGCGGCCGGAACTTGGGATGGCTGGGGCCATGACTACATATGATAAGAGTAGGGTGACCAGATCACACAGGTGAAATATCGGGATGTGGGGGGGGGGGGGACAGAGAAAAAAAAAATGGAGCCCCCCCCCCCCCCCCCGCACCAGTTTGCCTCCGCTCCGTCTCCACCTCCCCCCCCAGCGAAAAAAACAAAAAACAGCCACCGGAGCTCCACGCCCCGCCCCCCCCACCAGCTTGCCTCCGTTCCATCTCCACCTCCCCCCTCCCTCCAGTGCTTGCGCCGCCATACAGCTGATCAGCGCAAGTGTGGGAGGGAGGGGGGAGGAGGAGGAATGCGGCATATTTGGGGAGAGGCGGGGCCAGGGCAGGGATTTGGGGAAGGATCCACTGGGGCAGTGAGGGGGCGTGGCTGGGGGTGGAGCCAGGGCAGGGATTTGGGGAGGGATCCAATGGGGGAAGGAGGGGGCGGAGTCGGGGCGCGAGCCCGTGTGCCGGCCCGGAGCGGAGGCAAAATATCGGGACAATTCACGTCCCGACCGAAGGTAGGTCGGGATGCGGGACAAATAAGCAAATATCGGGACAGTCCCAATAAAATTGGGACGTCTGGTCACCCTAGATAAGAAAGCCATTTTCTACATGAAAGCGAATTCTCAATATAATCCTAGGTGAATGCTTCAAGAAGAGAAGTAATGTAATAAAAGGGAAGGGCTCCAGTGATAAAAGCAACTAAATTCCCCTCCTTTATAATTAAATTACTTCACATTGAAACCAATGTAATAAAGAAAAGGTGATGTATTTTAATTATGAATTACATCATTCATATATGATCATATTTTCAACTGGGACTAAATTGACTAAGGTTTTAAATTGACATTTCCTGTAATCCCATATAGGTCCTCGAGGGGATCCTGGATCACCAGGTCCTTCTGGAGAGGAGGGGTTGATTGGACTAACTGGTCCTCCAGGCCCATCAGGAAGACCTGGTGAAGATGGAGCAAGTAAGAGATCATAGACTTATAAACATAAACTGTGAGGTCTATATACTGTCCTTGATCCACCTGCCAACAGAAACTGAGCACAGACCCAGGGAAGTCATGTGTTATTTTAATCTTTGCAACATTCAGTGTGGGGAGGCCGGGTAAAACAGGGAAGGTGATGTTGAGTGAAGGAGGATTACCTGGCAGTGGGGGATTAGCTGGATCCTTTAACTGTTCATTTCAGGGTTTCTAATGTTGGAGTGTTTTAAAAGTTGAAGATGACTTTTTGTAAAGAAAGGGTAACACTGGTTTTTATATCAGTACAACTTCACTGAAGAACACTTTCAACTTCAACTTCTTTTTAATTTTTGTTGTTATTGCTCACCTGTGTGTGTCCCATACATACACACACTCTCTTATATATAATGGACAGGACTTATATTAACCTCTGTCAGAAAAGACCTTAATGAAGAGGAGAGGGCAGCAGGACTAATGTGTTCCTCCTCTCCCCAGGAGTCTGTAACAGCTCTTTAGAGCCAACATCACATGGTTAGGTCTCTGACTTTGCAATGGAGTAGCATGTCCGGGGCGGGGGAAAACATGGCATTCACTTTACATGGCATCCTCTCCATTGGAACTAGTGAAAATATAACCTTCTAAACCACTGGTAGTTAACTCTGCTCTTTGCTGTCCCTTCACGTGAGGGTGTCTAGCACATGGTAGCAAGAGCAGCAGAGAGGGCACTGGAATAGAGGGAACAGTTTCTCCACAAGGCTTCCTTTCCCCATGGATCCTGAGGAACCAAAGGATTTGAAGGCCATGCCTCTGCCTCCTCAGCAGCCTCAGAAACCCATTTCCCCAGAGGGAAATACGAGTTACAAATTCCACAAGATAAACTTCAGAGACCTTGGCTTTTCTAGCCTCCCCCACCCCCCATGAAGCCTTTTCATAGGAGTATGGCCCATAATTTATTCTTCATAACTCTTAAATATTCATAATTGCTCTGTATAATTTATACTTACCTATTTTCCCGATAGGCCTCCCTGGTCTGCCAGGAGCATGTGGGGAACAAGGTCCTAAAGGTTCTCAAGGGGACCCTGGTCTCCCTGGAACAGCTGAATCAACTCCAGGAAGACCAGGGTCTCCAGGAGCACCAGGATTACCAGGAGCACCGGGAAGACAGGGTTTGCCTGGACCACCTGGTAAGAGAAACAGTACAAGTGTCTTGTGTGAGGAACATTATAAATAATTAATAGATTTATGGAGTCAGTGAGAACATGCTAATAGAAATGGTATTTTCTTGTAGGCCTGCTCTATGGTGTTGCATCTGGTATACAGTAAATACAATACTTTATTTTGTTACTATCTTTAGAATATTGTTAATTCTGTTTGAGAGGATAGGGGCCCATTCTTTGTGTGTGTGTGTGTGTGTGTGTAGCTTTTGAGTAGGAGGTCTTTCCCACTGAATTGGATTAATTAATTTTACAGCTAGGACTCCAACTATTATCAGTCTTATGTGAGATGTAGGGGAAATGTTTTTTACTATTAATTTTTTCATAGGAATCGTTAGCATAGAACCAATTTCTCTCATGTCTTTATATATTAAACTAAATCTAAATGTTCACCAGTAATCGTTGAGGTGTCAAGGTTTAGAAAGAAGCCAGTGTAGTCATTGCAAATAGCTGATGGCTTAGTTCTGATGGCTGTGCTGGATGATAGAGAACAGTAGAATTGTTGGAAGATTCCAGTGGAGAAAGGACAGTTGTAGGTTTTCTTGCTTTTTAAAAAATATGCTGTGCCTGATTTTCTATTGTCGTGCACCTTGTGCAGCCGTTATATCAATGCAAAGAGGGTGTAAAAAGTCACTATGTCTGAACTGTGACATTTTGCAGTGGTGCAAAATGACCGCACGAGGTACATGGCAATAGTGAATAGACACACACTCTGTTCATTAATGATTTGAAAAGTATTTTTTCTTCAGGCCAGATCCTCAGCTGAAAACCTGGCTCTAATTTTTTAATAGTTATTAAAATGCATTATGTAGTACATTAATTATTTGTAGGTTAAGTGTTCGAGTTTAACTTCTTTTGCTTCAGTGGAGGTACTCCTGATTAACACCAATATAATTGTGATTAGAATCAGGACCTTACTCTCAAGTTAAGCCTTAACTAACAGAGAACCATAGCTATTAAAATGCATGGAATGTATGTGTCTAAATTGCCTAGATTGGTTTGAAAATCTCAAGCTAAATCCAGAAGTCATGACCAAAACAGGGGAAAATGCCCCAAATCAACACCCATTAAAAGAGATATGAACCCCAATATTCTAAAAAAGGCAGTATCGGAGAGTAGAAGTGGACAGGAGTATTGCCTATAACCTTATTTTGATCTCTTCCATCCTCTAGCTTACTCCAAGAACAATTCCATACGCAGTGGCTTGTAAGCGATTTCATAACATCCCTAGCTATTTACTGAGGATCCCAATGAATAAGAGAGATGGTGGAAGGGAGAGAATATGTCACCTAAGCTGTAAAAATATTCAGTCCAAATAAGTGCCCTTTTTCTTCTTAAGGTATAGTTTGTCATGGCAGAGGACTTCGTGGACAGCAAGGAATAAAAGGCCAAATGGGGCCCCTGGGAAGAAGAGGTGAAAAAGGAGAAAAAGGTAAGTATGCATCAATAACAGATTTTAATGCAGAGGAGATCTTAGCTGAGCTCCATCCTTTTGTTTCACCGTTAAAGACCAGAACCTGCAAACAGAAGTCGAGGGCAGCTCCCTAAATGGAGGGCTTGGAGCATCAGGCCAAGTCATGAAAATACGGTCCAAATTTTCAGCCAGCTTAATGCCATTGAAGTCAGTGGAATTACTCCAGTAGAGAATTTGTTCCAGAGTGTGTAAAGATTCCACATCTAGTATAGGGAATCACGTGACTTTTGTTTCCTGGGGCTGTGGTGGAATATAACAGGCCTTTACCCACTTACTTCCCACCTGCATACAGAAAAAAAAATGAATGATATTTCTGTTTATATTGTATATCACAACCAGTTCGAAGTTGTTTTCCTACATTTGTGTAGGGAATCACGGCCACTGTTCATGTGACCTTGGTCCTGCTGGCCCACCTGGTAGACGAGGGCCACTTGGTCATCAAGGAAGGAAAGGACAGATGGGATTTCCTGGAAGCTATGGAGAAAAGGGTGATCCAGGTTTCTCTGGCACAGTAGGACCAACAGGACTCCCAGTGAGTAATTCTTACAAGTTTCAATTAAAAATAAAGTCAACAAAAACTCACTTCTCCAGGAAGGGAAGTGTCCATTTGGAGGAGGAAGAAGCAGAAGACACTTGGTGCTTGTACTCTTGTATTGCATGCAGTATCAATTGGGCACCATTCTCTCTGGGGTTTTTTCAGCATTATGACTAAGGCTCTTTAAAGGCTACATTTTCCCTTTTATTTGCTACAAAGGCAGTCCCTGTTTTTTTTATTTCTCAGTTTCCTTTGGGGAGTTGATATTTTTTTGTTGATCTGTAAAGAAATCCTGTCCTGTGGAAGGCTTGGCTCGAAGAGAAAATGTTGGTTTTATATTAATTGATCAGGAAGGTTTTGGATGAGTTATTTTTGGGTTTTTTGGGTTGCCTTACTCTCTCTTGTGCTTCTGGTTTAGAGAAACAACCTTTTTTCTTGGAAATATTTTAGACATACACTATTTGCCATTGAAGATTGTTGGGCTTTACTTAATTAGATTATGGGGAAAGACTCCCAACAAAATGTTTAAAAGGCAAGAAATATCAAATTTGAGTCACATGATGTCAGCAGGGGAAAAAGCAAACTTAAGTCTACACACAGCCACAGATTTTTCATAGTTATATTCAAGATCATCAGTCAAAAATAATAAAAAAAAACCTCCCAAAAACTCCCTCTACATGATATATACTTTTAATACAAACTAATGCTTTCCTTAATAAAACATAGCAAGAATTTATTTTTGGAACTCACTATTACTGTTGATTGGTAGATAGAACTATCATGAAGTTGGTAATTTTTACTCTGATTTCATTGTCATTTCAAAGTATTCCATTAATTTTTTTCTAAAAAAATATTTGAGGTGCTTAATGCAGCATTCACTGAGCTCATTTGTTTAATGAGCCAAACTGAATTTAATATAGAACCTAATGTTCCCTACAGACACTGTAATATAAAATGGTATCCAATCAACCCAATAGTATCCATATGCAAAAAGTGCCTGAAAATGACTAGATCCAACAAATTAAAGTATTTTCACTTGCCTACGTGGCATTACTGCTATATAACAATTTCACCTAAAGAAAATAATTCTTACAAAATAGATGAATGAGTTACTGGTAATAAAAGATTTCTGTACTAGAATCATTTGATATCTGCACACAGCAGTTTATATTTTCTAGTATAGCTTTGTTTTAATATTGTCAAATCTGGCATGTAATTTATCATAAACCACTTTTATAAGGAAAATAGCAAGGTGAATTAATTCATCATTACAAAACACCTCAAATGTGTGTGTTACCTCTATCTTATTTGTGTGCTTTTTTATTGGGAATGGCTGCCAGCAGGTCTAACAAATGAAAGGAAATCTCAGCTGAAGACCTAGATATTCAGTGGGTTGATTTATATGAGGACATTTGTTACCTAATCCACAGTATATCTATTAATTCTAGACAGAGACTTATTTTCTTTAGTGTGCTTCAGGGAGTGTAATTTACACCCCACAGCTGGCTACAGTGCAAAAGCAGACTTAACCTAACTGCCTTCTGTGTATGTTTCAAGAAAATGATCTATTAGTTTTGGTCCAACGTGTGGACACTGTATCCAAGAGAGTATGTATTGAAGTGCTGCCAGATCTGAATTTCTGTATTTTGTTATGTGATACAGTTACCAGGAATAAGTATAAACAAAAATATGTATGTGTGTGCGGTCTTACTGTGGCTGACTCATCATAAGATATATCACTTTGCTGTACATATTTGGATATCATAAAACAGTAGAGAAATGACTTATGGGGTTTCCAAAATATTATTTCTCAGGCTATATCTACACTACCATGTATGTTGTCAAAATTTATGAAGCACAGGGGGATGAATACTCCACCCCCTTGAGTGACATAAGTTACACCAACGTAAGCATTAGTGTGCGCAGCACTATGTTGGCGGGAGAGCTTTTCCCACCGACATAGCATATGCCAGTCACAGGGGTGGGTTTTTTATGCCGACAGGAGAGTTCTCTCACATTGGCATAGAGTGTCTTAGCCAGATGGCCTGCAGAGGCGCTGCTGCAGCACTGTACATGTAGACAGGGCCTCAGAAAACATCACTGTGATTCAGATGTGGAATTTAAAGAAATGGCTGCAGAACTCAGTGTTGTCAACGCCCTCAGTTTTATTACTGGCCTCACACAGGGGCACCAGGTTTGTATAATTTTTGGTGGTGCCCAGAACAGGTCCAAGTGCCCCCCCCCTCCCCCTTGTAAGCCGATATATATTTTTTAAAATAAAAATGTGAGGCTCTGGGGTGGAGCTGATGGTGAGAGGTTTGGGGTGTGGGAGGGGCTCAGGCAGAGCATTGAGGGGCAGGGGTGCAGGCTCTGGGGTGGGGCTGGGGATGAGGGGTTCACAATGCAGGAGGGGGCTCAGGGCGGGGGCAGAGGGTTGAGGTGCAGGGGGGTGAGGGCTCTGGCTGGGGCTGGGGATGAGGGTTTTGGAGTGTGGGAGGGGCTCAGGGCTGGGGCAGAGGGTTGAGATGCAGGGGGCGAGGGGTCTGGCTGGGGGTGAGGGCTCTGGGGTGGGGCAAGGCTGAGGCTGAGGAGTTTGGGGTGCAGGCAGACTGCCCTGGGGCTGGGGCCAGAGAAGAGGACGCCCTCCCAGCCCTCTCTCCCCTGGCACCACACTCACCTCGCACCACTGTCACTGCATGTGCTCCTAGGGCCCCTCTCAGGTCCAGAAAGCCGCCTCGCCTCCTCTCTGGTGGGTGCCGGGTGGGGGGGCTGCTATCACGTGTGCACCTCCTCCCCTGCTGCTGCCCCTCACTGTAGCCTCACTGGGGGTGGGGGATGGGGCTGCCCCTTGCCCAGCGTGGGGCAAGAGTGGTGACTGCGGGCGGGGGGGGGGGGGGGCCCTGTGCTAGTGGTGGGTCATGCCGGAAAAGGGAAAGGTCCGAGGCGGAAGGGCAGGGGCAGGGTCAGCCTGTTCCAGCACTAGTGGTTGTGGGGCACGAGGACCCTGTGGCGGCAGTTAATGCTGGGAGCCAGCAGAGCAGAGGCAGTGCTGAGCTGCAGGGTAGAGGCTGGGACGCTCTGGGGCCGAGGGGAGGCGCGTGGGTGCAGCAAGTGGGGGCCAGGGGACACTTGGTTGAGGTGCGTGGGGGCAGCAGGCAGGCCGGGAGAGAGGCCTGGCCCCAAACATTGGTGGAGCCGGGCCCCCAGGCCCTGAATATTGCTGTAGCCTGGGCACCATGGGCCCATATAACTCGCTGCCCTTGGTCTCACAATATTTATTTTTTCCCCCTTAAAATCCCAGCTCCTGGAGTCAACTGATGATGCAAGAATCGTCTTTCTTTGTTTTTTAAAGTATATTTTTAGCTCTTATTACGGTTGCAAAGAAAAGTTTTGAAGCTATGACCTGAGTGTTCCTCAAAGCTCAGAATCAGGAAGGCAAAGAAACACACCATTAAATTTATTATTTTTAAAAACCTCATTATGTTTAACCCAATCTGATGATTTGTTAATGTTTTGGGTTGGCAATATGAGCAATAGTTCATCTGCATTTATCAACTATCTGAGGAGCTGTAGGTATGCACATTCAAGAAATGTGCACCAAAGAGACATTTCAATATAATCATATAGATTTCTTGTAGGACAAAATTTAATTTTTTCTTTAATTTTTTTTATTTGAAATAACTTTTTGTTCTGAAATTTAAGCCAATTATAATAACAAATAAATAATGTCAAAATCCAAACAAAATATTTCAAAATTATCAAAACAAAATGTTTCAATTAACCCCAACTGACCATTTGTTTTCAGATTGTTGGCTTGTGAAAATGTAAGTTTTCAACTTTTTGATCCAATTTAGGATGGGAACATTTTTTTGAATTCTCAGAATTTTTCCCAACATGGGAACATCATTTTCTACCCCGTTCCAGAAAATACTTTGTTTCCTCTAATCCATTTCAGTTATTGAAGTCTTACATTTTACTTGTAACAAAGTAATAATTCAGTAGGTACAACATTTTCAGACAAATGAGATTTTAACTTAACTGCATCCATTCAAACGCTGGTCACAACAAAGCAAATCAACTTCAGCTGGCACAAAAGATTTTATTTACCCACCCATGTGCTCTCACATAGCATGGGCCTGATCCAACAGCCATTGAAATCCTGTTGGCATCAGTGGGTGCTGGGCCAGATGCTATAATGGGAAGAGCATCTAAATACTACAACTTGCTTTAGTCTTAAGACTCTTAAATTTACATACCCTGGTTGAATAAAGACCAGGGGCCTGATTCCTTGCTCCTTTACTATGATTTTACATAGTTGTATCTCCCTGGATATCAGTGGAGTTATTAAAAATGATATAAAAACAATGAACCTCCTTCTCTAAGGGGATCCCATGAGTTACAATGGTTTTTTTTCCTCAGTGTGTTGCTTTGATTGCTGTATATTTGGAAATAATTTTAGAACACCAGAATGCCAGAGATATGCTATTTATTGTGATTCATTACTTGAGCTTAAATGGTTAAAAATTCATATTTTTTTTAAATCATAAGGGCAAACCTGGTTCTTCTGGAATAACTGGTGAAAAAGGAGAAAAGGGTGACCTGGCCAGAGTGAAAATCAAAGGTAAACCTGTATTTATTATCATCCATTGTATTTCATGTACTGCATGCAGGATAATAACAGGAGAGGACTCCATGCTTGTAAAATTACACAGACTCTTTATTAAAGCATCCCAGAGGTGCTAGCACTGAAGCCAAGTTCACACAGATTGATTTCCCGGTGCCTCCTCCAAAATCTTTCCTCCTGCAACCTGAACTCCTCCCTCCAAATTCTGTGCAGATTGCATAATAGCTTGCAATTGCTGCCTATTAATATGTCACATGAATATTTTTATTTAGGCACTTACAGAGACGTACACAGTTAGGACTGAGCAAAAATGGGAAATGACTCCCTAGGAAGAAGGAGTACTGTGGAAAGGGATCTGGGCATCATAGTGGACCTGTAACGGTGGGTGACTCACCACTGTGGTGCCTCCTGCTGGCTGTCCTGGGAATTAGCTTGGGGTTTGCCAGTACACCCTTCTCAGATGGTGTCTCGCCCGTTGTCTCATCTGTCTCCACCTCCAGGACCCGCGTCGTCCTCTTCTGGACACAGCCCTCCAGCTGTGCCCCACTCGGTTCTTTCCTCCCTTCTGGGGGACCAACAGTCCATAGTCCAAACACTTGCCTCAGTGACAAATTGCAGTCCCGTTCTAGCCTCTCATCTCAGTGGCAAACTGCAGTCCATTCACCGGTCACTCCCCTCAGTAATCCACCCGCTACTCCTGGTCCCAACCCAGGGACCCTATAGCTGGCAGACTCATACAGCTCCTCCTCCAACTCTGCCGTCTCCTTCCCTGGGCCACTTCCCCGCAACCCCAGCACCTCCTCTGCCTTTGTATCGGGGCCTCACTCTGGCAGCCGTCATACTCTGCTGACCCTGCCCAGCACTGCTCTGTCCATGGTGCTACAGCCCTCTAAGCAGCCAGTCCTCCTCCCTCAAACGCCAGGGAGTGACTGCCTGAGGCTACATCTACATTACAGGGGGGGTCGATTTAAGATACGGAAATTCAGCTACGTGAATAGCGTAGCTGAATTCGACATATCGCAGCTGACTTACCCTGCTGTGAGGACGGTGGCAAAATCGACCTCTGCGGCTTCCCGTCGACGGTGCTTACTCCCACCTCCGCTGGTGGAGTAAGAGCGTCAATTCGGGGATCGATTGTCGCGTCCCGACGGGACACGATAAATCGATCCCCGAGAGGTCGATTTCTACCTGCCGATTCAGGCGGGTAGTGTAGACCCAGCCTCAGTCACCCCATCACAGGACCACAAGCTAAATATGAGTCAACAGTGTAACACTGTTGCAAAAAAAGCCAACATCATTCTGGGATGTATTAGCAGGAGTGTTGTAAGCAAGACACGAGAAGTAATTCTTCCGCTCTACTCCGTGCTGATTAGGCCTGAATTGGAGTATTGTGTCCAATTCTGGGCACCACATTTCAGGAACGATGTGGACAAATTGGAGAAAGTCAAGAGAAGAGCAACAAAAATGATTAGAGGTCTAGAAAACATGACCTATGAGGGAAGATTGAAAAAATCTGTCAGGGTGATTAAACACTGGAATAAATTGCCTAGGGAGGTTGTGGAATCTCCATGATTGGAAATTTTGAAGAGCAGGTTAGACAAACACCTGTCAGGGATGGTCTAGATAATACTTAGTTCTGCCATAAGTGCAGGGGACTGGACTAGATGACCTCTCGAGGTCCCTTCCAGTTCTATCATTCTATGAAAATGCAGTTACTGTGTGCATATAAAGATCATTGGATTTAAATTGTTTCCTGAAATTCCCTAAGCCTGCCTGTCACTGCTACCTCTCCCCAAACTAAGCACACTCCCACCCAGAGAAATTCAACATCTCCGTGGCCTTTGGAAACCATCCTTCTACTTGTCAGAGTTACACTTAATCACTTAGGGATCAAAACCAATAGGTGATCAATCACACAACATGAATTCTAAAAATAATGTTGAATGAATTATTCTATGAACAAGAAATATAATGAATAAAGTATTCTTCACAAATAATTCATTATTTGTTTGCACATGTGTATGTGCTGTAGGGTGTTGCTGTACTGTCACACACATGCACAGACTCTGAAGCAATACAAATTATTCCTGGTTTATTTGCCACAGATTTCCTGAGACACTGGTGTGAATCCTTTGGAGTTAATATTTTTTGCCATGTTTAATTTTTGCAAATAGAGTATTTTCATAAATGTTGAGGGAAAAATATAAAACTCTTGCAATTAAATTACTCCACATTATTTACCATGCTCCAGCATAACACTATGAGTGAAATCCTGGCTCCACTGAAGCGGATAGCAAAGTTCCCACTTAATACAATATGTAAAGAGAGAGAGAGACACCCGCCTCCCATATGTCCTCATGATATCCATATGATAAACTGCAATTTTGTGACAATTGCATGTGACAATTACATTTAGTTGTTTCATCTGCATTCTGGCCATAAATGCATCTCCCCAAAGATATATCAACTATGCTAACATCCTAAATCTTTGAGCAGTTATGTCAATCACTTAAACAAAACAACAACAAAAACTATCATAAAAAACATTTCTTCCTTGTGCCTAAATGTCCTCAAAACTACACTGATTTGAGGTGCAGTTTACACCCCTGCATTACTGTGTGGTTTAAGGTTCAATATCTTGTAACTATGCATAACTAAAAACATGAATCTTACCTAATTGAAAAAGGGAGATTCCCAAATTGCTTCTAGCTCTTGCAGTGTACTGCAATATCTGATTTTAAAGACATGACATTTTTATGTACACAAAAGTGATTTTAGATCATTTATAGAGGCTTCATTTGTCTCTTCTTCTGACCGTCGTACAGATAGATAGATTATGCTAAATAATAGATCTATCTTTAAAGGTAGAAGAGTGGAAGTCACAGTTCCAATAATGAAAAAAAATTCTCTAAAGCATTTGTTGGAAACCGAACATATGCACAAACAGGACAGATGGTGGTGTGATGTAGTATATCCGTTTTACTGACACTCATTTGGGTTGCATAATGTGGCCACTCCAAACTCACGGTAATTACGATCATGTAATCTAACCTCGCATATCACAGGCCAAAGAACTTCACCCAGTAATCTCTGCATCAAGCCAGTAACTTCTGTTTTAACTAGGAAGAGAAAGAGATCCAGTCTTGATTTAAAGACTTCAACCCACCACAATCCTAGATAAATTGTTCCAAATTAGGAGAGATGAACAGAGGAAGAAACTTAAATCCTTCATTAAAGAAATCCCACTTTATGAGCTAAAGAAAATTTTTGTAGAGCCGCAGACATTTTGTCCAAATATCAATAATGATTATCTATCATTCAGAGGAGCAGAAAGGAATAGACAAACAGCTGCTATATATATTACTCTAAGCTTCTTTTTAATTGTTTTAAGGAATAAAAGGAAAAAGAGGACCTCTGGGGGCTCCAGGGCTTCCAGGCCAAAAAGGTACTGCTGGCAGAGATGGAGATCCAGGATTGCCTGGAGAGAGAGGAATTCAAGTATGTTTAACTTTGTTAGCAGCTGTTTCATTCTTTGTTTTGAATTAATTTCTCATTTTACTAAAAAATCAGTAAATTTCCAAATTATTTACAGATTAAACTTTTATATTTTCCTAGTAACCTGTAGCTAACTGCTGACAAATGAAAAAATCTAACTTCCTTATACAGACACTGCTCTTTATTTTAGGGATCTTAGGTGTATTTTCTGAATATACTGTATCTGCATGATGAGACTGTGAATACACAAACGCTACTCTGATCCCATTGCCTTCAATCTCTCTCCATTAACTTCCTCCTTCATGCCATAAAATTCGGCTTCTGCCCCATCCACTTCACTCCAATGAGTTCCTCTTGGTAAAATCCCAAGATTCCCTTCTCCACCCTTCTCTTCCTGTCCGTGGTCTTTGACTGGTGAAATCTTTGTGTGAAAATCACCTACCTCATTCTGCTCTGATTGCTTTCAGGCCCTCATGAAATCATTCCACTCACTCCCTTTTCAAGTCAAATTCAAGGCTTGACAATGTAACTTCTCCTTAGCTCTCTGCTTTGGTCTCCTTTTTGGTCACAGTCATCTCCTGTGATTTCTTTTCTCTACCCATCTACTCATCTAGATCTCCCCTTTTTGTCCTTATCCTGCACACATTTATGCACCTTTCACATTCTGTGTATGGAACTCCCTTCCTGACCTTAGCTGCTAGGCCACCTCCCTCTCATTCTTTAAGTATCTTCATCAAGGTGGTTTATAAAGGATAGCCCTATATACAATACAAATAATTATCAACCCAGTTGCATGCACTAGCTTCTTAGTAATGTAATACCCTGGCTATCACAATCAAGCAACTTCTCCTGACATTTACTGCTTGTGAACTTGGCATAAAACAGTTTATATGACAGTATGTGATTCACAGACTTCCATAAAGTAAAACAAATATCTCAAAATGATTGTTATTTTAAAAATCTTTATTTGCAGCCTTCCACCCGTGTTTCCCACGTCTATTTTACTCTTGTACATCTTGGTGTTCAGCACACACACAAACTTATTTTCCTCTGAAGCCCAGCTTAACCTTCCAATCCTGCAGGAATGTGTGGTGCTGATACATTCTAGTTTGTGGCCATTCTCCACTCTTAATTTTATTTTAATTTGCTTAAGTGGCAGAGATGCCTGAGGCATTCAGATCATGGTTTTCCTTTCATATCCACCTTCAAGGAAAAAGGGCCAGGCAAGGAGGCCAGAGAATTAGGTTAGCTAAGGCCATTATTTCATTAGCCAAGCAGTAAACTGGTGTACAGTCCTTTGAGCCACGGAGGCATAGCTTCCATGTGTATCTGTCTACCAGATATTCCTATTAAGACAACCTTGTTCAGAGCACAGACTTTAAGGGGTTTCCTTTAAGTTGTACATCAGATGTACAGAAATATATAGCTTTGATCAGGACTTCAGTTTTAAAATGTTTATCAACAACTTGATTGAAAATGATCTTAGACCAGATTCCACTCTCAGTTACTCCTCATCAACTCCACTGACTGCAGTGTAACTAAAAGTGAAACTCACTTCTTGGTGAACGGCTTGCTCAAGTTTTTCCAAGCCATTAACTATCTCCAAAATTCATGCATGCGTTGAGCCAAGCAGTCCTGTGGTCTGTCCCAAGGAGGATTCTAGCCTCTACAGCTACCCTCACCTAATTTCCTGCACAAAGCCCATTCACTCAGGCTTTGTGCAGTGAGTGGGGAGGGCAAAGGAGAAGACGGTTACTCACCGTTGTAACTGTTGTTCTTCGAGATGTGTTGCTCATATCCATTCCATTAGGTGTGTGCGCGCCGCGTGCACGATCGTCGGAAGATTTTCTACCCTAGCAACACCGGCGGGTCGGCTGTGGAGCCCCCTAGAGTGGCGCCTTCATGGCGCTGAATATATACCCCAGCCGACCCGGCGCCCCCTCAGTTCCTTCTTGCCGGCTACTCCGACAGTGGGGACGGGGGGCGGGTTTGGAATGGATATGAGCAACACATCTCGAAGAACAACAGTTACAACGGTGAGTAACCGTCTTTTCTTCTTCGAGTGCTTGCTCATATCCATTCCATTAGGTGACTCCCAAGCCCAACTTAGGTGGTGGGGTCGGAGTGAGACATTGCTGTGTGCAAAACCGCTGATCCGAATGCAGCATCGTCCCTGGACTGTTGCACTAGTGCATAGTGAGCTGTAAACGTGTGGACTGATGACCAAACCGCCGCTCTACAAATGTCCTGTATCGGAACATGTGCCAGGAAAGCAGTCGAGGAGGCTTGGGCCCTCGTGGAGTGAGCGGTGAGGTGCGGTGCTGAGACACCTGCCAGGTCATAGCAAGTCCGGATGCAAGACGTAATCCAGGAGGATAGGCGTTGTGAGGAGACCGGTGAGCCTTTCATTCGGTCGGCCACTGCAACGAAGAGTTGCGTCGTCTTTCTAAAGTGCTTTGTGCGGTCAATATAGAAGGCCAGGGCCCTTCGTACGTCCAGGGAATGCAAACGTTGATCCTGGCGAGTGGCATGTGGTTTGGGATAAAAGACCGGGAGAAATATGTCCTGGTTGATATGAAATGTAGAAACCACCTTAGGGAGAAAGGCAGGATGTGGACGAAGCTGCACTTTATCCTTATGAAAAACTGTGTAAGGGGGCTCAGATGTAAGCGCCCTGAGTTCAGAAACGCGCCTTGCTGAGGTGATGGCTACGAGGAAGGCTGTCTTCCAGGATAGGTACAGAAGTGAACAGGTGGCCAGTGGCTCGAATGGAGGACCTGTGAGCTTGGAGAGAACCAGGTTGAGGTCCCACGTCGGGACGGGATGACGCTGTTGTGGGTACGTCCGGTCTAAGCCCTTGAGGAATCTAACGACCATCGGGTTAGAGAATACCGAGGACGCGAGTTCCCCCGGGTGAAAGGCTGATATAGCAGCCAGGTGAACTCTGATTGAAGATATCGCCAACCCTTGCTGTTTTAGGGAGAGGAGATATTCCAATATGAGAGGAATAGGTGCCTGTAACGGGGACGTGGCTCGTTGTTCGCACCAACAGGAGAACCGTTTCCACTTGGCCAGGTACGTGGTCCGTGTTGAGGGTTTCCTACTGCTCAGCAGAATCTGTTGGACAGAGTGCGAGCATTGCCGCTCTGCCTGGGTGAACCATGGAGCAGCCACGCTGTGAGGTGGAGTGATTGCAGGTCGGGGTGACGCAGCCGACCGTGGTCCTGAGATATGAGATCCGGACATAATGGCAGCGGGATCGGTGTCTGAACCGAGAGTTCCAACAGTGTGGTGTACCAATGTTGTCTCGGCCACGCTGGAGCGACCAGAATTACCTGTGCCTGGTCTCTGCGCAATTTGAGCAGTACCTTGTGGACCAGAGGAAACGGAGGGAAGGCATAAAACAGGTGGCCTTTCCAGGGGAGGAGAAACGCATCCGAGAGGGAGCCCGGAGCTCGACCTTGTAGGGAGCAGAACACGTGGCACTTCCTGTTGTCTCGAGAAGCAAACAGGTCTATCTGGGGAAACCCCCACTTCTGGAAGATGGAATGTATGATGTCCGGACGGATAGACCACTCGTGTGCCTGGAAGGACCTGCTGAGTCGGTCCGCTAGAGTGTTCTGGACTCCAGGGAGGAACGATGCCGTGAGATGGATTGAGTGGGCGATACAGAAGTCCCACAGGCGAATGGCCTCTTGGCATAGAACTGACGAACGTGCTCCTCCTTGCTTGTTGATGTAAAACATGGCCGTGGTGTTGTCGATGAGAACTAACACACAACGGCCACGTAGGAGATTGATAAATGCCTGGCAAGCCAGGCGCACCGCCATCAGTTCCCGAACATTGATGTGCAGGGCTAACTGGGGTGCAGTCCACAGTCCCTGGGTATGGTGTTCGTTGAGATGGGCGCCCCAACCCAGAGATGACGCGTCTGTGACCAGGTGCAGAGAGGGTTGTGGGGTGTGAAAAGGCATCCCCTCGCAGACCACATTGTGATCTAGCCACCAGGTGAGGGAGGTCAGGACCGAGTTCGGGACCGTGACCACCATGTTCAGGCTGTCCCGATGTGGACGGTATATTGATGACACCCAGGTTTGAAGTGGGCGAAGCCAAAGTCTGGCATGCCTGGTTACGTACGTGCAGGAAGCCATGTGACCCAGCAGGGTAAGGCACGACCTCACCGTGGTAGTTGGGAAGGCCTTGAGCCCTTGAATGAGGTTCGTGATGGTGCCAAAGCGATTGTCTGGCAGGATGGCTTGTGCACGTCTGGAGTCTAGAACTGCGCCGATGAATTCTATTCTCTGGGTAGGTTCTAGAGTGGATTTGTCCTTGTTGAGTAGGATGCCCAACTCGTTGAATGTGTGCACTATTCTGTGGACGTGAGCTTGAACCTGCTCTTTGGTGCGACCGCGTACCAGCCAGTCGTCTAGGTACGGGAACACCTGTATCCCTTGCCGACGAAGGTACGCTGCCACGACAGCCATACATTTCGTGAACACTCTTGGGGCCGAGGATAGGCCGAAGGGAAGGACTGCAAATTGGTAGTGCACCATGTTTACCACGAATCGCAGGAAGCGTCTGTGAGGTGGGTAAATTGAGATGTGAAAGTATGCGTCTTTCATGTCGAGGGCGGCGAACCAGTCTCCAGGATCGAGGGAAGGGATAATGGCCCCCAAAGAGACCATGCGGAACTTCAACTTTACTACGAATTTGTTGAGTCCGCGCAAGTCCAAGATGGGCCGCAGACCTCCTTTGGACTTGGGGATCAGGAAGTAACGGGAATAAACTCCCCTGCCCCTTAACTCTATCGGAACCTCCTCTATGGCCCCCATGGCCAGGAGCGTAGAAACCTCCTGTATAAGAAGTTGCTCGTGAGAAGGGTCCCTGAAGAGGGACGGGGAAGGGGGGTGGGAGGGGGGGATAGAAGAAAACTGGATAGCGTATCCCCTTTCCACCGTGCGGAGGACCCAATGGTCCGAAGTTATAAGGGACCAAGCATGGTGGAAGTGGGAGAGACGATCCCGAAAGGAGGGGGCTGGATCCTGGGGGGTGACTGGGGCGCCGTCCTCGACCGCACCTTCAAAAGTTTTGTCTGGGGCCTGAAGGTGGTCTAGGTGGCCCCTGGTTCTGGCCGGGTTGAGGGCCGGTCCACCTTCTCCTACCACCTCGCCCTCGCCTCCGGGCCGAGTCTTGTCTCTGACGAGGCGGGGGGGGGTAGAAGCGCTGAGGCTGCGGCCTAAATGGTCTGCGCTGAGGGCCCACAACATGCATCCCCAGGGAGCGCATGATTGTTCTCGAGTCCTTGAGGCTCTGCAGGCGAGAGTCCGTCTTGTCCGAGAACAAACCATGTCCCTCAAAGGGCAGATCTTGTAGGGTTTGCTGCAGCTCCGGAGGCAAACCCGAAACTTGAAGCCAGGAGATCCTCCGCATAGCGATACCCGAAGCCAGGGTCCTCGCAGCCGAGTCTGCTATGTCCAAGGAGGCCTGCAAGGAGGTCCGAGCCACCTTCTTACCCTCCTCTACCATGGCTCCAAACTCTTCCCTGGACTCTTGGGGAATCAACTCCTTAAACTTCCCCATGGAGTTCCAGGAGTTAAAATTATAGCGGCTCAGTAGTGCCTGTTGGTTCGCCGCTCTAAGTTGCAGCCCTCCGGCTGAGTAAACCTTACGGCCAAACAAATCGAGCCGTTTAGCCTCTTTTGATTTAGGCGCTGCAGCCTGCTGGCCGTGGCGCTCTCGTGCGTTCACTGATGCCACCACCAGTGAACACGGTTGAGGGTGGGTATACAAGTACCCGTAGTCCTTGGACGGGACAAAGTATTTCCTTTCCACCCCTCTGGCTGTGGGTGGGATAGAGGCAGGAGTTTGCCATATCGTATCCGCATTAGATTGTATCGTGCGGATCAGGGGTAACGCCACCCTCGATGGGGCATCCGCCCCGAGGATGTTCACGATAGGATCCTGCACTTCCACTATCTCCTCCGCCTGCAGGTCCATATTACGGGCCATCCTGCGCAGGAGATCCTGGTGAGCCCGAAGATCTATCGGAGGGGGACCTGTACATGAGGTGCCCGCCACTGCCTCATCCGGAGAGGAGGAGGAGGATGCCTCCGGTGGGACTGGATCCAAGGGGGGGTCCTGATCCCCCTGCTCTTGGGCCGGAGCGTCACCTGCACTCGGGTCTATGGTGTCAGGTGGCGTGGACACGGAAGCCTCCATGACCCCTGGCGGAGGTCGAGAGATGGTGGATTCTGGGGCCCTTCTAACCGAGTGACCCGAGCGAGAGGTCGATGGTATTGGAGCCCCTTGCTCCTGGTGGTACGCCCACGGGGTCCAAAACGACCAGTGAGATGGGCCATGAGAGTGGTCCTCTGCCATCTCCTGCCAATGGCCCAAGTTCCGTTCCTCGGCTTGCCCTTGAGGGGGGTATGCCGATCTCGACAGGTCCTCCGAGGAGCGAGACACTGATCTTGACGGCCATGGCGGTGCCGAGAGCGTCGAGACGATCCCCGTGGGCTGCGGTGCCGCACGGTACCGGTCCGGAGATGATCTATCTCTGCGCGGTGCCGGCGAACGGTGCCGGGACCGCGAACGGTGCCGATGACCTCGTCGGTGCCGGGAGTCGGATCTGGACCTCGACGAGGACCTGGAGTATGCCCGGTGCCGGGAGCGGCCTCTCGACGTCGAGCGTCGACCGTAGTGGTGCCGAGAACTACGTCTCGACGTTGATCGGTGCCGACGATCATAGCGGTGCCGAGACGTAGAGCGGTGCCGCGAAGAAGATCTTGGCCGCGAGTACGACCGGTGCCGAGGCGATATTCGGTGCCGGGACTGCGAGCGGCGTGGGGACCTGCTTCGGGACCTGGATCGGTGCCGAGGTTCCAGCCCTTGCGATGGAGGGCGCATCAAGGCAGGTTTCCCCCTCGACTGGACCGGGCGAGTCAACGGTGCCGTCGGTGCCGGTGGTTGAGGCGGTGCCGGCTCCGTGAGAGCTATTAAGTCTCTCGCCGCCGCGAAGGTCTCTGGAGTCGACGGGAGGCACTGTATCACCGCCGGCCTCGGTGGAGACGCTATCTGCACCGGACTCAACGGCCTCGGCGCCGGAGTCGACGGTGCTGGAGGCACCTGTTTCCGGTGCTCCACCGGCGGACGCGGCTCTACCCCCGGCACTGGGGGAGCCGGCGTCTTCGGCACGGAGGTCCCCGTCTTATGGGCTTTTTTATGCCCCGGGGATAATGACCGGCGCCGAGGCACTTGCTGTGCTTGCGGTGCCGACGAGGTTCGGTGCCGGGGAGGCTTGTCTGACGCCACTCGCGTGGTCGTCATAACCGGTGCCGCCGGGGCACTGCGCACCGAGGCGCTAGGTGCCGGGGCCTGACTTGTAGATGGAGCGTCCGGACTAAGTGCCGCCTCCATCAGGAGTTGCCGGAGCCGAAAGTCCCGCTCCTTCTTGGTCCTTGGTCTGAAGGCCTTACAGATCTTGCACTTATCTGTTTGATGGGACTCTCCCAGGCACTTCAGACAGGAGTCGTGCGGGTCGCTCGTGGGCATAGGCTTAGCGCAGGAGGCGCACTGCTTGAAGCCGGGAGCGTTGGGCATGAGCCCGGCCCCGCGGCCGGGGGAGAAAGGGGGAGACGACCCCCTTAATCCCCTGAACTACTAGAACAACTAGAACAACTTTTAAAACTATTTAACTATAAATACTAGAACTATAACTATAACTACAACTATGAACAACAAACAAAGCTAGGGAGAGTGGAGGACAGCTATGCCGCGCTCCACAGTTCCAACGACCGTCAGGGGCGGTAAGAAGGAACTGAGGGGGCGCCGGGTCGGCTGGGGTATATATTCAGCGCCATGAAGGCGCCACTCTAGGGGGCTCCACAGCCGACCCGCCGGTGTTGCTAGGGTAGAAAATCTTCCGACGATCGTGCACGCGGCGCGCACACACCTAATGGAATGGATATGAGCAAGCACTCGAAGAAGGAGGATTGGATCTTACCCAGAGAAGAAATTGGTTCTTTATTTCAGGGCCAACTACATGTAGAGTACTGTAAAGTTACTGAGCCTATATTGCAGTTTGTAAGCCTACCACAAGATTAATTTTAAAAAAAGCACATGTATCATCCATTTAGTCATTTCGTTGTGTAACCAAAGATTTTTCAAATATTGCTCTAATACTGGAGTTACTGAAAGAAAGCAAATGTGCTAGTCTTACGGAGCTTATATATATTCTTTTTTTTTTCTTTTTTTTTTAAAATAGGGTGATGGTGGATCAGCACTGCCAGGTGATAAAGGTTTTCTTGGGGCACCAGGACTTCCTGGTTCAAGAGGGCCTATGGGACCATCAGGTTTGGGATTTCCTGGCCCACCGGGAATCGGGGGTCATCCTGGAGACCCAGGAAGTACTGGTGTAAGTGGGCTACCTGGTCTAAAGGGTCAAAAAGGTAAGTTTGAATCTTAACATTAAAAACTCTCTCATTGTATATGTGCTTGGTAGGATTCAAGTAATCTGCTTTTCAACTGGGATATCTGCATTCAGGAGCAGACAGAGGTGAGGCACAAGAAACATGAAATATCTGTGAATGTTGATTCACTGGGGCCCTGAACCTACAAACCAATACACCTCTAACCCAATATAATGCTGTCCTTGGGAGCGAAAAAATCTTACTGCGTTATAGGTGAAACATTGTTATATTGAACTTGCTTTGATCCGCTGGAGTGCGCAGCCCCACCCCCCCCGGAGCGCTGCTTTATCACGTTATATCCGAATTCATGTTATATTGGGTCGCGTTATATCGGGGTAGAGGTGTACTTCTGTAATGCTGGTGGGACTACTCTCTGGAGCAAGGAGTATTAATCTGAATAAAGATTTGCAGGGCTGGATGAAGGAACAGGGAAAATGACATAGTATTTACACAATATAGAGCCATTGCTGATTCACAAAGTAGTGTTAGAATAACCTATGGGAAGATGTCAAACAGACAGAGAAGGTGGAATAACATATGAAAAAGAAATAATAGATCAAAGTAGTAAAACTGAGATTAGTAAACACATTGTAAATATAATTTCCATATGCTACATTTTAAGTATATACAGTACAATATTTAATATAAAACTGTGCAGTTTAAGTTAGCTACGTGATTCCAAAATTTCTAACTTCTATATTCTCAATTCTTTTGCTTTCAGTATATTCCCGTTAATCTCGTGAATAAATCTTGTTTATTCATACAAATTGCTACACATGGAAAGCTAATTCTATCTAAAAATTACTTGGTTAAATCTGGTTAATTTTTCTCTCGATTTTAATGAATCCAAATACACCTCTACCCCGATATAACGTGACCAGATATAACATGAATTCAGATATAACGCGGTAAAGCAGTGCTCCAGTGGGGTGGGGCTGCGCACTCCAGCAGATCAAAGCAAGTTCGATTTAACGCGGTTTCACCTATAATGCAGTAAGATTTTTTTTTGGCTCCTGACGACAGCGTTATATCGGGGTAGAGATGTATAAATGTTTACTTCCTTAACTGATAGGGATTCTCATTTGAATAAAGTTAAAAAGATTTGGTCTTTATTTATATTTTATAATTCTAGTTAATGTAGACTTTTTTTTGAAAAGCAAGTATGTATTTAAATGTTAATACTGAAGTCATTACACTCTTCTGGACTTTATGGTAGACAAACTATGGTTGAATTTCAGGTTTCCATCTTGCAGACTCCTTCCCTTATGAACCTTTGCATTCTCCCCTGATCTTCCCAAACTTCCTTCTCTGTTATTCTAAAGATCACTTACCTTGTGCTAGAGACCTTGACTTTCAGTTAAACACCTTTATTGTTTTATCAAACATCTTGTGTATGACAAACCTTTTTCTATGTTTGACTTACACAAACACCAAACCATGGTGAATTTTCCAGTTCTTTAACTTTCTTGGAGCCCTCTTTCCAAATACTGTAGCTCAATGATACATAAATTCTATTCTGAACAAGCAACAGCTATCACATTCCCCCCCATTTGCTATAACAATACTGAATTGTTTCTCTGCAAAATGTAAAGATATTTTAGCAGCTAAAGGAAAATTTTAATTAATTTTTAAATTATCACTATTACCTCTATGCTGCTGACACTATTGGTCCTGGAATACTTTACTTGTCTGATATGCATGGGGTCAAAACTTGTTCTGGGAATTCGAAACTAATCTTAACCTGAACATCTCAGGTAGCGGATCAGTGGAGCCTGTCATTTCAGTGTTAAGGCAGCTTTAACCAAGAACAAAAATGCTTTGATGCAATATAGCATTTAGTGGATATTGTGGAATTGCCTTAATTGTAGGCAAAGCAGAAATTTCCATACTTGAGATTAGAATGTCATCTTCAAATTCTCTGCACCTCCTCTCAGAGAATATTTTAAAGACAATATTTTTACTGCCAACACCACAGAAAATAAAAATATATTATTTAATCTCTGCAGAATATATTCCCCATACCAACATTACAGTTGATCAAGTTACTAATATAACCTTATACCAAATGTATAACAAGAACATTACAATTAAAATACCCCTAAGCTTAAAGAATATGGAAATAACTATTTGCATAAATATTCTATAATCCATATAGTTTGTACATTTGGTTAATGACAATATTGACATGTTTGCAAACCTTACAGTAGATAATCAAACTTGGTTTATTTGTGTACAATACTTGCATAATGTTTTTTTCCTCTTGTTTCAGGTGACATCCACTGTTATGTTCCACCATATCCTGGAAGTCCAGGCCCTCCAGGTTTTCAAGGGGCTCAAGGTCTGTTTATTCAGAGGGGGAAATGGGGGCGTTCTGATTTTTAAAGAATTTGTTATCAGTGTTTAAATGATAGTGAATTGGCTACTGAAAACTAGCCAACTAGGAAACAGTAAGCCACATGGTGAACACTCTAGTTCAGGGGTTCTCAAACTGTGGGTCGGGCTTCGGTCCCCCCTCCTGGAGTCTCGTATTAATTTTTATTGTTGAAAAGGGGCTACACTGCAATGAAGCTTGTGAACCCCTGCTCTAGTTATTGAAGCGGAACACAAAAGGTCTCAAAATGGAAGATTGTAAATAGACAGGAATAGACTGTAAACTAATTATAACCACCAATAATTAAGGACTAGGCTATGGCCCAGCTTGTGTGGCCCCAAAGAGCATGAGTGGGTGGAAGCTGCCCCCTTGCAAATGGCTACCAGGGTCACGAGTGGCCACATGAGGAGATCAGCATATGTGGAGCTGCTACATCCCGTGCCGATGCAGATAGCTCGGACAGGTTGGGAAGAGCCTTGGCTCCATCAATTAACTAGGAGTATCTACATCCACATGCTGGGGGAAGTAAACATGCTGGGCATACACCTAGCACTGGGCACTTCCCCCACAAAGCAAGGAGGAGCCCAGAGGGCAGAGTGTGACTTTCGACATCATAATCTGATACAAGGGCAGAACAGGCACTGGTATGACCCTTGCTTGGTGCTCCTGGCAAAGCCACAACTCAGCCCTATTTTTACTAGAAAGACATGTCCAAATTCATCCCTTGTCTAATTCCATTTTAAATGCATAGAGTTAAACCAGGGATTGACCAACAGCCTATTCATTGTTGCTTGTGGTCAGGAAAACTCCAAGAAAATAGAGAAAGATCCCACCAAAAGCAAGTGAACACTTTGGACTTCCACTGAAGCCACTTTTAGATGACCTTTGTACAGCAGCCTGATATAAATATTTTAAGTTTTAGCTAGACTGGGACCTCATACACCCTGAAGTGAAAGAACAGGAAACAATACATTCTGATCAGCTGTGCCATCCCAGAATAAATTAGGAGGGAGTGCAGAACGTATGAAAACTATTACTTTGACCCTGTAAGTCTTGGGATTCAAAGATTTTATTTTCTCTTACTTTATGCACAAAGAAATTGAGTTAGGACCCAGTTTTCAGTAGGTTTATATCATTGGTAGCTTTATAATTTATTCTAGGGCTGTCAAGCGATTTAAAAAATTAATCGCGATTAATCGCGCAATTAAACAAATTTATCATGTTAAACAATAATAGAATATCATTTATTTAAATATTTTTGGATGTTGTCTACATTTTCAAATATATTGATTTCAATTACAACACAGAATACAAAGTGTACAGTGCTCACTTTATATTTATTTTTATTACAAATATTGGCACTATAAAAAAACAAAAGAAATAGTATTTTTCAATTCACCTAATACAAGTACTGTAGTTCAGTCCCTTTATCATGAAAGTTGAACTTATAAATGTAGAATTATGTACAAAAAATAACTGCATTCAAAAATAAAGCAATGCAAAACTTAAGATCCTACAAGTCCACTCAGTCCTACTTCTTGTTCAGAAAATCGCTCAGACAAACAAGTTTGTTTACATTTTCAGGAGATAATGCTGCCCACTTTTTGTTTACAATGTCACCTGAAAGTCAGGACAGGTGTTAGCATTGCACTGTTGTAGCCGGTATCACAAGATATTTACGTGCCAGATGGGTAAAGATTCGTATGTCCCTTCGTGCTTCTACCACCATTCCAGAGGACATGCGTCCATGCTGATGACAAGTTCTGCTCGATAACAATCCAAAGCAGTTCATTTTCATTATCTGAGTCAGATGCCACCAGCAGAAGGTTGATTTTCTTTTTCGGTGGTTCGGGTTCTGTAGTTTCCGCATCGGAGTGTTGCTCTTTTAAGAGTTCTGAAATCATGTTCCACACCTTGTCCCTCTCAGATTTTGGAAGGCACTTCAGATTCTTAAACCTTGGGTCAAGTGCTGTAGCTATCTTTAGAAATCTCACATTGGTACCTTCTTTGTGAAATCTGCAGTAAAAGTGTTCTTAAAATGAACAACATGTGCTGGGCTATCATCCGAGACTGCTATAACATAAAATATATGGCAGAATGTGTGGAAAACAGAAGGAGACATACAATTCTCCCCCAAGGAGTTCAGCCACAAATTTAATTAATGCATTATTTTTTTAACAGATGTCATCAGCATGGAAGCATGACCTCTGGAATGGTGGCCGAAGCATGGAGGGGCATATGAATGTTTATCAAATCTGGCATGTAAATACCTTGCAGTGCTGGCTACAAAAGTGCCATGTGAATGCCTGTTCTCACCTTCAGGTGACATTGTAAATAAGAAGTGGGCAGCATATCTCCCATAAATGTAAACAAACTTGTTTGTCTTAGTGATTGGCTGAACAAGAAGTAGGACTAAGTGGACTTGTCGGCTCTAAGGTTTTACATTGTTTTGTTTTTGAGTGTAGTTATGTAACAAAAAATTTCTACATTTATAAGTTGCACTTTCATGATAAAGAGATTGTATGTACTACAGTACTTGAATGAGGTGAACTGAAAAATATTATTTCTTTTATCATTTTTACAGTGCAAACATTTGTAATAAAAATAATAATATAAAAGTGAACACTGTACAGTTTGTATTCTGTGTTGTAATAGAAATCAATATGCTTGAAAAAGTAGAAAACATCAAAAATATTTAATAAATTTCAATTGGTATTCTATTGTTTAACAGTGTGATTAAAACTGTGCTTAATCGCGATTAATTTTTTTAATCACGTGAGTTAAACTGTGATTAATCAACAGCCCTAATTTATTCTGCTGTTTTACAGTTGTTTTACTATCAGAGGGACCCAGAGTAACCTCATTCTGGAGATTTACAGACTAGTGCACAGCCCTTGGGTCCAAGCTGTCAGCTGTCAGTCAGACCTTCCTGGGCCAACTTGTGTGGCCCGTCCCACAATGTTCAGATAGATATGAAAGCACTCGATCTTCACAGAAGATAAAAAGGACAGCTTGCTTGTAAATTCTGCACAATGCTGCATACAATGAAGATGCACCACTAGTTACTTACATCTCCTTTTAGTTCACAGAGAGGTTTGGCAGGTTATAAGCAGATCCTGTAAAATCTGTATTCTTTCTATGTTCTTAGGACCAAAGGGATTAAGAGGACACCCGGGTCCTCCTGGGCCAAATGGCTTTGATGGGCAAAAGGGTCAACGAGGCAAACCAGGGACATCAGGTGATATAGGGCCAAACGGTAAGTGAGAGAGAGACAGTATTTTTTTACCCCTGAAACATGGAGCTGCACAGACTGTTAATACATGTGCATGTATACTTACACAGGATAGGGTAAACTGCCTTGCTAGTTTTAACCATCTCAGCCTCTTTTCCCTGAAATTCAGGATGTGTGTCTAAAGTTCAGTTGTAAGGTTGTTCAGGTTGGGATGGAAGTGATCTCTCCAGTTAGACTGATGTATAGATGAATCCCTTCCAGTGTGTTCTGTTACTACCACAATAGAAGGTGCTGCTGAGTCTTGATCAATTCAGAACCTGTAGCAGGAGCATGATTGTTATATGTAAACCTTGCAGGCACATGGAGAATATATTTACTTACCAAAGGGATTGGCATAAACAAGGATGGGGAATACACAAAACAAATATATGCTGCCCCAAACACGTAGGTATCACCCCCCAAGCGTATCAATTCCACAATGGCTCGTTGGTTTCTTGTGCGATATCATTATCCAATGAGAAACCTGAAGTATGCAAATATTATTTTGCATATAATTTGAATATATTTTCATTCTGTTACATTTGCATTATGGTAGCCCACACCTTTAAAACATACCATCTGAACGGTTGTCTATGTTGTGTGATTTTTAAATTCAATAGGCTTTCGAGGCAATGCTGGTGATCCAGGTGATGAAGGTGAAAGAGGTTCTTCTCCTGACGGTGCCCCAGGTTTTCCTGGCACTCCTGGACTTGCAGGCCAGAAAGGTGTTCCAGGTGATACTAGTTACGGTCTTCCAGGAATTCCAGGCCACAGAGGATTGCCAGGATTATCTGGTTCACAAGGAATACGAGGTGAATCAGGTGCTCCTGGGCCACAAGGTATGGGTCATATTTCTACTCCAAAGTGCAGGAAAGTATCAAACATTTTTGAAAACCTATAGAAAAGAACCATCCACATGGGTGGGTAAAATACAACAATAATTGAATACGTTGTTCTGAACTCTACAGGGAGGTTGCCAGGGGAGTGGATGGGAAGTTTTTTGTCAGGAGAAATATTGCATCTTTTTAGGACAGTCTGGCAGACCAGGATTTCCAGGTGCTAAAGGTCTGAGAGGCAGAAAAGGTGAAATAGGCGCTCCAGGCTCACCCGGTCAGCCATGTGATAAAGGCTTACAAGGGCCACCAGGACAGCCAGGAGTTCTTGGACAGCGAGGCCCTCCAGGTAAACTGTGCTCATAACATTACATCCCAGCTCTGAACTTTGGGCATCTTTTTCAGGTGAATATCTACAAACTCAGTAATCCCCCATTCCATTTATTCTCTGTTCCATTGATTTTCTATCTGCAGATAATCACTTTGAGCCTCTCCTTATTCCCAGAGAATGCCAATAGCAAAGCTCCCATTGATTTCAGTGGTACCAGAGCAAAAACCTTTGTGAAGCTGTCATTTTGATTTAAGAAAAACATCAGCTAAAAATGACTGAGTTATGTGGCTAGTGAAAATTATTCACTATCTTAAGGTGTAGTAAACTGAAAGTGTCTCCCCTTCCTCTGAGCAACTTCTCCCCCAAAACTAGCTCATTTCTACAGTGGTGTCCTCCTGCTATCTTCTTTTGTGCTTCTGGTTATAAAGTGAGTAAAATAAACTCTTTTCTCAGGCTTACCAGGTTTTAAAGGTCAGAAAGGAGACATGGGCCCACCAGGGCCAGCTGGAATGAAAGGCCTACCAGGAACTCCTGGTGTACCAGGGTCCCCTGGTCCTCCAGGCCCTCGAGGATATCCAGGACTTCCTGGGAATGATGGATTACCTGGACTCCCAGGCCAACGAGGTATATGAAGCCTAATATATCTATCACCCTGTTACATATAATTCTTTTAAAGAGCTGCTCCTTCTCAAGTGATGTCAGTGAGAGTACTTTGCGCTGTTCGCATCCTTCCAGCTTCTACTACATGGATCTGTGAAAAACAATGAGACTATCACCCTTTCTTATGTCTCTCGGAGCAAAAGTCAAGCAAGTGTAAAGACTTTGCAGCTTGCAGGGCACACCAAAGATTCTTTGGTTTTGGTTGTTTTATGAAAGTAACAGGCAAATTTCTATGGACTATTTCATTCTTCCTGTCTGCAACAGGTCATTATTGTGTCCTGGTTTCAGTGCAATATTGTATGAGAGCATACTCATGTGTGCCTAAGAAGTATGAGGTCATGTGAATGGGGAAACAGCTTCCCCCAGCTGGGAATCCTCTCTAATGCTACCAGCATTTGGGGAATTGTTTAGTAAAAACTTAGCAACAGTTTAGATATGAAAGTAAGAGACATTTACTGAGGCACTAATGAAATGCTTTAAAAATGCATAAATACATTTACAAACGACTGAACTACTTTCCTCAGACTTAAAAAGAAATAACCATTGGGCTTGAACCTAAGCATGAAATAAGCGTTTTATCCCCAAAGGAGGAGAATTTTCCAGAAAGTTATATGAGAATGAAAATAGGGGAGGTTAATTGTCTATGGGCTGGCTGCTCCAGTCTGTTAGGCCACTTTATACCCCATAATGTCACAAAGTGGCTTTAAGATGGCTGGAGTTAGCTGGCAGAGGGGGACTCTGCCAGAGGAAATCAGGCGGAGACAGCCACACACCTCGTGCTGGAGGAAAAAAGAGAGAGGGAGTATATCCAGAAGTCCTAGAGGAGGAGCAGGGTAGGCGGAGCCCCAGTATGCTTGATCTTCCACTGATGTAAAGTCTGAGTGAAAGTTAGAGCAGCGGAAGGCTAACACTTTTGCCAGGGCTGGGTGGGAGAGTATCAAGGAGCTGCAATTGGCTCCCTTCCATTACACCCGAATACAATTCCATGTGTAACCTTTTGTAGCTCAGATACCAGTGATGAGCATCAGCTAAGTACCTAGATAGTGAATGTCTGCTACTGTGTTCTATTGTTACCCAGCCTTACCTTAGTGTTACCCAAATACATCTGCTGTTGATTCTCATATATTACTAACTTTCCAAAACTCTCTCTAAACTGTCTCCCTTTTGCTTTGCACTCTTTCTAATAACACCACAGTAGGCTGTTAGATAAGTACATCAGTATCTTAACATTATTACCAGGTAGCAAAGGCATCCAAGGCATCCAAGGTTTCCCAGGAATCCCAGGAAAAGAAGGAAAGACAGGAATCCCGGGTGGAAATGGTGAACAAGGAGAAATGGGTTCAAGGGGGCCTTATGGAGAATGTGGGGATGGAGGGCAAAAAGGTATGGAGAATCCATATTACCTCTGCCTTTCAACTGGCTTTCTTTCATTTTTGTTAATAAAATTGTTTTAATTTCGTGTTTGTTATAAAAGGACTTTAATCAATTCACTGCCATTTTCCAATGGGATCAGTGGAGTTAAACCAGTGTAAATCAGGTGTACATGCAAGCAGAATCAGATGGTGTGTTTAATGAGTCTGCTTTTTCATGCACCTGTTTGTTTTTATGTGCCCTTTACACACACTGCTGCATCTGGTGCAGCTCTCTCTCAACAGGGGTGATGAGCAATTGTATGTCATCACCAACAGATTTGAAGCAGGGCATTCTTTAAGATTCTGTCATGTTTTTCTCATTGTTCAATGTAAATATAAAGGTTATTGGCAATATCATGTCCCAACATTAAAACAAGGAATAAAAATCAACCTGCCAAATACATAGTTAGTGAGAACCAAAAGATCTGCACAATGGCAAGTCCAGTAGCCCTCAGGCAAACTACTCTACCCACACCAGAAGCAATTCCCAACTTACACAAAGAAAAGATGTTTACAGATTAATATAAAGAGGGGAAATACAAAATAACTTCAATGATAAACTTGTTGAAATAAATGGGACTTACATTACGTTCTAAAGAGAAGAGAAAAGGGCGCTCTTGTAAGACTTTGGGAGAGAGTTCAAGCAGCTAAATGTATGTTTAATGACATTTTATGATACAGTGTGGTCAGCTAGCATTTGTATATATTATATTCACCGTGTTCTTCTTCAAAGGTGAAAGAGGTGCTCAAGGAGACAGTGGCTTCATTACCTTATGGCTGGAAAAAGGACAAAAGGGAGAACAAGGGCTTCCTGGTGAGGCTGGGTTTCCAGGGGAAACAGGTGAGCTCATGAGAGAGAGTGTGTGTGTGTGTGTGTACACCCACCTTGCCTGGTTTTTAAAAAGGTCTACAATTTTTTGTCACAGTGCCACAATTAATAGTAGTTTCAAAATTTCAGGCATAACTGTGGACACAAATAGTAGCATTTGAATATCCAACTACCCCATTATGTGGACATGTCCTTTAGTTAGTTGTATAAATACTACAGTTTATGCCTACAATTTATTGTGTACTTCATGAATTGTGAGCACACAAGTGTACCCACAAAAATGTGGTACCAAAATGTATCACCCAAGGGCCAGGATAAATTTACAATAATCTTTTGTTGTGGAATAATTTCAGGTGAAAAAGGCAGTCCTGGAATCAGAGGGATCTCAGGATTTCCAGGCAAAGATGGACTCCCAGGAATTCAGAAGGGTGAACCTGGTGATAGTGGACAGATTGGTTTTCCAGGGCTGCCAGGCTTCCCAGGATCGGCAGGTTTAGGAGGAATTAGTGGTTTTCAAGGGCAACCGGGTGACCAGGTAAGCTAAGAGCAATAGTGCAAGATCATGGATACATAGTACTGAACTGCATTTTTATACTTCTTGAGAGCTCAGAATCCAAGCAACAGGTCTGATTGTGGTACGCAAGCCATACGAGCATGCTTATAGAGCTCATACGCCAGGTCACACCAAAGCCTCTGATTGGCAGAAGCTGGGACTGGATGACATGAGATGGATCCCTCAATAAATTGCCCTGTCCTATTCATTTCCTCTGAAGTATCTGGTACTGGCCAGTATCGGAAGATAGGATACTGAGCTAGATGGACCATTGGTGTGACCCAATGTGGCTGTTCTTATGATCTTATTCAGAAGACAGCATTGGCCTAGCATGTAAGGTCAACAAATGTGAAATTTGTTTGTTGCTTTTATTTTCACTTATTTTATACTGGGGCTGGATGGGGTCCTTTGTCACCTCAATGGTCCATAGAGTTGTTTGGTTCCACTCTCTGTAGTTGGGAACCCTCATCAGATTTCACTGACTAACAAGAAAGGTGCATGAGCAGTCTATCCTCTGATATTATTCCCAAGGACACATGGGTGGAGTCACCTACTCCACCCCTAGTGAGATAGCCACTTCCAAGAGCAGCCTGCTTGTTTGTATGCATAGTCCAGGAGCATCCTTGGTCTTTGTCACCCTCAGAGGCAGCTTACAATGAACAGAACTCTGGAAAATACTATTTCCAAAGGAAAAATGTACAAATATGCATGATATAGATGAAATTAGAGGCAAATTCTTCACTATCTTGCATCCCATGCAATGAGTCAATGGGATTGCACAAATGTAAATCCGGGTTGAATTTAAGCAGTTATAGTTACATATCATTTGTTTTCAGTGTTGGGTCTGTGTTTTACCAAATTATTTCTGAGGGACAGTGTAAGCTTTGTATTGCTGATTACAACTCCTTGTTTATGATGAAAAATTAGATTATCTTTTTTTTAATATTAGAGGGTCAACACTAATTTCTTGGGGGTCAACAAAAGGGGAGATAACATGTTTTATATTCATTTGTGTTCTTGAGTAAAATACATTACTGAAGTACCATTTTTGAATTAAACTACAGTTGCATTAATTGAATCACCTAGAGGGAATTTAACATATTTGATCCAAATTCTAGCCTTAGCGATAGATACACAGATCTAACTCAAGACAATTTGTATTTCCTGCATATATCAAAGGTCAGTATTTAGACATTATTTGACACAGACTAGTGGATTACTCCACAGAAAATCATACAGTGAAGAAACAATAATATTGACATTTAGTATCAGTCTGTTCATCAGAGCAACAAAATCATATGTTTTTACAGATTGTGCCTGTTACGTATATCATATTTTAAACACAGCATGTTTTTTTTAATAATGTATCAGGGTGAACGAGGTTTACCGGGAATTCCTGGATGTCCAGGGCATGATGGTACAAAAGGACTTAAAGGTAATGAGCTGAAACATAAACATACAAGCTATATGAAATACATAGTATTTTGTTAGGTTGCTGTATACTTGGATATATTCATTGCATCCTCTAGGACAGTGTTTCCCAAACTTGGGACGCCGCTTGTGTAGGGAAAGCCCCTGGCGGGCCGGGCCGGTTTGTTTACCTGCCGCGTCCGCAGGTTCGGCCGATCGCGGCTCCCACTGGCCGCAGTTCGCTGCTCCAGGCCAATGGGAGCTGCTGGAAGTGGTGGCCAGTACGTCCCTCGGCCTGCGCCACTTCCAGCAGCTCCCATTGGCCTGGAGCAGCGAACTGCGGCCAGCGGGAGCCGCGATCGGCCGAACCTGCGGACGCGGCAGGTAAACAAACCGGCCCGGCCCGCCAGGGGCTTTCCCTACACAAGCGGCGTCCCAAGTTTGGGAAACACTGTCCTAGAGGATGCAATGAATATATCCAAGTATACAGCAACCTAACAAAATACTATG
>NC_048306.1:69315969-69607692 GCF_013100865.1 Trachemys scripta elegans | reverse complement strand
GTTTGGGAAACACTGCTCTAGGAGAAAGAGACAGAGATAATTGACACATGAAAATCGTTAGACACAAGACTGTTTTATGTCTAAATAAAAAGTTTTCATTTAACTATAATAGGACATTTGGTGATTTATCACTTAAAGGCTTTCCGTGACTTTGAAGATGACTGTGTCTTAGTTAAATTTCACAAGATCACAGCTTCATCCCAAAAATGAGAAACACCACTACATGTATAAAATACCATGGGATCAAATGACAGGACACAATGGTTATCTAGATGGCTTTTGTGATTAACCTTGTATTAGTTTTCAAATACAATATGTGCATGACCTAAGGAGAAAGGGGAACATCACCCATAAGTGGAAGAGAAGACAGAAGGAGAAAAAGTACTTGCATGAAAAGATGAACATGAAACTATTTTGTAGACAACTAAGGGTCATTTTCAAAAGTGGCCTCTAGATGTGTGCCTTGTTTTGGCAAAGTGTTGCCAGCTCACAGTTTTATTGCAAGTCTCACAACAACAGCGTGCGGTTGGAGTTTTTTAAAGGTTCTTGTTATATTTGGATTTCTGCCTCCAAACTCATGCAGTTTATCTTGAAGGGGATCCAGGGAAATGTGTCATGACAGAGTGGGAGAATGTGATGGGGAGGAGAATGAAAAGAAAGGGAGGGAAATACGGATGTGATAAATTTAGAGAATAGGTAGGGACAGTAGACTGCGGGGAGCACTGAGAGGAGAATTAGAATGGGGACAGTTGCCTACCTAGAGAGGAGAAGAGAGAGAGAATGGCAGCTCTCCACACCCCCAGGGATAGATGAGGATGATCAGTAAACGAGTCAGCCTGATTTTTGCATGTGTATTTCTGGCTGAATTTTGAACATGAGATGATCTCACACCAGTTGAGATGGGGGATTCCCTAAAATAGGTGACATCATCATAAAATGGCCAAAAAAACAACACAATTTATAATTATTTTTAAATCTCATGCTTTTGGCTCATCTAGCTTATAATTTTTGAATGATTAGGACATCTGTAAATCTGATTTGTGTGTACAAATTTGGTAGATAGTTTACACACACACACAACCTTTGACACCAACAAGTTTTCGTGTGCAAATTTTGACCTATTTCGAGGATGAGCTGAGACCACTTTGAAAATTTGACCTTGAATATTTAAAGGCAGTTTATGAAGAGCAAGAAGTAACAGCTGAATTGTTCTATTGTTTCAAGCTTCCGTAGAATATGATTTTCTTCTTAAAACTAGTTTATACAAAAATAAGAGTAAAAGAATGTGAAGACCAGTGATTTATTTGGAAGAAAATACAGAGCAAGGGAAATTCCTTCTCCAGATTATCTTTTCCATGACTCTAGCAATTCAGCATCTTCCTAGCCAGGGAATGTATTTTCACAAAAAATAAAAAAGAATTTATGAACAAATATTTGAGATTAAGAGAAATCCTTTATCAGAAATGGGCTAAAAAGGGGTTAAAACACATGTAACTGATTTTTTTTTTAAAGAAGTTGGCTGAAGTAGGTGGCAATCAAGGCACTAAACAGGATCTCCTCTGGTCAGGGAGGATTGCTGTCACATAGAATCACTGATAACACTTGAATTCAAGAGTCTTCCCTATGCGTTTCACAAGAGTCTCAGACAGAGAAGCTAGAAGCCAGCAGGAGTGAGTGAGAGGTGTTAGACACCTGCATAATATTCTGGGGTGAAAGGCTGTGGCACCATGAATTTGATGTGGGAGGAGTTTGAGGAATAGCAACAACAGAAAAGTCTGTTATAAAGGGAGGAATTGAAGTAGAGTGGAGAAGGCCAGACACAGCATCTGTGTTGGCTCAGAAACCTAAAAATTGTTCTTAGGGAGCCTTTTCTGAGTAAACAAACTTAAACTGTGCTGATTTTTCTTGCCTTTTCAAAGTTATTTCTGTAGGAACTGTCTGTACTTTATTATAATACTTGGTATTTATGTAGCACTTTTCAAATCGGGGGCAATTAATGAGATCTTTACTGAGTTTTTACTCAGGCAAATTCCCATTGAACTTAATGGGAGTCATACTGAATGTCAACTGAATTGATACCTCCAGATGTGGCTTTTGATCAAACAGTCTGAGAATTAAATGATGTATTAGGGAAATGGGGATATAATATTTCCACCTGTCACAAGCTATAGAATGACATAATATTCAGTAGCTAATGAAACTTGCCCCTCAAAAACTGTCCTTAAATATTCAAGGCCATCATTATCTAATTAACTAGAAATAGACAGGGATATTGTACTAATGCTGTGTCTGTGTCCATTCTCATTTTTCTCCTAAAGCAGAAGTGAACCGCTTCTACAGTCCAAAGCTTCCTGATTTTCAGGAAGTCATTTCAGTATTTCTCATCTATGTATTTTTCTGTTAATTCCATTATCATTTGCTAAATGTTTTATGATACACTACTTACCTTGGTCCACACCTTTAAGACGTTTGTGTGCATCTTGCTATACTAGAGATTTCACAAATAAATCACTTATGAAGGCTAAAACAAGCTTACAAAAGCAAGTGAAAGATTAAGTTTTCAGTAGACTCTCAGTTAGGATGATGATGGGGGCTATACAAATACTTAGCTATACAGAATACCCAGACTCCTGAAGTTTCCAAAAGGTTGATTGATACACTTGTTTTTAGAATGCTGTTGGCATACTCAACAGTCTGTTACTGTGCGTGTATAGGACCTGGCACAATGGGGCCCATTCCCAATTAGTGCTTAAGTGATACTGCAGTAACAAAAATACAGCTATATTGTCCATATTTAACATAAAAACTTAGCACAGTCACTTGCAAAGAAGCTTTCCCTTAATCCCACATTCTATTTCTTAGTATGAATTTATCAAGGACAATCCTCTAGTTTTTTGTGTTCTTTTGGTGTAATGTAATAAAATAATAGAATTTGTTTTGTTTTTTTAATTGAGAATTGTTTTTGTGATTTTAGTGATTAATATTTGTAAGTTACTGGGCCTTCAAAATTATTTATCTTTGGTTTTGCGGATGAAACAGACACTGATGTCTAACGAAAGTCATTTATTTGTATTTTTAACTTGAATAGGTAACAGAGGTGACTCGGGCAGTCAACGTGGTCCACCTGGTCAAAGAGGGCCTCCAGGAGATCATGGATCACCAGGTACATTTAGGTTATTAAGAAAAAAATTAGTGCTTAAATACATTTGAAATTTGCTGTAGGATTTGTTAATGTTTTGCTGCTTTCAGTATTTGCAGCTTAATACTAATGACTAATGCACAACAATGGCTTTTGAGCCTTTGGAAGCCCAGGACCAAAAAAGGCCGCACAATTTATAATATAGTCCACAAATGAACACAGGCGTTAGGGTCTTCTGCTGTCCAGATGCATCACTGATGAGCACTCCGCTAGCCACCAGAAAGTTCTGTCTCTGGGAACAGACCCTCCTTCTTCAGCCACATAGAAGAGGAAGGAAAAAAGGAAAATCTGTCAACTTCTTCCCAATCACACTGAGAGTAAAAGGAAGATCAGTAATTCCGTGCCCTATCGCTAATTTAAATAAATTCACAGTCCACACATCAGAGAGACCAGAGCAAAACAGCATAATAAACACATCTGTGTGTCTGAAATGCTGAACTATTTGTGTAAAGCTCGTCCTTTATTCAGGAGTACGACATGAGGGAGCATATTGAGCTTGGCATTTTGTAAACATACCACAGTGTGAGGCATGGATGCCTTTAAACCTGAAACTGTTATATTTATCTTTCTTTAAGGACCCTGTGGATTCCCAGGAGAGCAGGGTTTACCAGGTTTCCAAGGGGAACCTGGAAGACAAGGACCCAAGGGGATGCCTGGATCCCCAGGAGCAAATGGCTTTCCAGGTAATGTCAAATTAAAAAAAAAAAAAAAAAACAGAAATGGATGAGAATTACTTCAAAATGGAAAAAAGTGAGGCAGTCTGCAATTCAAAACCATGCAGCTGATGAAGCTGGCAACAGAGAGTAGGTTGGTATCAAAGGCAGCATGAAGGCTTGTATCAGAAACTATTGCAGCAAAGTAGCAGAGATTCTTCCAAGAGGGGCCATAAAGGAGATTCAAGGAAAGCTGACAATGCTTTTGGATAGAATTTTTGGCTCCAGATGCCTGTCAATAACCATTGTGTACTGAATAGTATGGGAGAAATAACAGCTAAGGGGGCAGGAGTAAAAAGGTTTGCATATTAAAAATATTTTCCACCTTCAGGTGCCATATGTGATTCAGGATTGCCAGGAGTTCCAGGTGAACAAGGTAATACCGGGCCTTCAGGAGCTGCAGGATTGCCAGGATTACCTGGTCCCCCAGGCAGGAAAGGTAAGTGCTATAAACAGTGCAGCGTTAGTCACACATTACAGTTCAAGTAATGGTGTCAGAAATTACTGGGAATTTTGTGCTATAACAAACGTAACTGAAAATAGAGAGGATTTTAAAAAGTGCTTAGCATTGGCCTAAGTCTGCTCCCATTGAAATCAATAGTAAAACTCCCCTTTGACTTCAGTAGCTAGAAGAGTTAGGCCAACTTTGAGCACGTTTGAAAATCCCACCCTTAAAGCACAAATGTTGGCCAAAGAAATCAGGCTACAATCTAAAGTAAATAAGGAGGCAGAGATATAAACCTCAAATTCTGGTTCAGCTGGTGCAACTGAGGGCAGAGTTTGACACAAGAACAGTAAAATTCTCCGACAATAGATATTTCACTAACACTTCAGTTACACTGTAATTTATTTTCTGGCCATGTAGTGCCACTGTTACTCTGCATACAGCACACATGAATACGAATAGCAGATCACACTGTAGTGGAAAACATTAATGAAAAAGGTGGCCAATTCAAATATAGGAAATCTCATATGATTGGTGCATTTTATCAAAATGTGATAACAAAATAAGTACTGTTTGCAAGACAGCTGATCTATTGGCAGATTACACTTAGAAATACTTCCAATCAATGATAAATTACATCTTTCATGGCAATCACTGTGTTTAGATTGAAAAAACTGTGCATCTAAAAATCTCTTCCCCCATAAAGGATACACTATAACTGTTATGTATTGTAGCTAATTAAAATTTAGTGTATATTATATCAACATTATACTAAGATAAATTATATAATCAGAAATGAAGCTATCTTGTTTATTTTTACTGGGTGGTCACAATCTGCATCCTAAACTGCTCCTGTGGTACAACATGCTACCCCAGACTTGGGGCTCAAGACAAAGCCACCCTTGAGTCCATAATAAATTTTCCCAAAAGGGAACAATCAATTTTTGTACAGAAAACGTTCGTTTTTTCAGTTTCAGTCTACGGCAAACTTGGGCAGTTCAAAACTGAAAACCGAGGTTTACATGAAAGCTTTTTCTGATTATCTGTGGGAAGGTAGGGGGTGCTGATATAATACAATGATAACGAATTCCTTATTCCTGTGTAATCTGTAGGAAAACAGTTTATTGTGTTGCACACAACAGTATACCCATTAGCTACAGCACTGGGAGTCATGCTGCAATGACAAGGATTTCCAAATTGCCCTCCACTTGAAAAGGTATTTACACACCTGATAGTGAAAACTCGTTAGTTGCAGAAGTGTCCTGTTCTTCTTTAGGAGCAGGCATTTTATTTGTTTTATGCAGCTAACTTCACTCATTCATTTTACGGAAATCATTTTAGGCCCTACAAGGAAACACAAGAGATCAACAGGTGCACAGGGACAGAAAAATAGGTAGCTCAGATAAAAACGGAAATTCAGTAGGGATCAAGCCACCCAAAACAGATTAGCTCCAGTGTGGATTAATTCTACCAAAATGTTTGAAATGAAGGATTATAAATTTTAAAATGTATCCAATTACAAGGAATTAATGGAATTGGTATGCCAGTGTACTGTGGAGCATGGCTTTTAAATAATATTAATAGTTCAATTTTTAATAATGAAGAAGCATTTGTGATTGTCATTAGAAGTGAAATGGTTAACCAGTTGTTCATTATTAAGGACTAAGCCTTGTTAGCCTAATTGCTTTTCATTTACATTAAAGATCTCATGCATGAACAATTTTTCAGATTTAGGGATTGAAGTTACAGGCATTCATCAAAACAACAGTTTCTTTATTACAGAGAGACAGTCTCACTAATTAAGGGCCCAATCCTGCAAGCTGCATTCATAAGTAGTCCTTATTCAAGCAAACAGTCCCATTAATTTCAGAAGGATTGTGTGAGTAAAGATTGCAGGATTGGGCCCTAAAATTTAGGAACCATAGTTCATATATAGATCAGCCAATTCAGCTGTAGCTGGAAGTATGGGACTGTAACAGTTCAAAATCTAGATTTACAAGTGCTAATGTTATAATGAAGTGTTGACAAATGTGTTAGAAATTTCCTGGAAAACAAAGTAAACCAATATCAATAATGACTAAAAAAACAAAGCATCAAAATTTTTTTAAACAAAATGGGTTTCCAAAAGTTGTTAGTGTTTGTGATCATTTAGGTAAATTCTCAACATTGGCAAACAACTTGTACATAAGCCTTTCACAAGGAACTCCCTTGAAGTATAGATGAGGCCATAGTAAACAGGATTGGAAAGGTGAACAAGTGTCATGAAAAGTTATTGTACAGTAATGAATTAAGGGCAGAAAGAATATTACAGGTGAGGCTGGTACCACCATGTAGTATTGACGTTTCTGACATTTCCAATCATAAGCCCATGTTTTAATTTGCTTATAACTTTACCAAACTTTAACTGTTTCAGCTGAAATTTTCCATGCCAGTCGTCTGCCTCAGGTTGAACTGTTCTGAAAAGTTTAAGCCAGGATTGTTCAGCCTTTTGAGGACAAGGCTGTGAAAAGATACATTGTGCCCATGTTAAGTTCTGTTAAATTCTGACAACCTTTACTTTGAAAATTCTTAGAGCCCCCATGGTTTGGAGCAGGGACTTGAAATTCAGCAGGGGCAAGGCCTTTGTGTCAGGGATATGCCTTTGTTTGTCCCCGTGAAAATCTGCCCAAATTTGGCCAAGTTATAAACCAGTTTGTGTATGCTCAGTAGAGACCTTTTAGCAACTAAATTATATCCAAACCGGGAATGCTCCTGCCTGGAGATGAAGGCTTTTCCTTCAGTTGTAGCTTTTGGCTGGTTGGGCAAAGAGACTGGGACAAGAAGACCTAAGCCGAGAAAACCCGGACCATCTAGGGGAGAAGAATGGGACTGTGAGGAGAAGCCAGGGTAGGGAAAAGACTCGGAGAATGACAGGTTGGAGGGGATGGGGCACAAGGGGGTCATGCTTATGGGTGGAAGAGGGTGTGTCCACTAGCACCCACTCCCCTTCAGAGCATAGAATGGCATTAAAGATTCCTGAGTCTCAATAATTCCTCTGCTGTCAGCCAATGTCTGTGAAACCCACTTAGAAAGTGTCCCTTCTCTCTGCAGTGCTGGTGCATATGTAGGATAACAACCTACTATCGGTTACTCCATTAGCTCCAGTGGTTAGACATCAGTGCAGTGGATCTAAAGCTTTCAATCCTGCTGATGAGACATGTTGGTTGATGCCACATGATGGAATTTCTGCGGTTTTTTGAGTTTCCTTTTTTAAAAACCTAGGAAATTACATACCAAACAAACTAAACAAACACCCAGTATGTTAAAAGAACATGATTAAGGTTGTGAAGTCAAGCACTCAAATTTTACAGGACACTAAACATATTACCATTCTACTAGAAAAGACTCCTAAAGCAAAGCTGTTTGACTCCCTATAACCTCGGGAGGGGAGGATTAGGCTATCACTATGACTGAAGCATACTTCAGAAATTATAGCAAGCTCTGTACCCCACTGTAGTGAGCATGAACTTCTACCCCATCTTAAAATGAAGTACTTTCCCTTGCAGATATTTATTGTTTGAAATTTAGACAGTAAGGCACAATCAAGAAAGTTCTTAATTTCAGCTATGCTAAAACAAAACCTAAAAGTTATATTAAAGCCAGCTAAGTAATTAGCCTGTGTTACTACAAAAGTTATGTGCCATTTGATTCAGCAAGATGCTTTGCTAAGCAAAAATTTAGACATAAATGCCAAGAAGGTGTGATTTATAGTTAATATAAATTATTGTAATTTCTATCCTGAAAAGATGAATTTTGTCGATAAGTTTTAAAATGTATAAATAAAACTTCAACAAAAATTATTATTTTACCCTCCAATAAAAAGGGGAAAGACAGTAGAGTATTTCTACCCTGAAAAGAGACTGTAAAAATGGCATCATAGCGTTATCTCTTTGTTGTGTTTTAATTATCTTCTTATCAAATGTCCTGAGTTTACAAATAAAAGATGTTCTTTCTACCTGCCTATCCTGAAACTCAATCCAATCTTTCCACCTAGTGCATCACCACCAGGGACAATGAGTCTGCATACTTGTTTAAGTCCTCAATGACACATGTTCAACCCCATTGTCTTTAAATGATTTGCAAATTAGAGAATTTTGTAATGTTACTAATTTGTTACCAATAAGGGTATTAGTAAGGTTTGAATTTATTCAGTAATTAAAGAGACCTCAGAATAAATCAGCTGGATTTGAGTTATTAAGATAATTAGACAGCACATAACAGAAAGAAATGTACAGTACTACAATCTGTGAGAACCTCTTCCTGCAGTCTGTAGACAAGACAGTTAGCTTACAGCATGGTACTATTATAGTAGAGGGGCCTACAGTTTCATTTTTACTTATTTCCTGTTTTTCATAGACATATATTACTTTTATCCCCAAAATTTCCAGTATATTAGCATCTGTTGTTTATCTCTGTAAATCCTCATAAACTAAGCGATTCTGACAATAATTAGTACATCTAAAATAATATTTATTGTTTAACAATTCTTGCAAAGATTGTCAAATCTTTTAGTGGTAATTCTTAGGCAAGCTATTTTTCCCTTCTTAATAAGACTCCCACAACACTTTGAGAGTTTAACTCACAAATAAGCGATAGGCCTTACAAAAGTCTGGCTCATAGGCCAACGGTAAATAATCCTGCACAAAATAGGATAGAGTCCGTAGCTCATTCTGTTTTACCTGTGTTGGTTTTCCAGGGTTAACAGGAATAAAAAGCAGTAAAATCTCATTTTTATCAAGTTGGTAGATGATGGTTATCAATGCACACGGAGCAGATGCAATGCATAAAGAAGTGCCATATTTCTAGTCACTTTTCAAAGTAAAATCACACTAAAGATTAAAGGTAAATGTTCTCATTGCTAATATATGAAAGGAAATTACCTCTGCTGCTTTCATATTTCCTTCACTGTCCAGCAATCTATGCTCCTTTTTCAAAACAGGCTTCAACTGTTAATGATGTAGTTCATTCTTCAGTTGTCAAAACACTTTCAGCAAACACTGTACTGAACCAGAAATGTATTGTCAAGTTTTATATATTTACAAGTTTTTTGGATCATGCTTCTAATGTTTACAATACTTGTAAGGTTTATCAGGGTTGCCTGGATTAGATGGCTTGAATGGACTGCAAGGTCAAAAGGGCTCACCAGGAGTTCCAGGTAAAGAATGAAAATGTACAGAATTTTTTTAAATGAAAATGAATATGAAATGATCCATGATATTTTGATATTTATTCTGTCATTAAGGATCAGACTAAACTTTAAAGCAGTGCCGATAGTTAATGGTTTAGAGAAACACACCAACAATCATTTGTGGGGAAAGACTTAAAATCCTTCATCAGTCTAATAGTCTTGCTGGAATCCTTTGAGAATATTTTTACAATGAAAATATTCAGTGCAGATGATTCAAAGTGAAGCCAAGTCTCAAAACTTTTATATGTACAAGATAAACAATAGCAAATAGATTAAAAGGAGACTCATGGGGGAAAATCTTGGCCCCAGTGAAGTCAATGGGAGTTTTGCCATTGACTTCAGTGGAGCCAGGATTTCATCCATGGTGATCTATTTGAAGCTTTCAAAACACCCTACCGACCATTGTTAAAATCAATGCTAAGTGCCAGTCTAAGAGATCATGAGAATAAGATATAAAATGAAAATTAAGAAATTGAAAGCAAAAAGAATAAAACTAAGGATTTCAAATTAAGGACAAGAACTATGCCTTGAATCAAGGAGCCTAATACCTTTGAAAGGATGAATATGGGCCAGATTCAACAAAACTCCACCCAGCTTACATATGAGAACCAGACAACTAGAGATAGACTAATCACAAAAAGAACATCATCATCTGCAGCTGGTATTTCTATTCTGTACATCTGTATTTGCATTCACTGTAGACTTCATGCACTGTAATTGTTTTCCTCTGGAGGTCAAAGTGAAATAGGGCCTTCAGGATCCACAGGAGCACCTGGACCAAAAGGAGACAAGGGTGAACCTGGACAGCCAGGAGTTTCTCTTCCAGGACCTCCTGGAGACATGGGTTTGCCAGGACACCCAGGTAAGAAACATTTTCTCCGCAACAGTGAACTGCAAAGCTGAAATGAAAACTGAACTAGTTCCCTGCCACTTGGTTAGCAGGCCCATGAGCACATACATCTGGGATCTTTTCTTTAAGTAAAGTATTTTTCTCATCCAAGAAGTATGCTAGCATTTCCTGACTTGCTACAGATATCCCAGAATGCAGCATTCTGCTACATCACTGAACCCGTGGGTTGCATGAGACTTGTGGAATCAGTGATGTCAAGGAATGATGCATTCTGGGACCTCTTTAGCTCCAGTGGATATTATGGAAAGGAATTAGAATTTTTTTAAAAAAGAATTATATTTTCTGTGCCAAATGCCTCCCATGGTCTATTTAGCAGGGAAATGCAGCACACAAGTATGGGGTTAACTGCATGTCCTTGCACCTCAACTCCCTTAAATTAATATTTTATTTCTGTTATCCAAAGTATAAAATACTGAAAACTCAAAACTAGCATATGATCTGCTCCCTCAGGTAGAACAGGAGGTCCTGGGCCTGCGGGACCTGTGGGAAGATCTCCTGAAACTGCCGCTTCTGGTCCTCCAGGTGATCAGGGGCCACCTGGCTTACATGGCATCAGAGGTACAAGAAAATCAAACATCATCAATTAACCAAAACAGTAAAAACTGTATTCTAATCATATATATATATATATATATATATATATATATATATATGTGTGTGTGTGTGTGTGTATGTGATATGGGAAGAGGCAAAGAGGGTAATTAATATGGCTGTTCCCCACTGTTTTAATGCTCCTCTTTCTAGCTCTGTAGGATCACAGTATATCGCACCTTAAAAGTGTTACTGGTCTAGGACTGACTACCCCCTGTCCTTTGGTAGGAGCTACCCCATGATAAAATTGAAGACCATGTGATAAACTGGAAGCATCGTGTACTTCTGTCCACTTCTACTGCACTCCTTCTGCTTATGAATCTCTGCCGGGATTACTTCCAGCCTTGTACAGCTCTGAGCACTTCTGACAGTAGACATTTTTTAAAGCATTGTTCCTTCTTTACCCCTAATTGTGGAATTTTCCCATTAAAATGACACCAGCAGGAGACGAAGGATGGACAATATTTGGTTTGGGGCAATTTTCCTATGAGTTTTAAGTTCCAATATCTTACAACCCAGCCAAGCTAGAAAGAGGAACTTTTCATCCTTGCAAAAAGGTTGATTCACTGCTCTCCAATAGGCTGCAGAGCACTTGCTTGTAATCCTGGAAGGACCTATGATATTAGGGCTTAAAATGATGACACTCATGTATAGTAAAGCCATTTACAAAAAGAACAGAACTAAAATAGCTTTTCTGTCCCTAGAAGTGGGGAAGAGGAGGGAAGTGGGAGCTGCATGTTTATGTATATAACCTCTGTAGATGAGGGTTGTTTTCGTGCAAAGCTTAGACTGTAGTCCGTTCAAAAACCGATGATTGGTCACCAAACTCTGCAAGTGAAGTCAGCAGAGTTTGTACATTCCACAAGCCCAATTACACTGGTTGAAGAGGTTAAACACCTTAGTCATAGTAGCTCTGGATTTTTCCTATATGTATTGAAAAAACAAGGGCATTGAAATACAAAGTCCCCTATAGCTGATCATGGTGCTGGTAGCTCACTGCAATGAAGCTGCATCACCAGGCAGCTGGGAGTTGAGGAGGGGAGCGCAGCCAGGAGCACAAAGCCAACATGGACAGGTGTGGTCTCAATGCAGATAGCACTCACCTGCCTCTTACTGATTGCAGAGGATCCCAGTGGTTTCAGGGGGGGGCTATCCCTTGGAGACTTCCTCCCCTGTATTATCTTGAAGTAGGACTTAGGACAACATTTTCTAACATATCTTGGTCACTTAGGATCCTACTTCCCATTGAAATTCGGTGGGACTTAAGGACTTCTGAAAAGATTACCCTTTGTGAGTAACTTATTAATATCCGTGGTTTTGTTTTAGGCCTGCCTGGCCTGCCTGGCCCTCCCGGAAAGACTATCTTTGTGAAAGGCGATCCAGGGGAATTTGGTGTTCCAGGTGCACCCGGTATTCCTGGCCAGCCAGGGCAGCAAGGAGCCAAAGGCTTTCCAGGAAATCAAGGAAGAGAAGGCCTGAAAGGTATGATTTCAAGTGTATGGTTTTGTGTGAGGGTATACCTGCCTTCAGGCAGATTCTTCTGAGTATCTATATTATGGTAACTTCACATTTTTGAGAAATTGCCTACTCAGGCTTCACATTTTTAAACAGTAAGAATTTAAGACCCATGTGCTTTTGGGGATCTGCTTCCAGCCAGGTGGAAGGGGAGGGTCAGGCTCCTCTGGCCACTGTCATGGATCTCCACACAGGAGGATCTGGGAAGGAGTCAAGTGGACACACACTGTTTGTTCCCCACCAAACTGTGGGGATTCCACTGGAAATCAAATGAAATCCGATTGACTGATGTTTCCTGTGGGGACCCCCAACCCCCGCTCCTCTAAAGGAGGTTTTGGGGTCTTCCGCAGGTGGGGCAAACCCTGTCAGCTGACTCCAGTATAATGGTGGGCAACCTGTGGCCCATCAGGGTAATCTGATTGCGGGCCTTGAAACATTTTATGGACATTGACTGTTCTCAGCCAATGGGAACTGCAGGAAGCAGTGGGCAGCAAGGACGTGCTGGCCACCACTTCCCGTAGCTCCCATTGGCCGGGAACAGCAAACTGCAGCCACTGGGAGCTGTGGGGGGCCATGCCTGCAGAGGGGCAACGTCAGCAAAATGTCTCGTGGCCCACAATCAGATTACCCTGATGGGCTGCATGCATTCCATGAGCTGCAGGTTGCCCACCACTGCTCCAGTAGAATCATAGTGCCAGGGAGTTGTAAAAGCTGCAGGGGTGCCATGGAACCAATGCAGAGGCACATTGTGACATTGAACTCTATATGATTTTATGAAAATATGCTAATGAGTTTGAATATAATGTAACTGGAATATGCTTCATGCAAAAGGTCTCTTGTAAGGTATCATTACAAATCTTATAATCTACTGAGTGTGATCATCCTATTTGTATAAATGTACCACTCTTGTATCTGAAACTTGAAATATAACTCTGAGAGCCTATTGTAATTATGCAAAGTGTGGGCCATTAATGGTGGTTTGGAATCTTGATGACTCCCATTAACCAGGACCATTGACTGCAGATGGCTCTGTTTTACTTGTAAGTCTCCCTGTATATGCGTGTGCTGGCAAGTGGGTAATGAAGTCTTACAGTGACATGTTATCATGTCACCTGAACTGGAATCCATCTTTAACCTGGTGCTTTTCCATTGAGAAGGAGGGGGTGGGAACCCAGAGAGGGACAAAGGATTCCAGCCTTATGCAAAAGATATATAAATGGGTGGAACAGAACAACGGGGGAAGCAGCCATCATGAGGAATCCCCTAGCTACCACCTGAGCTGGAACAAGGGCTGTACCAGGGGAAAGGACTGTGCCCAGACTAGGAAGGCATCCAGTCTGTGAAAGAAACTTATTGAAACATTTCTGAGGGTGAGATTTTATCTGTACTCAGTTATATTACTGTATTAGACTTAGATTTGCGTGTTTTATTTTACTTGGTAATTCACTTTGTTCTGTCTGTCACTACTTGGAACCACTTAAATCCTACTTTCTGTGTTTAATAAAATCACTTTTTACTTATTAATTAACCCAGAGTATGTATTAATACCTGCGGGGGAGGGGGGGCAAACAGCTGTGCATATCTCTCTATCAGTGTTATAGAGGGCAAACAATTTATGAGTAAACGGATGTATTTGGGGTTTGGACCCCACTGGGAGTTGGACATCTGAGTGTTAAAGACAGGAGCACTTCTGTAAGTTGCTTTCAGTCAAGCCTACAGCTGTTAGGGGACATGGTTCAGACCCTGGGTCTGGGTTTGCAGCAGGCTAGTGGGTCTGGCTCAAACCAGGCAGGGCACTAAAGTCCTAACCTGCCAAGGCAGGAAAGCAGCACTGCTCCAGTAGAATCATAGTGCCAGGGAGTTGTAAAAGCTGCAGAGTGCCATGGAACCCAATGCAGAGGCACATAGCTTCTCTATGGGAGGCTCTGTGCCTCCAAACAGGTTCATGAGAGTTGCAGGGCTTGATGCTTCTATTGGACAGGAGCAGTACATAGAGCCAACCCTCCCCATGCAGGAGTCGTCACAGGAAACTCCATGAGGGGTTTTCCTGTGGGAGAGCAAAATCTGGCCCCCAGCTATTTTGCCCAGAACAGTAACTAGTCAGGAACCTGATGCCTGACCTCACTGCTGTTGTGTTCTGTGCTTTCAGTATCACAGGGGGTCACCAGATTTAACTGCTCAGTGCAAGTACCAGTGACAAAAACTTACCCCCCCCTTTTTTTTTTTTAGGTCCGATGGGAAACCCTGGCCCCCAGGGTCTCCCTGGCCCTTTTGGGCCATCTGGGGATCGAGGTTTTCAAGGACAACCTGGCCCTCGAGGTCCTAAAGGTACTTTTGAACAACACATGGTTCTTTGCCATGCAGCAGTGTGCATGCTGGCCACTCAGCCTTGATAAGCTTTGATCTTAATAGCTGTACAGAATACTTTTATATAGTGTTCACTTGCATGAAAAGAGTTTATAGCAACCTGACAAAATCCTAGCTGCCCACTCACTTGGGATGAGGAAATATCGTTGAGTAAGTTAGATATAATTATTTTATTATTGTAATCAGTCTTCATTGATGAAGTATGTGCTTGGTCTGGTAAATTTTCCTGAGCAAGGCTGGTTTAAAATGGTAGTTGCAGCCTTCAATTACATAGAACATTTTTGAGTCACTGAAACAATTTAATAAATGATCATTTTCTTCTGATACTTGCAATAGTTTGCAAGACTAGAGAGCATGAGCATGCCAGGTGAGGGTTCTTGCAAAGATGTACCATATGCGAATAGATGCTATTTGCTGTAAAAGAAGCAAAGTTAATACTGCGTATTTCATCACCCACTTTTCCTTTCCTATATTATCTTTCTCAAGTAACATTCATTAAGCACAATATCTTAATATCCAGAATACTACATGCCACAGTATCAAGAATTCCAGTACACAGTAAGAAGTCTTACCTTTGCCTGTTGCATCAAAATAAGAAGCTCTGGGGAGAATTAATATATTCTAAATCGATAAGGGAGTTTCTCAAGATTAGAAAATGTAATATATATTTTATTTACCAATTAAAAAACCTTTCTTAGTAATAAAGAACAGATGTTTTATAATTATGCAAATCTGAAAAGTAGTTTAGAATATAGTCATTTCATCTAATCATATGTGACGCTTTCTTTGCTGAGTGCCGTACCAGTCTCTACCCTTGTGGGAATAAGGGATGAATACAAAGTATTGTGGGCCAGATCCTTAGGTCCTTACTTAGTTTTTTAACTCAGCTGTTAAGAGTTTGTAAGTAAGAGTTTGATTCAATAAAGACTAAGTGTATAGTAAATGCTGAGACCCAGATCACCCTTTATTAAAGGAGGCGGCCAGAAGGGCAGGAGAAAACTGAGATTCCAATCACAGAATTCCCTGCAAATTATTCACTGATTAGGTTTATGAAGAGGGGATGAACTGATACAGGGGATCTGTGAGAGAAGGCAGCCTGAGGCCAGCTCTTGCCTATGTTACACCAACCCTGCCCTTCTGGCTTTTCTGTAACAGCTGTGGGAAGCCACAAGGAACTATTTTATCTCCCTGATATAGCTGTATAGAACGCAAATGTCAGTCCACCAAAGAAGGGCCCTGGAGGCATGTCCAGTCCCTGCTCCTACTTCAGTCATATATGTAGCACCTTTTTGTACAAAACCACAATGGAGGGGCATCTCTGGTGTATGTAAATGCATGACAGAGGTGGTATCTCTGCTTATATATAGTCATGGGGAATTCCTCACATAGAAAGGCCTCTCCACATGTGGTTCCCAGTGAAAGGACTTAGCCCTGAGCAAGGACCTTGGGATTTGGCACTGTGTGAACTGGTCATCTAGAAGAGTTTGCACATCACACAAAGCACCTCACCATTCAGCAATACCATGTATTACAAAATCACATTGATTTTGGATTCCTTTTTGTTCTTGTGAAAACTGTTTGCAGGCAGTATTCTAAGACATGTATTTTATATTTTGCCATTATTATTTATATCAGCATGAATAATGTCAGGTTCATACAAACTATTTCAGTTCTCGTTCCATTCCTTCTTCTAATTTACATGCCTGAAACTTGTTTCCATTTTTCTTGGCAATGGCTGGCATGGTCTGCTTTCCATTTGATGAATCCTTCAGGTTGCAGAGGTAAGCTGGAAAATGCCTTATTAACCAAATATTTGTTCTGCATGTCTGGGTTTCTTTCTGGACATTCTACGCTCCCTGGATAGTAGAGCCATAGCTGGAAGCGAAGAATGACAGATATCGTTATAACAGGGTGATTATAATCGATTTTAACATAGCTGGGTTGTATTTACAGGCAGAGTAATCTTGTACTATGCCGAGGAGCCCCACAATAAAGTGTCAAATATGTGTACATAGAATTCTGTATGCAAGTATGTAAAATACAAGTGTTTTCTCTTAAGTGATCTGTCACATCTATTGTATTTCATTTTATCTGCTGTCACAGCAGGCTTTTTCTAAATGAAGCCAACTAGCCAAGGCCCCAATCCTGCTATCAGATCAGTGGAAGCAGACATTGAGCCTCACTGACTTTGAACTAATCCAATAAGTCTTCTAGCGCAGTGTTTCCCAAACTTGGGACGCTGCTTGTGTAGGGAAAGCCCCTGGCGGGCCGGGCCAGTTTGTTTACCTGCCCTGTCCGCAGATCCGGCTGATCGCGGCTCCCACCGGCCACGGTTCACTGCTCCAGGCAGACCTGCGGACAGGGCAGGTAAACAAACTGGCCCGGCCCGCCAGGGGCTTTCCCTACACAAGCAGCGTCCCAAGTTCGGGAAACACTGTTCTAGACAAATGTACTTATTACAGAATGCAAATGGTGAACAACATTAAACAACAAACAATACATAAATTGTAGCCATTCTCTCATGGCTTTCATTTAAAGTGAGTGAGTAATGTGGGATGGAACCCCTACTCCCTTATGCCCAGGCTGTATGTGGAGACATTCTCAGCTGCCTTCGGTGCGTAGACAAGGCAGTATATACTTTAGCATGTGCTCAATTGAGTTAAAGCCTATGTTCCACCCAGGCTTCAACTCAGCCGGTTTAGCACACATTAAGGGTGGTGGTCCCTTGTCTACACTAGATTTTTAAAATGTATTAGCTAGCACATGCTAACAATACACCTTTANGCTGCTTGTGTAGGGAAAGCCCCTGGCGGGCCGGGCCAGTTTGTTTACCTGCCCTGTCCGCAGATCCGGCTGATCGCGGCTCCCACCGGCCACGGTTCACTGCTCCAGGCAGACCTGCGGACAGGGCAGGTAAACAAACTGGCCCGGCCCGCCAGGGGCTTTCCCTACACAAGCAGCATCCCAAGTTCGGGAAACACTGTTCTAGACAAATGTACTTATTACAGAATGCAAATGGTGAACAACATTAAACAACAAACAATACATAAATTGTAGCCATTCTCTCATGGCTTTCATTTAAAGTGAGTGAGTAATGTGGGATGGAACCCCTACTCCCTTATGCCCAGGCTGTATGTGGAGACATTCTCAGCTGCCTTCGGTGCGTAGACAAGGCAGTATATACTTTAGCATGTGCTCAATTGAGTTAAAGCCTATGTTCCACCCAGGCTTCAACTCAGCCGGTTTAGCACACATTAAGGGTGGTGGTCCCTTGTCTACACTAGATTTTTAAAATGTATTAGCTAGCACATGCTAACAATACACCTTTAAATCCTAGGCTAGACACAGTCTGAAAGTAAAGTAAAGTTAAATCTATGTATCTCATGGATTAAAGTTTTGGGAACTCAGCCCCAGAAATGCACTATAATATCAAAAGCAATTAAAAGGGGAATGTTGATTTCCCACAGATTTTTTTTCCAATTTGTGTTGTTTTAATTTTATTGCATAATTCCAGGTGACCCTGGTGAACCAGGAAAAACAGAACACTCCCCATGTCCCAAGACACCGGGTCCTCGTGGAGTAATAGGACAAAGAGGAGCTGAAGGGCCTATAGGATTTCCAGGGCCAATAGGTTACCCTGGACCCCCAGGTAAGGCCTGTGATTTAAATACTTGGTAATTTAAGACAAACAGAACATTTAAAGCCTTGAGAAGTGTATTCTCTGCACCCTTCATGCAAAGCTGTGTGGAGTGTACAGGGGTAGGAAGAGGAGGGAGGGGTGTTTAATATTTTGCCCAAAATGTTTTAGGCATTTTTCTCCTCTTATTTCTTGTATATGGCACAATGGCTAGGCTCATCGATAAGACCGTGAGAGATTTATTTGGAAATTTAACAAATAAATGTCATTCTTGGTCAGTAAAATGAAAGCAAAAAAAAAAAATCCCTACAGTGTTAGGTTTTATGACTTATTGAAATTCAGAATTACTATAAAATCTCATTTCACAAGATACCCCCGGTCATGCTGAAGAGTGCCTTCTTATGCTGCAAGTAGATTCACTGAAAGCAATCTGTGAAAGGGTGGCAGAATGAGTCCATAACAAATAAACATCTGTGTGATAAGCTTTTTGTGGTTTTGGAGGTTTGGAAACAAGACTGGGAGAGAGAAAATTGAGTAAGAAACATGAAAGCTTCGCTGATCTTAGAACATCCTACATTGGGGCACTATGCGATACTGTGTATACCCCTGAAACTGCTTCCCATTTGGTGCCAGCAATGATTGGGGTCTAAACTGAAAATAATGCTGAAGTAACTCATAAGAGTATGCTTCTCAGAGTAGAGAATTTAGTTACTGGGCTCTATCTTGTGCATGCTCCCTCTCCATCTCTAAATTAAGGAATCAGACTTTACAACCTCTTTCTACTATTCAGATCTTGCGTTAAAAAAATAAAGCAGCACACCACACCAATGGCTTCCGGAAACATATTGTTTAATACTGAGATACTTCGTGCAGATAGACATGCAGAGTGACTGAGGGTACATCTACACTACAGCGGGGAGTCGATTTAAGATACGCAAATTCAGCTACGTGAATAGCGTAGCTGAATTCGACGTATTACAGCCGACTTACCCCGTTGTGAGGACGGCGGCAAAATCGACTTCTGCCGCTTTTTGTCGGCGGCGCTTACTACCACCTCCGCTGGTGGAGTTAGAGCGCCGATTCGGGGATCGATTGTCGCGTCCCGACGGGACGCGATAAATCGATCCCCGAGAGGTCGATTTCTACCCGCCGATTCAGGCGGGTAGTATAGACCAGGCCTGAGAGATTTGGCTGCCGAAGTGCATTGTACTGTTTGAATCCAGAACAAGGAGAACAGGGCATCATGCAATGGGGATGCCAACCTGATCAATAATGTTCCTCCTTTTTACAAACTAAAAACAAACCTAACACCCTCATGTAGCATTTATAAAAATGCTACCCAAGTTACTGGGCTAGGGAAAAAATTATTTGGAAAAATTAAATGTAACAATAATTATTAGCAGGCTAATGCTACTAAAAGGCCTGAAAGGACCCTAAAATGAGTTGGATGCATACTACAGTGTTTTGTGTCTCCTGGAATTTGGCAATGTAGTTACAATAGAAGAAAAATAGCCAGAGAGAGAATTTAAAGGGGAGCATGTAAGAGGCTGACATTCAGTGATTTTGTCTGGTAGATAAAAGATTATGCGGTAAAACAGCTAGTGATGATTCCAGTGCACAACTTGATAGAAATGTGGAGGCTGTGTCTTAATTAGCTCTAGATAATGGGATACATCCAACACTCTCAGGCAGTTATCACCTAGGGAATTCATGTTTTTCATGGTGGTATTACTGGATATCTTCATATCTTCAGAGGAAGATACTCAGGTTGATCTTTGATCTAATGTAATTGAGTAAAAGACTTTTTACTGCACTGCTTAGTTTACTACACTGAATTAATTCATTAATCAACTAAGAGGCATTTTTGGGATCAGGGCATAGTGTTTTCATTATATAAATCTTTAAACAGTTTCTATACAACCAGGTGTTACAGTGATACATACTCACGTTGGTGTGTTAGGAGAAAATTTAATGATGCTTTTGCTTTTACTGACACAACAGGGACCAATCTTATCCCTGCTGGGAAAGTTATGCAACAGAAAAGAAAACTAGAAATTTTACTGAGGGATAATATTTATTACAAAAACTTTCCAGTACATGAACTTTGGCAAACAATTACGCAACAGATATTGAAAAGCTGTTAAATTATGTTGTGACTGTTTTAGATTCTCTCAAACATAATAAAAAAGTAAAAAGTTGGGAACTTTTAAAGTTTGTCTCACAGTATTAAAAATCATTTTCCGAAGGGTAAACACCTAATGCAAGCGTGCAAAGAATTAAGCATACAAATCTCACCAATGAGAATTGACCCTAAGGAAACATGTTCATCTTGAAATTCTCATTCTCTCTCTCTGAAAGGGGTTGCCAAATACCACAATATCTGACAGGTGGAACTGTATCAAACTCAAAAAATTATCTGCTTAAAAATATCCAGTAAACATATCCAACACTGTCGGCTGCCTTTGCAATCAAATATCAAGCACTCATTGGCACCATCTACTAATCAACAGTGCATTCACATTAATATGGCATTTGTTGCACATCTGAGAAAAAGAGGTGATGCATTCTTTGAGGGATATTACAGGCTTATGGTGCCTTCTTCCTTCTCCACTGAACAAACAAGTAAGCCCAATTCAGCAAAGCCTATCCCTATTTAGCAAAGCATTCAAGCACATGTTTACCTTCAGCTTGACCTAAAGAGACTCCAGTACATGTTTAAATGCTGTGCTGAATGGGGGCCTGAAAGACCAATACTTGTTGTGAAACTAGTGATGTAAGAACTAAAGATACTTTTGATAAAAGTGGTACCACCTACCTGATTGTACCTAGCACAATCTGCCACCCAGTTATGGAGAAGGGTGCGGAATCTAATAGCAGCTTCAGGTCAGGAAAGCAGTGAGCTTGTTCTGAGGGCCTGTTCAAACAATGAATCAAGTGGAAATAGACATCTTGGTACAGGCTTCCCCTGGTTTCAGTTTTTATTACAGAATTTTTTTATAGAGCTCTGCAGGATTGTAAACTTTGAAATCCAGAGGCAGGGACATTCTGGAATAGGGATATGAAGTCCAATTGGTGATAGCAATATTATCACACCACTGTATCTAACCTTACAGTCACAGGGAAAGAGCACAACTCTTAGACTCCCCCCGGAACTCCCAGTACCAAGTACTGTAATACTTATGTACTCTGTAGGTGTCATTTTTGAGTATTTTAAGAATATCTGGGGCAGGACTAGATACAGCATTGTAAAGCAGGCCCCTGTGCACAGTACTATTAAATGGTTCCTTGTATACTACGTCTTTGGACTGTATTTACCTTTATATGCAGCCATATGAAGATAAAATGCATCCTTCATTTTTGTCTAGGAAGTAAAGGTGAAGAAGGGTTGTTTGGCTTGCCAGGTCAAGATGGTTTACCTGGTCCACCAGGACCCTCAGGTGACCAAGGTGTCATAGGAGAACGAGGATACACTGGTCCAGAAGGTAAGAACGATCACTTTCTGCTGCAAACATTTGTCAGGTTGACACAGATTATAGACAGACGAATACAAAATATAGCTTCAATTCAGGAAAACCTCTAAGCATGGGTCAATTAGGGCTGTCAAGCGATTAAAAAAATTAATTGTGATTAATCACACTGTTAAACAATAATAGAATACCATTTATTTAAATAGTTTTGGATGTTTTCTATATTTTCAAGCATATTGATTTCAATTACAACACAGAATACAAAGTGGCCAGTGCTTACTTTATATTTATTTTTGATTACAAGTATTTGCACTGTAAAAAAACAAAAGAAAGAGTATTTTTCAATTCACCTAATACAAGTACTCTTGTGCAATCTCTTTATCATGAAAGTTGAACTTACCAATGTAGAATTAGGTACAAAAAAACCTGCATTCAAAAATAAAACAATGTAAAATTTTGGAGCCTGCAAGTTCACTCAGTCCTACTTCTTGCTCAGCCAATCGCTCAGACAAACAAGTTTCTTTACATTTGCAGGAGATAATGATGCCCACTTCTTGTTTACAATGTCACCTGAATGTGAGAACAGGCGTTTTCATGGCACTGCTGTAGCTGGCATCGCAAGATATTTATGTGCCAGATGCGCTAAAGGTTCATATATCCCTTCATGCTTCAACCACCATTCCAAGGGACATGTGTCCATGCTGATGACGGGTTCTGCTCAATAACAATCCAAAGCAGTGCAGACCCACGCATGTTCATTTTCATTATCTGAGTCAGATGCCACCAGCAGAAGGTTGATTTTCTTTTTTAGTGGTTTGGGTTCTGTAGTTTCTGCATCGGATTGTTGCTCTTTTAAAATTTCTGAAAGCATGCTCCACACCTCATCCCTCTCAGATTTTGGAAAGCACTTCAGATTCTTAAACCTGGGGTTGAATTCTGTAGCTATCTTTAGAAATCTCACATTGGTATCTTCTTTACGTTTTGTGAAATCTGCAGTAAAAGCGTTCTTAAAATGAACAACGTGTGCTGGGTCATCATCAGAGACTGCTATAACATGAAATATATGGCAAAATGTGAGTAAAACAGAGCAGGGGACATACAATTCTTCTGCAAGGAGTTCAATCACAAATTTAATTAACACTTTTTTTTTTTACGAGCGTCATCAGCATGGAAGCATGTCCTCTGGAATGGTGGCCGAAGCATGAAGGGACATACAAATGTTTAGCATATCTGGCATGTAAATATCTTGCAATGCCAGGTAAAAAAAAGTGTCATGCAAATGCCTGTTCTCACTTTCTGGTGACACTATAAATAAGAAGATGGCAGCATTATCTCCTGTAAATGTAAACAAACTTCTTTGTCTTAGAGATTGGCTGAACAAGAAGTAGGACTGAGTAGACTTGTAGGCTCTAAAGTTTTACATTGTTTTGTTTTTGAGTGCAGTTATGTAACAGAAAAAAAATCTACATTTGAAAGTTGCACTTTCAAGACAAAGATTTCACTACTTGTATGAGGTGAATTGAAAAATACTATTTCTTTTGTTTATCATTTTTACGTGCAAATATTTGTAATATAAAATATACAGGTTGATTTCAATTACAACACAGAATAAAATATATATATATGAGAATGTAGAAAAACAGCCAAAATATTTAATACATTTCAATTGCTATGCTATTGTTTAAGAGCATGATTAAAACTGTGATTAATCGCCATTAATTTTTTTGAGTTAATCACATGAGCTAACTGCAATTAATGACAGCCCTAAGTTAAATCCATTACAGTAAACCTGTGTTAATGTCCCATTGACTTTAAAGATAAGCATGTGCTTAAGCACCATACCTGACTAGGGGTGCTTTCCTGAGTTGGGACCTAAATGATAATTTTTTGCAGATAATTAAAACTACAACTCAGATATGACTTCTGTTAACAAACTGGTCTTACTGATACCTGTTGTTGGTCACAGACATTGTGCCTTTTCACACTTGTTCAAATCCAGGCCAAGCCGGAAAGTCCTCCTAGTGATCAGCAGCTATGTGAAATTACTAGCTGGCCTCAGTCCATTTCTTAGTGGACCTGTATCCATGCTGAAAAAATCAGAGGCACAATTGGCACTGCTGATAGTCTCAGCTCAAAGGATTCAGTGGGCACGTGAGGGAACTACGCTCCAAATCAGGGTTGAGATGCAATATCAGGATAGCATGAACCACCTTGTGCTTGTACTGCCCTTGACAATCCCTGGATAAGAACAGTACTTCAGTGTGAATTGCAATCAATCTGGAACCTTTGAGCATTAAAATTCATTCTGAAAAACTAAAGCGACACCTGTCTTGGCTGAAATATTTAAATGTTCAAGCAATCATCTTTGTTTTACCTCTTCTCCCTAAGGTCCACCTGGCCAAGCTGGGATCCCAGGACCACCAGCGCCTGAAACTAGAGCTGCAAGTGGATTCCTGCTCATTCTTCACAGTCAGTCAGATAAAGAACCGTTTTGTCCTGAGGGAATGCCAAGATTGTGGACAGGATATAGTCTGCTGTATCTGGAAGGACAGGAGAAAGCTCATAATCAAGATCTTGGTAAGTACTGCAGTAAGTGATGGACATTCTTTATTCATTATATCTCATCCAAAATGTTCTTGCCAGATATGTACTGCTCATATACAACAAATGATGAGTGTATTGCAGCATATTATATTAAGCTTTATTATGCAATAGTTGACTCAGTTTATATAGGAAGTGAGTGTATGATACTCAAAATACTGATCCTAACGTCTGCATGTTTCTAATACTATTGGACTGTTTCTTAAACCACTATAGAAAATGTTGCTATAATAGCATCCTGTTACTTGATAAATTACATGTTATAATATAGATTTAAATGACTTTTTCAAAACATCCCAGCATCATAAATCCCATGTATGTCAGAGTGTCTAATCTTCTGAGCACCTGATGGAGCCAAAATTCTCCTGAATCCTAATGCTAGCTCCAAAAAGGCTCTTTTATGTGCCTTGGGTCACTTACACTGACATTTCAAACAGAGTTGACTAAAGATAGGCACCAAATAACTGCCTATATATTTAGAAGTTCTGAGCATCATCTTATGTATTATGTAAAAGGCAGAGGAGTCGTCTTTTTTCTTTTATGGAGAAAAGGCTAGAGGTTTAATAAACTTTGCATGCAAAGGGGTTTTTAAGCAATGACTTTTGTTTAACAGCCAAGATTGGCCTCTTCTTGTATTACATTTTTTTTGTGTTTAAATAGTTTCATTTCTACACGAGGTAACAGAAAGATCTACAAAACACTCATAAAAATCTTTAAAAGTCAACTAATATAAAATCTCAGTATCTTTTATTCAGAACCCCCACTCCCTACCTCTGACCTGTCCTCTTTTCAGGTCTTTTCTTTATTTATGCCCCCATACTGCAATAGGATCTGTTAGCCCAGACCTTTATACCACCCACATTAGCAGATGCTATTGCAGGATCAGGGAATAAAGAGTGCTGTTTGAGGCAGTGATCATGCCTTTTGTTTGTCCATGAAGCACATAGCACACTTTGGGGTGTTATAAAATAATAATCAGCTTATTGTGTACAGGATTCACCTTTAGGATATGTACCTGTTGTCATTTTTACAATTCTTCTTTATATAATAGACCATTATCGGTACAACACTTTTGGGATCTAGTCTTGGCAGGAGAACCCATGCCGAGTGCTGAGTACTTTTTAATTCCCACTGAAGTCTGCTTGATGGTAATGGTCAGAATGTTGCAGGACTGGGCCATTTCAGATGGTCTGATCCCTCTACTGTAATTATAAATCCTTGTGAAATCTTTGCTGGGAGGCAGTAAACTTGTTATTGAGGTTTAATCTTATTGAGTCAGTAGCAATGGCCTATCAGACTTTACAAAATTAACTGATCACAAGTTGTCATTTACGTTTCCATTGCTGATAATGAGTTGTTATGAATAGCCAGTCTCCCTCCTAACCCTCCTCCCTTTGCCTAATATTTTTTAGGATGTCACAGTCCAAAGTATTTGTTTTCACAGTTGCTTCCCATGATGCCAAATCGTGTCATGTTTAATTGACTCTCCACTAAATGTATTGGTAGGAGCAAACTGATTTGCAAGAAGAAACTTATTTGCATAACCACTCTGCTGAACACCAGTTTAGGAGACTAGTTTTCTGACATTTTAAAGTTGGCCAGGCTTGCAATAAAGTAAGCTAGAATATTATTTTAAAACTGTCTAGAAACAAACTTTATATTATGACAATGACTTTAGCACAGAGGTCGGTCATGAGGGAGGAATTTACAGTGCTATTCATTGAAAAACAATAGGAAAAATTTGCAAAGCATTGCAGGATTCATTGCCTGTGGGAGACTTGTAGGGTCCAACAGCCTTGTACTAACTTTTCCTGATGTTTCCACTGCTTTGAAATGGATGGCCTGTTTGTTGGGTGACTATGTACAGGTGCTGGATTTTCAGGATATGTAATTGTTTTAGGTCTGGCTGGATCCTGTCTTCCTGTATTCAACACCATGCCATTTGTCTACTGCAACATCAACCAAGTTTGTTACTATGCCAGTCGAAATGATAAGTCCTACTGGCTGTCAACTGCTGCTCCTTTACCAATGATGCCGCTCTCTGAAGATGAAATACAACCCTACATTAGCAGATGTGCTGTATGTGAGGCCTCTGCCCAAGCTGTAGCAGTTCATAGCCAAGATCAGTCCATTCCCCCCTGCCCATTGAACTGGAGAAGTCTTTGGATAGGCTATTCTTTTTTAATGGTAAGACTGAAACTACTTGGTTATATTCAAGTTTCTATTATAAAACTTTACTGTGCTTTTCCTTAGCGATCATCAAGATTGGGAATGATAGCCTCTTGGATTACGTAGCTTATATTATATACACATACAAAGTTGATAATGGAGCTGGCCGAAAAATAGTCATAAAAATCTTAATCATGATTTCAGTATTTTCCTGTGAGAAATGGAAAGCTTCACCTGTTTGCACTTAACTTTCATTTTTCACTTGGGACCCTCATTGTTTGGAAGGAAAGGCAGTGGGAACAGTTGAAAAAAAAATCTGTAAAAGTTACAGATTTGTAATATTTGTATTATAGTTGTAATCATTGTGGTTCTAGAAACAGTAGATTTTTGCTGACTTGGTTATTTATGCAAAATCATAAATGGGCATAGCACTTTACAGACAATTGAGACACAATGGACCTGCTGCTTCTTTCAGTTACAGGAATATAAAAGCTGGATAATATCACTTACTTCAATGGAATTACTCTATTTTACACTGGAGCGTAACAGAGCATTATATGTCCCAGGCCCAGAGTGTAAATCATCATTAGGGCGATTTCCCCCCCTTCTCGTTATAGCCTTTGGACACTTCATAGAATCATAGAACTGGAAGGGACCTCGAGAGGTCATCTAGACCAGTCCCCTGCACTCATGGCAGGACTCAGTATTATCTAGACCATTCCTGACAGGTGTTTGTCTAACCTAGTCAATCTCCCTAGTCAATTTATTCCAGTGCTTAACCACCCTGGCAGTTAGGCTCCCCAGGTTTTTCACACCTTAGGAACTGAGCAGTTTTGAACCATGAGGGCAAGGAGGCAGGGTTTGGACCAGTGGAATCTTTTCTACAGTGTAGCTTCCACCTGTGCTATAGTTAGGAGAAACACTCATAATGAATTACTGTTCCAAGAAAACCTGGGGTAGACAAGACTCGGGCTTTTAAATCATGTCATTTAACTCTGCTTTGAGCAAGTTTAGATAACACTATTGTTAAAAAATCCCAGGCCCATCTAAACTACAGCTTCCCCCCTGTATGACATGTACCTGGTGCTGACCTGCAAGGGTGGTCTGGACTTTTGAGATAAGCCAGTCCCAGAATGACTAGATCTGATTCTTCCTGCCATGAAAGGAAGTTTATTGTAACTTGAGTTCTCCAAGTATTATGCCTTTGCAGATTTACACATCTGGGAGCATTTGCCTTGGTGCAAAAAGTCCCAGAACCAAATAAAAGCAATAGCCAAGACTGTTTGCACATCTCTTTCCTGTTTTTCACATGCAATTATTTAATTCTTTCATTATTTTTTTCCAGCACACTGGGTCTGGAGATCAGGGAGGTGGACAGTCCCTTATGTCACCTGGAAGTTGCCTTGAAGACTTTAGATCAGCACCATTCATCGAATGCCAGGGTCAGCGGGGAACATGCCATTTTTTTGCTAATGAATATAGCTTCTGGTTAACAATCGTCAGGCCAGAATTGCAGTTTGTGTCTGCTCCTCTGTCAGAAACCCTTAAAGAAGGGCAGGAACAGCGCAAAAAAATCAGCAGATGTCAGGTCTGCATGAAGCATGGCTAAAAGAGAAAACAAACTGAGGAGTTACACTGAGGGACTTGCCGGGGGAAGAAGCAAATTGTGCTAAAGATTTAAATGGTGCTTACTGTCCAATTTAAATTGAAGTGTGCACAGCTCTATTCCATCTGTTTAAAAGTTTGCTGCCTGTATAGTACTGAAAGATAAAAATGGTGTATTTTATTTATATATATATATACACACACGCACACAAGCATATGAATAGTGAAACCTAGTGTAAGTGACCAGCCAAAGGACCAGCAAAATTAAGTTCTGTTACATTGTGTTCACCAGCCTAGTGTACAGGCGACAAGTACAGTTTGGTCTTACACTGAAGGTATAATCAAGTTGATCTGGAATCCTTAGGAAACTTTAAAATGAGTGCTCACAATAGCAGATTTCCTGTTGATTCTATGTGTATCCCTCTATGAGATGTATAAACGTAGTTCTGTCCACACAATTTCTTACATATTTGGTTGAATTTACACTCATACATTTTTAAATTGTGGGAGGAGAATGTGATTTTGTTGCAAACTTCTGCTAGCACATAGTAAAAACAAACATGAGATCAATGACCATTTTACTAGTTACAGAACTAACCCAGATTGCAAAATTAATTTGCTAATGAAATTTCATAAGCAATGAAAAGCAAAATCTTGTCAAAATATGCTAATGGTTGATTGTTATGCAAGAAAATAAACAAACCAGATAATGAAGGAGTAAAATGCTGTTTATATTTTCTTTGCAATTAATTTCTCAGCATATTTAAATGAAAATGTAAAGCCGTAATCCATATAGCTGAAGACAACAAACAGTTGTCAATTCTAATTAAAAAGAAAAGTGACACCTCTACCACAGGGGCCTGTAGTAACAGAGCTCTAAAGATGACTTTATATTATTGAAAATGATTTAAAAGATGGCAAGCTAAAACACTAGCCACATTTTTAACAAGTTGAAAACCCACAATTCTTTACCTAGCTGTAAAAGAATGGAAATGTCCATTGTAGTAAATGCCTGTTTGAATAGCACTAAAACTACTGAAAAGCTTGTTCACAATAGAGGGGAAATTCATTCTGGCGCAAAGAGCCCACAAAGGTTCTATACTAGAGCTGGTTTTGTCAGAATTTGCCAAAATGGAAACATTTCTTGGAGACTATTTGAGATCAACAGTGTTCCAACAGAACCCTGCCTGCCAAAGAAGCCTGCCTAGTTTCCTGCCAACTTGTCCATCTGGCTCTTTGACAACTCGTGCTACCAGGGTTTGTGGCTCCAGGGTAAAATGTCAAGAGACTTGCACTGGAGCCAGGGCTCCATTTCCTTTCATGGAGAACTTTGAAATGTTGGGTGATCCTTCCTAACTGGAATGAAACCAAATTTCAAAATATCAAATCCTCTGTGAAACAGAACTACCTTTCTCTGCCCAGTTCTACTCTATACACCACTTAAATGAGGTAAGAATCCACTTCTGTGGTAAAGTTCAGAGCACTGAGAAACAGACTTTGATTCAGAGGGTTTTCAAACAGACTAATTACAGAGACATATCCCTTTAAAGCCAATAGCGGTGTAACCAACCACCCTGGGAGTTGAGCTCATGGCCTATAAATTAGGTCCCAAAAGGAAGGGCTCAATCTCAGTCAAAGGACAATAAAACAGTCAAGAGCAGTTCCTTTTGGACCCAGAAAACAATTGCAGGGCAACTTCTGTCTGCCTCATCTAACTGCATATCCCTTCAGCCAAACTGAAACCTGTACTGCGTTTGATTACCATGTCTGGGTGTCATTTTATCCCTCCTCTTTTCCAGACAGGATCTGCTTCTCTTCTCACCCCCCCACTTCTGGGAGCATTTGCTCCCTTTTTATGACTTTCTCTGCTTAGCAGGCACAGCTATCAATTCCACCTCCCAATGGTTGAACAATCCACAGCTGACCACTCTTTTTTTCCAAATCCGGCATCTCAGGCCATTCTTGAGAGATAGTTTCCACCATTTTGTCCAGTGAAGGACTTTAACCCCATTCTACCTTACACAGACACAGGTCACAAGTGCCCAGTCCCAGGGAGTTTGAGTAAATAACAGCTGAGAGCTTGACGCTGCAAGGTGCTGAGCATGTCAGGGTCCTCAGGATTTGGACCATGATGAAGACACACAGAGGGGGAAAACACACCATTAACACATATTGCTTAAACAGGGCAAAGCACATCCTAGATGTGAAAAAAAGATCATGGGTGTGATTTTCAAAAGCAATTTAAGAAGTTAGTTGTCAACTTCCACTCATCTTCCATGGGAATTGCTCACCTAATTCCCTTAGGTATTTTGGAAAATCCCACCCCATGTTCTTGCAAATAATGACACTTTCCCTTATGTACATAACACCTCCACTGTCGTGCACTGGTTGTCCGGTCGTATGTTTAGATTGTAAACTCTTAGCCAAAAGTACATACACTGTGTCAATGTGTATGTCCATTGTGCCTAGAACAATGACACTGAGGCCTCTAGGTGCTAACCACAATAAAAACACATACGTAAATAATGAAATGAGCCAAATTATTAGATGATTTTTACAGTTCCATTAACCTTGGTGAGATGGATGAATTAGAGAGAGGATTAGGAGGATTAGCTTTAGGATTTTTCTGTGCATTAGTTAAAATTAAGTAAATATTTTTGCTATGAAAGTCAACAAAAACAAAAAAAAAACCCAAAGACTTTCTGAAAATCTCAAAGCTGATCGGCCTTGATACTGAAAATGCCTAGAACTCACTCTGTCCTTGAAAGATGGGATTTTGTTTCTTTGTGTGTATCTGAGTTGACGAATTTTAGATCTAGATGTAATGATTATTTGGATACAATGATCAAAACAGGAGTTGCCCAGTTCTGCCTTATAACTGGATACCACTGCTGTGTCTACAATTTCAAAAACTAGTCAAAAAAAGCATCAGTGGAGTACACTCTTTCACACCACCTGGGAATCTTGCCAACTAACTACACTAACCAGAGAAAACTCCACTTCTACAATTCAAATAGTTGTTCTAGCACTTTCTTACTCAGATCTCAAATTGATAGTCTTTATAAGCCTTCCACTTTTCTAGCAACTTTGTATGGAGCCTCAAAAGCTAATTAGAGGTCTAGGTTGCAATACGTTGTTGTATGAAGCAGAAGAAAAACAATAAAACAAAATATGAGCTCATTTATCACTTTGGTTTGAGTATCCTAAATAAATAGGATTGTGCGGGTATAGCTAAGAACAGAAAGTAGCCCAATAACTCTAAAAATACTGTGATGGAAACTGCACATTCTTAGCCACAACATAATGCTTTATATTCCCCAAAGGAAAAAGTTCTGCACTTCAACAAAGTGTTAACATAAATCTCCCTTCATGTTTCTTCACGTAGACACCCTGAACATTCATTTCATTCCAGCAACAGTAAAATGGGAACTCAAACTCTAGGACCTGAGAGTTAGGATTTTCTAAGTATCAGGGGGTAGCCGTGTTAGTCTGTATCCACAACAACAACAACGAGTCCGGTGGCACCTTAAAGACTAACAGATTTATTTGGGCATAAGCTTTTGTGGGTAAAAAAAAAAAAAACCCACTTCTCCATGCATCTGAAGAAGTGGGGGTTTTTTACCCACGAAAGCTTATGCCCAAATAAATCTGTTAATCTTTAAGGTGCCACCGGACTCCTTGTTGTTTTTGAGGATTTTCTAACTAATTGCTAATGAAAGAAAACTATTAAAATCTTGACTTTCCAGTTTAAGACAGCAGACCAAGGAACAACTGTTCTGTATGCTTATCAGCGATTTCAACAGTCTTTAGAATATTTTTCCATATGTAGTGTATACCAGAAGCCCACATCCTGTGGGTCAGAAATAGAACAGATGGAAACCTCCTAGTACCCCAACAAAAAGATTGGGATAGCTTCTACTGATATGGCTCTCAGAGCAGTGCTTTTGGATTTTGGATAAATTATTTACTAAATTTGCATAGTTTCTGGGGATTATTAAAACAAAGTTGCACTACTATGCAATGGATCCTGTGTGGGATTTTGTCTTTTATATGTTGCTTACTAAAATCATTCATATATTACACAGCTAACTTTACAACCTTCTGCAGTTTTGCATTGTGGAAGGCAGATTTGTTTTCATTTAGAATAGTGGAGATGGTTAAAATTCCCCATGGGGAGAGAGTAATAAAATTCTGCATGGAAATGAGGAAATCTACATCACAACGTTTACTTTGAGACAGTCACTACTGTAATATGTCAGGACTCCTGCACATGGAATTTATTGAGCTAAATCCCAAAGTGGCTTTGATGGAATTTCTTCCATTTATATAAGTGTTGGTTCACTGTTTACATCGGCACTGAATTTGGCTCATTAAGAGCAGCATGATCCATGTGTTAGCTAGAACAGAAAAAAATACATGGGCATCTTTAGGCAGACATTGAACAGAGAACTCTTTGCTTAAATGTTGTTTGACACATTTGAGCTCATTCAGAAATTAGCAAAAAATCTGAGACACTCAAATTCCATCCTCAGAAACATTATGTAAATTTGAGATCTTTGTCTTGTCCATAGAGAAATGTATGGTGTACACTCAACCAGATATAACTTAGAGAATTTTTTCACTTCAGGGTCCCAGAAACAAAGGCAAGGTTTTCCTCTCGAGGCCAAAAGACCAAAAACATCAAGACACTTGATCACGGCCTTGGATAGACCAAGAGACTACCTACACTTGACCAGAGCTCGGAGAGCCCTTATGTGTGGCCAGATTTTCCAAAGTGTTTAGCACGCTGTAATCCAGGAACTGTTGAGTACTGTGTACTTGTGAAATCAGCACCTGTAGTGCTTTCACTTGTGCAGATACACTATGGACATTAACTTTCACTTTATAAGCAATCCAAGTTAGTATATTGTACAGCTGAAATATTTTATTTAACAGACACTGAGTAATATTAAGGCCACAAAGTGAAATGGACAACTCTATTTTCTTTGTCAATGGTGAGGCAAGTCAAAATGTAAACAGGATAAAGAAAAAGAAATGAGTTTCAAAATCCCTTCAGATTTAATTCTCTTTAATATTACTGACAGAACTAAGGAAATGTGGTTACTAAAAACGTGAATTTTAACTTGATCCCTTTCATTGGTTCCAAACATAATGTATAACAGAATATAGCTGAAAGGAACTTGCTGAACTAAAATGAGACATTAATGCAACTTTTTGTGACGTGACAAGACTCGCATACAAATGAAAGGCAGGTCAAAGTCTAGTTTTTCAACTAAGGTAGTGCATAGCCTTGATGTTGCATGGCATACATGTCACAAAATGTTGCAAAGACAGAGCTCTGTTACACTGAAAAGCACACAGCGCTTGTCTGTATAGGTGGCGTTATGGACTTCAATGACTACTGACTGTTACTGGTCAGCAAATCTGCTCTGTGTACAAGTTAAAACAAGTTTTCTGACCACCAAAACTGCACACTCAACCTCAGACCTGAAAATCAATGTTTCATTACTGTCTCTTGAATAACCAGTAATAAAGATCCTGTCAATTAAATGTAGTTACCATTTATGTTGATGATGCAGAAGCCAAAATAGAATCCATCTCATTAAACAGACCAAGGTACTCCACTTATGAAAGAATAATTAGTTGCACGCAGACAAATTGGGAAATGACTGCCTAGGAAGAAGCACTGCAGAAAGGGATCTGGGAGTCATAGTGGATCATAAGCTAAATGAGTCAACAGGGTAACACTATTGCAAAAAAAGCAAACATGATTCTGGGATGTATTAGCCGGAGTGTTGTAAGCAAGACACAAGAAGGAATTCTGCTCTACTCCCATAATAATTAGGCCTCAACTGGAGTATTGTGTCCAGTTCTGGGCACCACATTTCAGGAAAGATGTAGATAAATTGGAGAAAATCCAGAGAAGAGCAACAAAAATGATAAAAAGGGTCTAGAAAACATGACCGATGAGGGAATACTGAAAAAATTGGGTTTGTTTAGTCTGGAGAAGAGAAGACTGAGGGGGACAAGATAACAATTTTCAAGTACATAAAAGGTAGTTACAAAGAGGAGGGAGAAAAATTGTTCTTTTTAACGTCTGAGGATAAGACAAAAAGCAATGGGCTTAAATAGCAGCAAGGGCAATTTAGGTTAGACATTAGGAAAAACTTCTGAACTGTCAGGGTGGTTAAGCACAGGAATAAATTGTCTAGGGAGGTTGTAGAATCTCTGTCATTGGAGATGTTTAAGAGTAGGTTAGACAAACACCTGTCAGAGATGGTTTAGATCAGTAATTCTCAAACTGGGGGTCAGGACCCGAAAGTGGGTCCATGACCCTGTTTTAATGGGGTCTCCAGGGCTGGGGTTTAGACTTTCTGGGGACCGGGCTCGAAGTCTGAGCCCCACTGTCTGAGGCCAAAGCTGAAGCCCAAGCTCTACCACCTGGGGCCGAAGCCTGAGTGCTTCAGCGCTGGGTGGCAGGGCTCAGATTACAGGCCCCCTACAAAGGGCTGAAGCTCTTGTGCTTCAACTTTGGCCCCCCACCCAGGGTGGTGGGGCTCAGGCTTTGACACCCATTCCCCCCCATTTCCCCGGGTCACGTAGTAATTTTCGTTGTCAGAAGGGGGTCGCGGTGCAATGAAATTTGAGAACCGCTGGCTTAGATAATACTTAGTCCTGCCTTGAGTGCAGGAAACTGTCTTAGAAGACTTCGAGGTCCCTTCCAGTCCTACAATTCCTACAATGAAAAGGTGGGGGGAAAAATTTTTAAAGAAAAATGGAAGCTCTAGAAAATTCTACAAAAGGAAACAGAAACTTCATAAGAACCTATAAACGAAACACTATCCACTAGAAAGAAGTAAGTAATCCAGAGTGCTACCCACTCCATCTCAGGCCAAGGGCAGTTGAGAAGGAACTGAGTATGCTTCGCCCATGCAATGCTAGATAGCCTCGAGGCACAGCAAGAGGGAGGGAGAGCACATGTGCCAACAGAATGGACACAGTTACCTAAAATCTCCAATTAGAGGCGCAGGGGTGCAGACACCCTGAGATAAATGAAGGGGTGGGGGGATAGCTTCCTTTTATGGACACCCAGACAGCCAGCTAGCTATAAAATCCCTCTTGGTTGTTCTCTACTTGCTTTACCTTGTGGAAGTGGAGAAAGGGAGAAAGGGAATTTGAACATAGAGATCTTAGTCTCTAGGAATGGAGCAAGAGTCAGGCTAACAAAGGCCTTGGCTACACTTGCAGCTGTACAGTGCTGTGAGGTAAACCTGTCTTCGTACAGCTGAGTAGGGTAAAGCACTGCAGTCTGTCCATACTGACAGCTGCCAGCGCAGTGCCGGGCCACACTAGCAACATTTGCAGCCGTGTTGGGAGCAGTGCATTATAGGCAGCTATCCCAGCATTCACGTGGCTGCAATGTGCTTTTCAAAACGGGGGTGGGGGGGTGGATTGTGACAGAGAGTGTGGGGGAAGAGAGAGTGCTTTTTGGAGCATGTCAGCACTCTATTTTGCAAGTTCCGAACTCCCGGCCCCCTGCTCATTCATTTACTCACTCAAAGCAAGCTGCAAACTGTTTGCTTTTCTCTGTGGTACGAGCTTTGAAACCGGCACTTCTGCATTCCTGCAACTGGTCACAACAATGGAGAGGATTGGCCACTTGACAAGGTGATTAGTACAGCGCTGCAAGTGTTTACACTCACACTCGTGAGTCGTAGCCACTCCGCTGCAGCTGTTATTCCTCTCGGGGAGGTGGAGTACCTGCAGTGGTGTACCCAGGGAGATACAGCGCTGTAAGTGCCCTGCCAGTGTGGATGGGGAGTGAGTTACAGCACTGGGGGAGGCTTTGCAGCACTGTAACTCGCAAGTGTAGCCAAGGCCAAAGTCAGGCTGACACTGACTCTAATAATGCGAGACTTGAAGGCCTAGGCAAGTAGAAAGTGAATGGGAACAGACTGTAAGAGATATTGTTTTGACCTTGTGTTAGATAAGAATGGAATGTAGACTGTGGCAGAAATTAATGAGAAAAGTGAGATATCAGGAAGAAAAATGTATAACAAAATGTAGCTGTTGCTCATTATTGTATGTAATGAAAGGTATAAAAGCTTGCCTAATTGTTTATCTACCGGAGAGCAGCCTGTGTGCACTCTTCTGTGCATATTGCAATTGCTCGAAAATAAAGCTGCCTCTGGCTCGTTGCTCCAAACTCAGAGTGAGGACTCGTTTTTCTCCCACAACCTGTAAAGGGTTAAAAAAGCGCATAGGTAAAAAGAAGGGAGTGGGCACCTGACCAAAAGAGCCAATGGGAGGGCTAGAACTTTTTAAAATTGAGAAAAAAAAAACTTTCTCTTTGTCTGATTGTTATTGTTCTCTGGAGAGAGGAGATGCAGTGCAGTAACCAGGCTGAACTCTGATGTAGGAAGCTTTAAACCAGGTATGAAAAACCATCAGATTATACCTAGAGATTGCTTATCTGAAACCCCAGATATGTAAGTAAGTCAGGGAAGGTCCAGGAAGACACGATTACAGTTATTTCTTATTGGCATGTGGACTCTTCTGTGCTAACCCCAGGTGCCTTTGTTTTCCTTGTAATTTTTAAGCTGAACTTCAAGAGAGCTGTCTTGATGCTTAATTTTTGTAATTTTTTTTTAATCTAGCAAAAAGCCTAAATTCCAGAGGTATTTTCTTTCTTTTTGTTTTTAATAAAATTTACCTTTTTTAAGAACCGGATTGGATTTTTGTGTCCCTACAAGGTTTGTGCATATATTGTTTAATTAGCTGGTGGCAACAGCTGATTTCCTGTTTTTCTTTCTCAGATATTCCCCGGAGGGGTGTGTGTGAAAGGACAGTTACCTGTTCCGTAACTGGCGTTCTTCAAGATGTGTTGCTCCTGTTTATTCCACAATAGGTGTGCGTGCTCACCACGTGCACCAGTGCCAGAAGTTTTTCCCTTAGCAGTATCCATAGGATGGGAGCACCAATGCAACCCGTGGAGTGGCGCCTCTATATCGCACTATAAGGGGAGCTGCGCACTCACCCCCAGGAGCGCTGCCAGCTTTTCTGCTGCCCTAGGCAGCAGAAGGTCCCGCCTCCCACAGAGGTGGCGGAAGGTCCCGCCGCGATCACTGCCTCCAAATTGTAGTGCCCTAGGCAACCGCCTAGGTCGCTGAATGGGTTGCGCTGGCCCTGCTCCCTCCACCCTCAGTTCCTTCTTGCTAGACAACTCTGACAGAGGGAAAGGAGGGCAGGATGTGGAATAGACAGGAGCAACACATCTCGAAGAATGCCAGTTACAGAACAGCTAACTGTCCTTTCTTCTTCAAGTAATTGCTCCTGTGTATTCCACATAGGGTGACCAGACAGCAAGTGTGAATATCGGGACGGGGGTGGGGGGTGGGGTAATAGAAGCCAATATAAGAAAAAGACCCAAAAATCAGGACTGTCCCTATAAAATTGGGACATCTGGTCACCCTAATTCCACAGAAGGTGACTCCAAGCTATATCTGATGGAGGTGGGTAGGAATTTAAAGGTTAGCGGGATGGAGTACCGCCCTACCAAACCCATGCTTGGGAGACGATCACATAGTGCGAGGAAAAGGTATGGACAGAGGACCACGTGAAAGCCCTACATATGTCCTGAATAGGGACGTGGGCTACATAGGTGGCCAACGAGGCTTGCGCTCTCATAGAATGCGCCTTCACGTTAGGCGGTGGGGGAACCCCTGCCAAGTTGTAACACGTGCATATGCATGAGGTGATCCAGCGGGAAAGGCGCTGGGTGCCCCTTCAGATGCTCAGCCGACCAACAAACAGTTGCGAGGATTTCCTGAACGGCCTGGTTCGGTCCAGGCAGAAGGCCAGCGCTCTACATATGTCTAGTGTGTGTAGGCGGCATTCCTCGTTGGAGGAATGGGGCTTGGGACAGAGTACTGGTAGGAAAATGTCCTGATCCATATGGAAGGTGGAGACCACCTTCGGGAGAAAAGCGGGGCGGGGCGAAGCTGGACCTTATCCTTGTGGAAAACCGTATACGGGGGTTCCGAGGTCAAGGCCCTAAGCTCCGAGACCTGACGGGCTGAGGTGATAGCCACCAAAAATGCCACTTTCCATGATAGGTGGAACGAGGAACACGTGGCCAAGAGTTCAAAGGGAGGACCTGTGAGGCAGGATAGCACTAGGTCAGATCCCATTGCAGGACTGGGACCCTGGCATATGGGAATGCGCAATCTAGGCCCTTTAAAAAGCGGGAGGTCATTTGATGGGAAAACACCAAGTGACCTTGCACCGGAGGGTGGAAGGCAGAAATGGCTGCTAAATGTACCCTAATGGAGGTAGGAGCTAGTCTTTGGGTCCTAAGGGCCAGGAGGTAACCGAGAATGAGCTGGAGGGATGCGGATGACGGGAAGGCACCCCGCTCCCCCGCCCACCTGGAGAGCCTAGACCATTTGGCAAGGTACGTCCGCCGTGTGGACAGCTTTCTGCTCTTCAGCAGAATTCATCTTACATCCTCCGAACACCTTCCCTCCTCCTCGTTTAACCATGGAGCAACTACACTGTCAGGTGGAGCGCGGCCAGGTTGGGGTGGAGAAGGCATCACCTCTCGTGGGAGAGGAGGTCCGGGCGAAGCCGCAGCCTCCGCGGGGGTGGGGGGAGGAAGCTAAAAGTTGCAGAAGGGTCCCGTACCAATGTTGACGGGGCCAACCCGGGGCTATTAGGATAACCCTCGACCTGTCTGCCTTTACCTTCTGCAGAACCTTGCCTATCAGTGGGAAGGTTGGAAAAGCATAGAACAGTTGGCCTGACCCCCAGAGGAGGAATGCATCCAAGATCACCCCCCTTTCTACCCCTGCCCTGGAGCAGAACTGAGGGCAGCGTCTGTTCAGGGTGGTAGAGAAGAGGTCGACCCGGGGAGCTCCCCACTCTCAGAAGAGCTGTTGGGCGACTTCCCAGGGGCGTGACCACTCGTATTGGTGTGAGAACACCCTACTGAGGTGATCGGCTCGCACATTGTGCGCTTGGTAGGTGGAAGGCCCATAGGGAGATATTGTGGGCTATACAAAACTCCCATAGGTCCAAGGCTTCCCGGCAGAGGGCCAAGGAGCGCGTGCCTCCCTGCCTGTTGACGTAATACATCATGACCGTGTTGTCCGTGAGGACTCTGACCGCCTTCCCGTGAAGGTGCAAACTGAACGCTATGCACGCTATGCCCTAAGCTCCCTGACGTTTATGTGCAGACACAATTCCAAGGTCGACCATCTGCCTTGGGTTTGAATGTCCCCTATATGGGCTCCCCAGCCGAGGTCCGAGGCATCCGACACCAGGTCTAGTGAGGGAGGGGTTTCCCGGAAGGGGATCCCGTTTAGCATATTGCTCGGGAGGGACCACCATTGCAGCATGGCCACCATGTTGGGTGGCATCATGACTACCTTGTCCAGGCTGTCCCTGGACTGGGAATACTGGGAGGCCAACCAGAGCTGGAGAGGTCTCATTCTGAGTTTGGCATGTCGCACCACAGACGTGCGTGCTGCTATGTGACCCAGGATTTGAAGGCACACCCTTGCCGTCGTCACGGGGAAGGTTGTGACCGAGGCTACAAGACTTTTGAGTGTCTTGAATCTGTCCCAGGAAGAGAGGCTGTGTCTAGCAAAGCCCCTATAAAGTGTATGCGCTGGACCAGTACCAACGTGGACTTGGCCTCGTTCACCACTAGGCCCAGACGTGCACATGTGGACAGTAGGAATTGCATCTGGGCCTGCACCTGGGAACGAGAGCTGCCCTTGAGGAACCAATCATCTAGGTAAGGAAAAATTTGCAGCCCGTTCCTCTGGAGGTGGGCTGCCACTACAGTCATACATTTGGTAAAAACCTTGGGGGCCGTGGAAAGGCCAAAAGGGAGGACCGCAAACTGGTAATGGTCCTGCTCTTCCAGGAAGCGCCTGTGACCCTCGAAAATGTGGATGTGGAAATATGCATCCTGGAGGTCCAGGGACGCGAACCAATCCCCCGGGTCTAGAGAGGGGATGATGGAGGTCAGGGATACCATGTGCAACTTGTAGTGGACCATAAAGCTGTTGAGACTCTGCAGGTCTAGGATGGGCCAGAGCCCGCCTTTCGCCTTTGGGATCAAGAAATACCTGGGAGTAAAACCCCTTGCCCTGGAATTCTACTGGTACTCTTTCCACCGTGCCCAGGTCGAGGAGGCGTGCCACCTCTTGGCTTAAAAGGAGAGCTTGTTCTGCGTCCCTGAGGTCCTCCCGGGGTGGGTGGTGGTGGAGGAGGCGTGAGGCGAACTGCAACATGTAGTCCCTGGAAATCGTGCTGAGGACCCACTGGTCTGACGTTACATGGGGCCACTCCACTAGGAACGTAGATAAACTGTTGCAGAACACAAACTTTATTAACTGGGGGGCAACAGGCCCGGTGACTCCCCGCGAAGAGTCAAAACCACCTCTTCCCCTGCCTCTTGCCCTTCAAGGGGCCTGGTTGCGGGGCCGAGCGGGATTGATGCTAGGACCTGCATCTCTGCTCCCTTGGTCTCTTAGGCAGGGGTTCATATCTGCCCCTAGCGGGAGGAGCAGAGGTCTGTGGCCTAGGTTTGTCCTTTGCTGGCGGGACATACAGACCCAGAGTTTGCAGGCTGGTACGGGAGTCTTTCATCCCATGCAGGCGGACATTGGTTTGGTCCGCAAACAACGCTTTTCCGTCGAAGGGAAGGTCCTGCATCAGAGACTGGGACTCTGCAGACAGACCGGACAAGAGAAGCCACGATGCCCTGCGCATGGATATGGCCGAGGCCATCGAACGGGCTGCTGTGTCGGCCGCATCCGAGGTGGCCTGGAGGGCTGCCTTCGCCGCTTCTGCTCCTTCCTCAACCAGAGCCTTGAACTCCTTCTTGTCCCGCTCTGGGAGAAGAGGCTCGAACTTTGGCAGAGACCCCCACAAGTAAAAGTCATAGCGGCTCAACAGGGCTTGGTGGTTGGCCACCCTGAGTTGAAAGCTCGCGGAAGAATAAACCTTCCTGCAAAAAGAGTCCAGTCTCCTGGCGCCTTTTTCCTTGGGGGTGGGTGCGGGCTGACCACAGTGCTCCCGGAGGTTCACTGACTCCACCACCAAGGTGGGTGCCGGGTGGGAGTACAGGTACTCGTGTCCCTTGGCTCGCACAAAGTACTTTCTTTCCGCTTTCTTGGAGATAGGCACCAAGGAAGCTGGGTTTTGCCATAGGGCGGTCAATATTTTGGCCACCCCTTGGTGAAGAGGTAGGGCCACAGGGCCCGGTGCCGAGGAAGACAGCACATTGAAAAGGGTGTCCGACGGCTCCTCCATCTCCTCAGCCTGGAGCTGGAGATTTGAGGCCACCCGCTTCAGGAGCTCTTGATGAGCTTTAAAGTCCTCCTGTAGGATGGACGGAAGGGCCGCTACAGTCTCCTCCAGTGCTGGTGAGGGGGCCAGTCAGGCTCCCAGGGCATCGGGAGGTGCTGGAGGTTCGACTCCCAAGACCGAATCCGGGCCCGGTGCCGCCGGTTCGGTGCCCGTCGACTTCTGACTCTGTCAAGGGGGGACACCGAATGAGCCTGGGATGCTCCGGCTACCAAACGGGGTCTAGCCTGTGTGGGCAATTGCAGCCATGGTGCCCATTGACACCATTGCCCCCCTGCCATGGTGCCCCTTGCCACTGATCGGCTTGGGTGCTGAGCGGTGAAGACTGCTCTTGAGGAGTGGTGCGGCTCAGGGAAGGGCGGCTGGGTGCTGAGGCCGAGGTCGCCGTTGACTGCACGGTGCTGTAAGAGCGGCGGGAGTGTCTACGGTCGTGCTGGTGCCAGCCTCGAGATCTGGACCTCGATGATGACGAGGAGCGGTACTCGACCGAGGTGTTGCTCTCGTAGTCATCCCGGCAGTCGTAGCTATGACGCGTCAGTGCCGGTAACACTCATGGGGAGCTCCGAGGATGGTGTCTGGCGGAGCGGACACTCGAACCTGAATGTCTGTGCCGGTGGTGTCGGGATCGGCTCCTGTAACTCTGAGTCGAGGAGGAGCATCGACACTGCTTGTCTCGGTGCCTGTGCCCCTGGTGGGGAGTGGAGGACCTTTGAGACTCCCACGCGGGCGAGTCAGCCAGTTTGACTGGAGTGGAGGGCTGATGCGAGCTATGTGAGGACCTCGTCGAACAGGGCACACGGTCCTCGGAGCACGGACTGTGTCTTGACGGAGAGGGCGGGTGTGGTCCCAACGGTGGCTTCCCTTGGGACCGGGGGCCCATCTCAGGCGGCGCACCCGGCACTGGGAGGGAGAGGATGTCATGCGCAGCCTGTGCAGTCTCCAGCGTCGATGGCATTCTCACCGCGGGACAGGCATGCGCAAACGGGACCAGGCTACTCCACTCAGCGCGAGTTGGAGGTCTGGGTCCCGGGGGGATCGTGGGCTGCCCAACTCGGGTCCGGCCTCACCCTGGTCCTTTTGTCGGCACCTCTGAGTCTTTCCTTGCTTTTTAGCGGGTGACCGGTGCCGGCTGGTGGAGGGAGTCTCGCTCTGCACCGAGGACGTGGTGCCCGGTGCCGGGTCCGGTCGGCGCGCCGGTGCCAACGGAGATTCCATTAGCAGGGCCCGGAGCTGGATCTCTCTCTCATGTTTAGTTCGAGGTTTGAACGATCTACAGATTTTACAGCGATCCGTTATGTGGGTCTCACCCAAGCAGTGAAGACACTGAGTGTGCGGGTCGCTTTTTGGCATAGATCGGCGACAGGAGTTGCACGACTTGAAGCCTGGGGTAAGGGGCATGCCCCGCACCAGGCAACTAACTAAAGAAGTTATCCAACTATGGAGAAGATGAGTACTACTAAGGCTACTAGAAGAGCTACAGCAAGGCTGGAGCACAAAGTTCCGATTACCTTCACTGGTGGCAAGAAGGAACTGAGGGTGGGGGGAGTGCGCAGCTCCCCTTATAGCGCAATATAGAGGTGCCACTCCAGGGGTCGTAGCGGTGCTCCTCTCCTACAGGTACTGCTAAGGGAAAAACTTCCAGTACCGGTGCACTTGGTGAGCATGCACACCTACTGTGGACTTGGCTACACTCGCGCTTCACAGCGCTGCTGCAGCAGTGCTGAGAAGTCCTGAGTGTAGCCAAGGCCTCAGGAATACACAGGAGCAATCACTCGAAGAAGAAAGGTCTTGGGAATTCCTTCCTGTGCAGTTCCCTCAAGTGCGCCTTTCTGGGTTCTCAAAAGGGTATTTTTTGCATATGGGTGATGGCAGCATCTACCCATCCAAGGTCAGAGAGAAGCTGTAACCTTGGGAGTTTAATACGAGCCTGGAGTGGCCAGTATTATTTTTTAGAATCCTTGTGGGCCCCCACCTTCTGCACTCGAAGTGCCAAAGTGGGGAATCAGCCTTGACACACCCCTAGAGTGGAACACCCATAGGGACACTATTCAAAGAAGAACTCTCACATCTGTACTATTCTATCAAAATATTGTAGCTATGTTGGTCCCAGGATATTACAGAGACAAGGTGTGTGAGGTAACATCTTTTATTGGACCAAATTAAGAGTTAGGAGACCTGGTTTTTACTTCCAGATGTTCCATTAAAACTTATTTGTACTCTTAGGCACCTTATTGAGGTGGTCTGATCAAAAGCCCATTGAAATAAATTGAAAGACTCCCACGGACCTCAATGGGCTTTGGATCAAGCTCTTATATGATGGCAGCATGATGAATCAACAAGAATATGCTGACTTTTAAGATATTAAATTTGTTTTCTATAGATTCCAAGCTGTACACGTGAGCCTGACATACTTAAAATGAGTGAACTTGTGTGGCAAGTGGGCTTTCTCCAATTTACCTAGCTCCCGACAAAATATAACTCAATGATAGTAATTATTACAAGATTTACTGACAAAAAAGTTTCTATAAAGACATTCTTATAATTGTTGCATGTTATTGTCAAGCTAAAATAGTCACCGTACATTTAAACACTCTAGAAGAGCATGACCAGCAGTCAGATGAAAAACTACAAATTAAATATTTGTTTTTATACAAAACAAAAAGGAGAATGTTTAAATCAATAAGGGTGAATATGTCAGTGCAGCCGTAGGGCAACAGTTACTCATGCACTGACAATTTATTCTGGTTTTATAAGCCAATTTACTCCACTGTCATGATAAATGAATTGTTACCATAGCAACTTCCATAGTAGATACTTAGATTGTCACTGAAATACTATCCACCTTCTTAAATGCACATTATTTCATGGCACTCTGAAAATGGTGTTTTAAAAAGAATTTTTATGAACCTGTTTTTTTTTTTTTTTTAATAAAAACAAGTGTTTTTTGTCCATGTTTTTCGTCTGACAGTACATACACAGAAGAGGCATCATTTGGAACTGTGCATGTCAAATCATGATGATTTCCCACCATTTTAGATTAAACTGAATTTTGTTTTTACTGCAGGTGTCTGCGTAACCCACACACATAACAACTGGAATGATATGGAAAGAGAAGGCATCAGCATCGTGAGAGTTGTGAGCAGCAGAAGCACAGCAAAGTCCGTCATTTCACCTGTTGAAAACTCAACCGGCTGTATTTAAGACCTCGTCCAAAGCCCATTGACTTCAGTTTGCTTTGACAATTACTGCAAGGGTTCTGGACACTACTAGTCTATTATGCCACCCTATGTGTGCATGGCAAGTCGCTGAACGCAATTAGCAGCATGTAACACCACCACAAAAACATTCTTTCCATCAGCTCTGGATTTCCATCGGAACATGCAGAGCTCCAGAATTAGTATGTGTTAACCAGCTGCCTATTCAGGGCAGTTCAGACACAACTTTTTCATGTGCCAGTCACCAGTATTTATCAATCCTGGAGTAAGACGTGCTTAAATAAAGATCAGCCTCCATGAGGAGGGCCCTCAAATGGATGTCTTGCTTTTTCTGAGTACTGGGACAAAAGTTCTTACAGATGCGACACTTCTTCACCTGTGCTTCCCCCGTGCTTCCCCCAAGCATTTGAGGCAGCTGCTATGGGGGTCATTAACAGGCATAGACCTGTTACAGTCAGAGCAGGGCTTAAAACCCAGAGACTCGGGCAAAGTCCCCACTGGGACTCTAACTACACTACTCTACTTACTAACTACTGTAAAACTATTTACCAGGCCTTAAGGCTCAAAGACTGAAGTAGAAGAACCACTAGCCCTTGCGAGAGAAGGGAAAGGCGCTCCGACTAACCACCATGGGTGGTAAGAAGGAACTGAGTGTACGGCTGATGGCACTAATATACCGATGCATGGGCGCGGCACTCAGGAGGGCACTACAGTCGACCCTACAGATACCGCTAAGGCAAAAATCTCCGACAGCCACACACATGGGCACACGCACACCTAGAATGGAATCGACATGAGTAAGCACTTGAAGAAATCACAGCTCCCGATAAAAATGAATTCATCTTCAGATTCAAAGTTTTATACAGCGACATATCTTGTTTTTAAAAAATTCTCAGTTTACATACAATTGCTCAGTCACAGAATGATTTCAAAGGATTTTTCAGTGTGATGGGCATGTGGCATTTATTTAAGGCTGATTCCCCATTCTGGCACTTTGAGTGCAGAAGGTGGGGGCCCGCAAGGATTCTAAAAATTAATTCTGGCCACTCCCGGCTGGTATTAAATCCCAAGGTCACAGCTTCTCTCTGACCTTGGATGGGTAGATGCTGCCACCGCCCAAATACAAAACCACTTGAAACCCAGGAAGGTGCACTTGGGAATTCCTTTCTGTGGGGTACCCTCAAGCCCTTTCACCGTCCCCCTCCAGGGAAGAGATGAGAAAGGAAAACAAAGAAATCAGCTGTTGCCACCATCTAACTAAAAAACATGTGCACAAACCTTTTAAGACACAAAAGTCCAAATCCTGTTCTTAAAAAAGGTAAATTTTATTAAAAACAAAAAGAAAGAAAATACATTTGAAAACTCAGGCTATTGCTACATTTTTAAAAGAGCAATTCCAAAAATTAAGCACCCAAAATAGTTTTCTGGGGGTTCAGCTTAAAGGTTACAAGCAACAAAAGCATCTGGGGTTAGCACAGAGGAATCCAAAAGCCATATGAAATAAACAAAATAAACCTAATCGCATCTTCCTACACATTTTCTGATCTACCTACATATCTGGGTTCCAAATCTAGGTACAATTCTGATGATTTTTATACCTGGCCTTCAGCTTCTCACAGCATAACTGCTGCCATGTTCCCCTCTTCCCCGGAGAACCACAATACACAGACAAAGGGAAGTTTTCCCCCCAAGTTCTAGCTTTCCCATTGGCTCTTTTGGTCAGGTGCCCACTCACTTCCCTTTACCTATGCATGCAGCAGACTTTTTAACCCTTTACAGGTAAAAGCAAGTAGAGAACAGCTATCAAGAGGGATTCTATAGCTAACTGGCGGTCTGGGTGTCCACAAAAGGGAGCTAACCACCCCTCCCCCCTCATTTATCACAGCATGTTTATGCAGGAAGTGCTGAATTTCAAATTCTCACTACCGTGCCTAGGTATTGAGGAACCAAGGTAGCCTTAGATATTCAATCCATGACATCACATCTGCAATCAGGGCTCTCCAAGCTAAATGGATTTATTTTTAAAAGAAGAGTTTACGTTCCATTTTGGGAAAGTACAGGGTAAAACCATATGACAGAAACAGCATTTTTTTACATATTTAATCAGTGAACTGTATCAGAGATTACTATTCATGACAGCGTAAGGACCTGATCCAGCTCCCATTGCAATCAGCAGCAAACTTCCATTGATTTCAATGGGAGCAGATACAGGCCATAATGCAGGCAATTTGTTTCATCTACATTACCTTATAATGAGCTTTGACTGAATGTACAAATATGGTATCTTCTGTGCTGATCTTTTATTAGATATTACGATTAAAATGGAGAAGAAATTGACAGGCTGAAACGTAAAAACAGGTATTTATTTCAATTTCGCAGTAAGAAAACGTGAAGAAGCTGTATATTTAACAATCCGTAGTTATTGCTGACAATGTCATTATCCAGGCATATTTCATGACAGTGGTGCTTACTAAGGCAGTAAAAAGGAAGACAATAAAAGGACCCAGCTCATGAGATTTCTGTGATCACGTGTTTTAAGGGAGCACAGGACACCTCTAGCACTAAGTTGCCTTGTGCTGAGATTTCTAAACCAACATTACGAGAGTAAATAAATGCCATAAAATGTGATTTTTTTTGGCTTTGTTTAAATAATTTTCATTGTACTAAAAATGCCACAAGACTGTCATTCTTTTACCATATATTTTCTGGCTATATCGGTCTGACTGCTTTAAATAACTGAAATTATGGAGCTTCATGAACATGACCAACTACACTGGAAACCAAACACCACAGCAATGAGATCAGTTTTCAAGGGGACAATGCTATGGTGAAGGATAAAAAATATGCACAATCACAAATATTCAAATGTGTAAGTTTGCTTGCTTTGTTATATTATTTACTCAGTGAAGAAGGCCGGAAATTATTAGAAAAATCAACCTATTTAAATATACATGAATATTGGACATTCTAGTTTGTGGCTAGTATATATAATATATACAAAGCACAGATAGCTAACTAGAAAAAGTCCTTATACCAACTATACAATCCTGATGGTGATCAAGAAAATGGGCATTTACAATACAATTTTTCCTGTATTGAGGGTCCTCCAGAAAGCATTGTGAATAATGGGTATGAACAGTATCTGCAAGTAAGATTTCTAGCTCTGCACTTGAAAAGCCAAATGTTTGGCATGCCCATTTCATGCTTCTCCATTGCATGAAATGGACAAGAAGGGAAAGAGACAAGCAGATGATAGGAAGCAGCCTGTGCAAATAAAAGACTTTGTCCATTGATGAAAACATATGTATTTACTGTGCATCCAGTAATTTAACTTTCAGCTATTTTATTATTAAAATACATACAGGTCAAAACTCCATGGAGAGGTAGAGGTTTCAAGATTTCATAAAGCGCAGATCTGAAAATAATCTATACAAGGACTTTTCAATCCAACACTAACCCAAATTAATGCTCAAGAGATGCTACTAGTTACACACCATAGGATGGCAATGAATTGTGTTTCATATGGCGACACCTGTTGAAGACTGAAAAGAACAAAACAGAAGAGGTTTGCCTGTTCGGGCATTTCATTGCTCAAACTTTTTGTTTTTAAAATACAGTTTTTCTCAACGTTAACAGACAAAAAATGAACACAGCTGTTTTTATTAATATTAGCATATCAGCTATTGTGTGTGAACAATGACATATTTCTTTGTTTTTCTACTTGCAAACTTAACTTAAAGACAGCTCTCTACAGTACATAGCAAAGATCAAGTTATGAATGACCTGGCACAGGTGTGCTAGTGTAGGAACAGAGCACGCTGAAACTTTTGTCCGAAGTAGGCCCCAGGTAGGACAGCCATTACATGATTAGCTGTGCTGAGGAGCAGGAAGGGCAGCTAACATTGCCAGCAGGCTCCAATAGTCCCCTAGGCTGCAGGTCTCAGCGGGTAATGGTGCTCTCGTGACCCACTGCTCTAGAACAATTTTAGCTACATCTTTTCCAAGATGCATCACGTCCTGCTGCCTAGTGTGCTTTCCACAATTCCAAGGAGGCAGAATGCCTGCAGCCACCAATATTTAGGCAGCATACGTCTTCCTTCTCCCTAACACAGCTCACTTTACTATGAGCTATAGCCAAGCTCCAAATGAGCCAGCATAGTCCATCGAGAGAAACGGTCTGATTTTTTAAAGTTGTATAAAAAAAGATTTGCATGATGGAGTTCCTGTAGTCTACTGAATACAAAGTATTCTTTTAAAGGGAAATAGGTAACTCAACAACACACAGTAACTTCTTGGATTCCAACTTTCATCTCTTGCCTTGAAAATGTTTCAGTTTTGTTTGTTTAAACCATTTCCCTCCTCCCCCAGAAACAATATATATATGAAAGTACAATAACCCCACAACAGGAAGATCTTTCCGAGTTAAGGCTGCAACATTAGGATGACCATATTGGTCATAGGCCAGGAGTCTCAAGATAGTGTGAAATGTTACAAATTAGTTTTACTGTATACACATCCTAGGCAGAATGGGATGATTTGAGACAGGAGTGACCAAATTCTGCAACGTTAAAGGCTGGGCTGACAATATGTGTACCTAATTTACATATATGCTCAGTCACTGTGATGTTTTAAAATTACCATTTTACTCACCAGTCCAAAAAGATTACTTGTCACAGGCAAAGAGAAGAATTTTGCAAGGATGATTTATATAGTTTTAAAATCAAGGACACTCGCTAACATAGTATCTGTATTTTCCCTTTTCCCCCTTGATAGGTGAAGAGAAATTGTTGATTGAGCTCATCAACAAACAAAAAGCCAAGGCATTCACAAAGCCTTTGTAGAGAAATGTCAGAAGTGAGTTGCGGCCTGTTACAATCATTAGTCCACCAGTTTTCTTTCATATTTTAAATACAGCGAAATGGAGGGCAGCCATAGACCACATTCTGACTCTTGGACCACACCCTTGGGCACTTATTTTAAGCCTAGATTTTCAGCCATATCTTGCAAAATCCTTGGCATGTTTTGCTGCTGTTAAATTATGTAGCCAGTAGTAAATAGTTCTGAACCAAAGTAGAAACTGTATAAATCAACAGATCTGCAAACATTTTGGCAACTTTGAAGAGCACTTTACATTTTTCATTAGACCCTTGGCAATTTCACCATCTCTCAAATCTATTAAGTCTTTGTCTTCTCACTTCCTCTTCTGATAGCTGTTCAGATGGAAACCAAAACCCATAAGGTCGCCTCTCATTGCTATGACTTCCTGCACTAAAACCTGTAAGACAAAATGAAAAGCAAATGTAAACCACTTTTATCCTCTGCTGAGTGCAGAATCATACATATCCTACGATTTAAACAGTGAAAAAACTGTGTAGTGTAGTAAGGTTGTGAGCATTGTATACTTTTTCTGTTTACTATTATTACAAAACCATATTAAAATAATGTTATTGGTTTTGATATATAACAAGGAAGTTTTAATACAGGCAAATAACTTACAACTTGTGGCTGAAATAATTTTACGTAACTCATCTTTTGATTAACACCTTGACCAGTAAAGGAAAGAATCTGAATCATAAATCGCAGCAGAAAAAATAACAGTCATAGAAAAAAAGAAAATATGTAGAACCGAAATAACTAAACAAGAGCAGCAGTTGTCATAACTGAGACCACCCTGTAATGAACTAACTACTGAGTGTGCAGTACTGCCCTCTACTGGACTGAACCAGTTTTGCTCAATTGAATTACATGGGACCCTATCCGTGCTAACACTAACCATTATGATTATACTCAGATTACCATCGTAACAGAAGATCTTTAATCTTCCTGGAATAGTTTGAGGGATTTCTGTACAGTTTTTGTTCAATTGCTGTATATGAGAAATTTTTGGTTCAACAGTAAGGAATCTCTTAAATCAGTGCTTAGTTAGCAGATTAATTGGTCCCCTTGGTCTTGGCATTTCTGTATTACTTGATTTCTTAATCGTCTGTACAAATACATTTTAACAAACATGAAATAATTATTGGTCCTTTATATAACTAGGTAAACTTCCAAAATTTACACTGACAAAGCAGATGAAAAAAAATTTCTGCTAGTTTTGGAGCAGTCCCACTACATTAATGTTCATTAAAAATGTATACTTTGAATACAGCAATTACTCTTTAAAAAGCCCAGGACTTCACATTTTTCAGCATCCTTGTTTTATACAGAAACATCTAGACTTTTAAACGATTTACAAGTCCTCAACAGTTACTTTTGGCAAAGCAAGCTTTTTAAGCTTTCAGCTAGTACTACTGTCCAAGATGTGGTGACCCATACCAGATGCACATGTAACTCCATCTTTAGTTGGCAGCAAGCAGATTCAGAAATAAACTACACGTGGCAGTTCAGCTATAGAGAAGCACAGTGAGTAAATTAATCTGAGCAGAAATAGTACACACAAAGACAGAACAGGCTATAGGTGGTTCTCTCTCCTGGCACTGTTAGAAAGAAAGAACCTCCCCCCTCACCACCAACTAAAGAATTCACAGAATTCACATTCCAAGTCACATAATAAGGAAAGCAAGAAAAGATATAAAGGCTGTGCTTAAGTATGACATCAACTGCCTATATTCTAAGAGTCCTTGGGGAAAAAAAGGAGAGATTGGCTTTGAATCTAGCTACATACATTATTAAGGATAAAAAAAGTTAGTTCTAAAGATTAAGGAATAGTTGAGTCAGACTGCATATATATTTATAATGTTAGTATTTATTAACTTTTCATCTCAGGATCATGTTTTAATAGCAATAGTGAATATGAAAAACCAAAACCAAGTAGTGTACTATACATATAGTGGAGTTCATTTTCAGATGTGGGGGTGCTTAGCAACCTTATATACCAGGGGCCAGTTTGTATAGTACACTGATGGCCTATTTACACTGCAGTGAGTAAGGGAGACTTAGTTATTGACCTCTGACTCAGTTATGTTCTAATTTATAGTATAGACAGGACCTTAATAATGGACAAGTTTACAATTCTATGCAAAGACTGGAAGATGCAGAAGGATTTTTTTTTGTCCTTGCAAATAGCTCAAACTCTTAGGAAATGCTGCCAAGCCTAACTAGCTGCTCAGGCACCAGTGGTTAGCTATAATAACATGGGATATTCACAAAAAAACAGAAACGGTTGAAGAATGTTTTAATTCACATTAACATGCAGCAAATCAATATAACACTTTAACCTCAACATGCCCTTGCACCACATTACTTCTTCAGATTCAGAAACACAATCCGTATTTTCAGATAGAAGCAAAATTAAGTCATATTTAAGAAACATTAAACACAAACACTGCAACTTGTCAATTACTCTTCACCTCACCCGTAAGCACACCCACCATTTTAGAACATGCCACTCTAATTAAGAGCTCCTGTATGTGATGAAATATTGCCATCTCCTTTTAAAATACATTCCTTTAGAAACAAAGCATCCTTCCTGCTAATGTGAAAAAGCCACCTTCACTCCCCAAAGGCCACGGAATACCTCACAACTTGTACCTCCCCACATCCTTCTGTCAAAATGAGAGTGATTGAGAGAAGTTAAGACTGATGACAACATAGCAGTTGTGATGTTATGACCTAAACCGTTTCCATTCTGGATCTGGCCTAATCCCTTCTACCACGTGACCCAAAAGAGAAGGTCCACCTTAATTAGGTGACCAATAGGTGTCGTGCATGGCCAGGAACCCTAAACCATAGATGCAGTAATGTTGCAGCCATCCTGTAAACACACACAAGTAGAAACAGCCATGTGCAGATGTTAGAGAAAAATAATTATTCACTTCAGGAGGCTGAACATTTTGTGAGCATGAACCTTTGATTTCAGGCAGCTAAAAAGCATTACAGATCATTGAATTGAAAGCAGACCACTGACTAGCATACTAAGGGGATGTTTATGCATTACACAAACTGGCTACGGTTCATTTGAAAAGAAAGAAAACAATTGTCCCAGATGTGGATGCACAATGGCAGTCAGGTTTCTTATACATATACTGAGCAAGGAAGCTCAATGATGGTTGTAAATACATCTTAAAGGCTTAAATATGCCCGTGCAAAGGGGATGAAAGAAAAGACCAAGGGTGTGATCTCTAAAGCTTTTAAATCAATATTCCTTAATGAGAGTGTGTCTCAAAAGCTGGACAGACCGGGGTAAAGAATTCTTTAAAAAAAAAAAAAAAACTTGTAAAAAATTGTTAAAATAGCATCAAGTTCATTACTTTGTCACTAATTATGATGTCAAGACCACCATGATGGAAAAGTTTATCAGATTTTGAAACTGAAGCTGTGAGCACCTTAGATTTTTCTCAGCTGAATGGATGGGAAGGTATAGGGAAAGAGTGAGCAGTGGGGGCTTTTCAGAGAATTGTTTGGTTTTACATACTGGTACAATTTGTATGGATTTTTAATTAATATTTTGTTCAGACATCCAGAGTTTGGATGGGCATAAATACATTTAATATATCAAAAATAGTCAAAGCATGAATAAAATATTAAAACCACTGCATGTAGAGTCAATGTAAAAAAGGCCCTGATTGCAAATGACTCTTCATGGGCACACCACAAAGCCACACAGAGACCTACTGAAGTCACTAGAGCTTTGCATGTGAGCAGGGATCCAGCCACACAGTCAACTGCACAACTGGGACTTAAATCGTATTGCAGCTTTAACTAACATTATGACATACTTTTCTAGATTATTGCTACTTTCTGGAAAAAAAAGTTTTTCATTTTCCTTCTTATGTATTACAATTAAACGTTTAACTAAAAATTGGGGTCTTCCAGGATCCTGTTATAGAGTGCCCATGTCCAGTTTCAGTAGCTGGAAGATAAGAGAACTACATCAGAGTTAAACAAAAACTGGGCACAGTCCTCACAACCCCTTAAAGTCCAGCCCCTATACCATCACCAAAACAAAAAAGAGCTGGTGAAAAAAGTAGGTACATTTGCTCAATTATATAGTGACCCAAAATGAAAGGCCTTGAGCCTTGAAGACAGCTTCAGAGACATCCTCCAGGAAAATGTCCTCACTGAGAGAATTCCATAGATGAATTCCCAGAAACATGAATGCCCTACTCCTGGTCTTATTCAGATAAGCGATAGAGAACTGAAATGTCCTTGTACACACTGGGGGAGAGGTGGTTGCTCAAGCCCCTTGTATTAAGGGTTTTATACGTTATTAGAATACGGCTGGATACTGATTGCCCAAAGCCACATTTTGACTAGCTAGTTGGGCCTTTTTGATGAGATCATAGTCATGCAACAACTTCTCTGCCCTGGTCTACCCTACAAATGAATGTCGATATAAGTATGTAACTCTGGAGTGTGGAAAATCGATACACCTGAGTGACATAGTTATACCGACCTAAGCCCCAGTGAAGACAGCGCTATGTCAGTAGCAGGGCGTCTCCTGTCAACATAGCTCCCATCTCTCTGAGAGGTGGAGTACCTGCGCCGATAGGAGAAGGTAGCGTCTTCACTAAATGCTACAGCAGATCAGCTACACCAATTAAGATGTTATCATTTAAGCACACCAATAATTCCTTATATACAGAGGAAATGTTAAGGCAGGGAAGGGACAAGATAAGAAAACTTAGGAGAGAGCAGTAAAAAGAGGCAATTGAGTGGGGGATGTTTCCACTTGAGGCTAAAGGAAAAAAGTGACAGTTTAAACTGCCTTCTTTGCCAAAATAACAAGTTACCCCTTTGGTCGCTTTTAATCCACTGTGTACTATAAAAGATGAACTAAAATATTTTCAGTAGTGCAAAAGATTATTTGCAAACCACAGTATGCTGAAAGTGGTGGTTAATTCAGAAACTGCTGCCAAAAAGGGCACCTGGATTTCTGAGTAAAAAATCAGGTTGCAAACATCCAAATAATCCACAAAAATGTAAAAATAATTGAAGGGATAAATTCTTAGGACCAGATTTCTGAAAGCATTTGGGCATTACTGGGCTCAATGTTGCAATACCCAACATTGATTTAGGAGTCTAAATTTCATTTTCAAAAGTGATTTGGGCACTTAGATTGTCAATGGAATTTGGACTCAAGTGTCTAAATCCCTTCTGAAAAATGATATTTAGACTCCTAAATCAGTTAGGTGTTGCAAGACTGAGCACAGCAATGCCTAAATACCTTTAGAAATGCCTTAGCCACTTAATCCTTGCCTACAACTAGAGAATTTTACAAGAAAAAAATTCCACCAGAGCTACCAGTGTTTCAACCGAACCTGTACAAATAAGAGCCCAATGTATAGATAAAGCTGTGGCAGCTTTTGGCATTTTATCACCATGTTAAGTAAACCTGCTTTTGAGCCATTAGCTACCTCTCCTGCAGTCCAGCTACTGTAATGAAGCACACAATTCTGAATCTACTATTTTTTCACAGAAATGACCATGTAACATATGTGTTGAGGATACTGCAGGTACACTCCAGGCAATGACCACCTGGCATGTCAGACATCAAAAAGTAGTTAATTAACATATATGAAGACAAACTTCAGATATTGTATGTTACAAAATCATTTTTTAAATAAAAAATAATTACTATAATCCAGGGTAATATTTAGAGAAGAAATCATTTGCATGGCAGCATAAAAGGAGCTTTGAAGGAGGCATGCTAAAAAACCTTGATGGCTGAACTTGGATGACATTTTTATTAGTAACAAAAAATAATGCTGTTATTCAAAGTTACTTAAATCAGAGAATAAGATATAATGCAGAAAACTAAAATTTTATGCAGAAATATAATTTGTTGGTATTAACGGAAGTTGTTAAAACAAAAAAAAAATAGAAACACAAAGACTCAGGAAGTTACAGAGGTTATCAGCTTATTTCATTTTAACAATAATAAATTCAATTTGACCTAAACAGATTTTTCCACTCAAGTGCTGAGTTTGGAAGCAAGCTACAGGCATTTTAAACACAGTCATTATATGATGTGATCACTTAAACTCAATGAAACAGACAAAAATACATAGCCTGGATGCAAGAGAAATTAAGTATTCAACCACCAGTGATGGTTAACTCCCTGTGCTGAAAATGTGAAGCCCAATATTGATTTCTATAATGCCTAAGAAGGTAAAAGCTGTTATTTTATATTCAACTCCAATTACCTCAGTTATTCTTGATAACTAAAAAAACAACTGAAAATGTATTAAAAAGACTTGTACTCAATCCACTACGTCCAAGGCCTTAGAGCCAGATCCTCAGAGGCACTCAGCTTCCACAATTCCAAATGTGTGATTGCCCATGCTTATCACCTCTATAGATTAGGCTCTTAAACTGACATTCTTAAGCACTATATAATATCGTATTTTATCTTAACAATCATGGCACAAGACACACTAACATTCTAAGCACCTGTTTCTTCCAAAAAAGGAATAAGCTTCCTGCTGTATTCTTACACTAGAGGCATAAAAAAAACAGATCATTTGGGATATTCCATTACAGTAATAAATGCAAAGAATTAACGATTGTTACCTTCTTCCCCACCCACAAAAATAATTTTGCTTTCTAGTTACAGGGTTTTCTTCTTTGTAATTCATGTAGAAAGGTTTTTTTGCTTTTCTATCTATCACTGTTAACTGTTCTCATTTACATTTTGGGCACTTTCTAAAACTGTTCATCTGTAGGACTTGATATTGCCCCAAACTGCCTCAGAGCAGTCTATGATACCAGAATGAACACTCATACATATTTGACAGATTATATATGAATGAAATGTATCTTAAATATTAATGCAAAAGGCACAATTGAACACTTATGAAGCACTCGGGGTTCAGTAATGGAAAGCCCTTCAACCAAACTGAACTGTTTGAAACAGATCATTTAAAGTTAAGGGAAGATTTCATAGTTCGGCATTATCATTTTCCTACGCAGACCAGTTACTATCAATTAAAGAATAGATATCTCTTCATTGTTTACTTTCTATCTGCCATCAACTCACTATTACCTTGTCAACAAGGATGAGTAAATGAGAAACCTGGAATAAGAGATATGACAACAGAAGCCCTATGCATTTTATATATTAAATATACTTTAATTATTCTATTATTATATACAGCTTTCCAGTTTGTTAAAAAATATATGCACCTATGTCACCACGGCAACATAAAGTTTGAAGGTATTAAAAATTCTGCTGTCTTCATCTGATACTGAGTATAAACACTAAGAACTAAAGGCAGCCCTTACCACAGGAACTAACTGTAGACACCTAAAACAACTAGCAGGAGCTTCTACTGTAGGCTTCTAAAATCAGAAATCTGGCTCACAATACTTACACTGATCCAACCACAATGTCTAGCTCCAGAAATGCCTTGTTCATTAACATCAAATTCTAGTCACAGTGATAACTACAAAAGAACTGAGAGTCCTGTGGCCCCTTTAAGACTAACAGATGTATTGGAGCATAAGCTTTCGTGGGTGAATGCCCACTTCGTTGGATGCATGTAATGGAAATTTCCAGGGGCAGGTATAAATATGCTGGCAAGAATCAGTCTGGAGATAACGAGGTTAGTTCAATCAGGGAGGGTGAGGTCCTCTGCTAGCAGTTGAAGTGTGAACACCAAGGGAGGAGAAACTGCTTCTGTAGTTGGCTAGCCATTCATAGTCTTTGATTAATCCTGATCTGATTGTGCCACCCTATACCGAAAACCCACCGACCACTATGCCTTCCTTCATGCCTCCAGCTTCCACCCCGGACACACCACACGATCCATCGTCTACAGCCAAGCACTGAGGTACAACCGCATCTGCTCCAACCCCTCAGACAGAGACCAACACCTACAAGATCTTCACCAAGCATTCTCAAAACTACGATACCCGCACGAGGAAATAGAGAAACAAATCAGTAGAGCCAGACGTGTACCCAGAAGCCTCCTGCTACAAGACCAGCCCAAGAAAGAAACCAACAGAACTCCACTGGCCGTCACCTACAGTCCTCAGCTTAAACCTCTCCAACGCATCATCAGTGATCTACAACCCATCCTGGACAATGATCCCTCTCTTTCACAGACCTTGGGAGGCAGGCCAGTCCTCTCCCACAGACAGCCTGCCAACCTTAAGCATATTCTCACCAGCAACCACACACCGCACCATAACAACTCTAACTCAGGAACCAATCCATGCAACAAACCTCGATGCCAACTCTGCCCACATATCTACACCAACACCACCATCACAAGACCTAGCCAAATAGGATGATCAGAGGAATGGAAAACCTGTGGTATGAAAAGAGACTGGAGGAGCTTGGGTTGTTTAGTCTGACAAAGCGAAGGCTGAGGGGGGATATGATTGCTATCTTTAAATATATTAGAGGGATTAATACGAGGGAGGGAGAAGAATTATTCCAGCTCAGTACTAATGTGGATACGAGAACGAATGGATATAAACTGGCCGTGGGGAAGTTCAGGCTTGAAATTAGACGAAGGTTTCTGACCGTCAGAGGGGTGAAATATTGGAACGGCCTTCCGAGGGAAACGGTGGGGGCGACGGACCTGTCTGGTTTTAAGATTAAGTTAGATAAATTTATGGAGGGAATGGTTTAATGGTAAAACATAGTAGTCAAGGAAAACTAAGCAATGGTAGACAAATTGTATAATGGCTGACAGGGGTCAGGCTGGAGACTCTTGCCTATATGCTCGGGGTCTTACTGATCGCCATATTTGGGGTCGGGAAGGAATTTTCCTCCAGGGCAGATTGGCTGAGCCTCTGGAGGTTTTTCGCCTTCCTCCGCAGCATGGGGCAGGGATCTCTAGCAGGAGGGTTTCTGCCAATTGAAGTCACCTAAAACAGGATTGGGGACTTCAACAGCAGAGTCCAGGGAAGGGGTAGGGACGGTTTTATGGCCTGCAGCATGCAGGGGGTCAGACCAGATGATCATAATGGTCCCTTCTGACCTTAAAGTCTATGAGTCTATGAGTCTATGCTGTAATGCAAAACCTAGAAGCTAATGAAAACTATACAGCGTCTTTCAACCACACTGAATTTCCCTTGACAATGCTGATTACCTTTACTGTAAAGTTGGCTTCCTGGAGAACTATGAAGCTCCCTTCTGGACTTTGTAGTAGATAATATCATTGCGACCCCATGCAATCCCATTGATCTCAGTAGGATTGCATGGGATATATATAAGGTAGCAGTCGGCCCACTGTCTCCAAACTAGTACACCAGTCTACATCTGGACTATTATAATTTTGGGAAGAACACTTTTCATTGTATGTGCGATGTTCCATAAGCAAATAAGTGGGGTGTCTAGAAAACAATAAGTTTTGGGATCTTTCCATCACCACTAAAAGTTGAATGGATGACTGCTGAAGTAAACAAAGTGCTGATGCTGTTAGATTTGAAATATTTACCCGATGGCATACTTCATATTTATCCAGGAGATGGCACCAGAGTCACATAGTCAAAACATTCAAGGAAACTAGGACAAACCCTAGACAACAAAGCATTCCGCATAGTAAGCAGAATTAGGGTTATTTTGAAACAGATGGGCTCTACAGAAGCTGCTGCACTGAATATTATAGAGTTGTTTATTGTCTGGCTGGTTTGAAACCCAGGGATTATTCACAAGCATCTAGCAGTTTCTGTGTCACATCAGGTTTCATGTGAAGCAGTGTAAAGTTAAAGTCCATTGGAATACATTACACACACACACACACACACGTACTAATCCAGTCCTGCATTCAATTGTGCCCTGTACTTTGTAACCCAATGTTTGTTCTGGAAAGATCAGCATCATAACCAATATTCTAACTCTAATGCAGAGCAGTGAGCTAACAGACCCAATCCGCTGGACTACATTTAGGAGGCCTGTTTTGTTTTGTATTTTTAAATCCCTGTATTCAATGAAAAATGTATATACATCCAACATCTTTTCCAGTTTAACAAAATATATCATAGATTCTAGGACTGGAAGGGACCTCGAGAGGTCATCGAGTCCAGTCCCCTGCCCTCATGGCAGGACCAAATACTATCTAGACCATCCCTGATAGACATTTATCTAACCTACTCTTAAATATCTCCAGAGATGGAGATTCCACAACCTCCCTAGTCAATTTATTCCATGTTTAACCACCCTGACAGTTAGGGTTTTTTTCCTAATGTCCAACCTAAACCTCCCTTGCTGCAGTTTAAGCCCATTGCTTCTTGTTCTATCCTTAGAGGCTAAGGTGAACAAGTTTTCTCCCTTCTCCTTATGACACCCTTTTAGATACCTGAAAACTGCTATCATGTCCCCTCTCAGTCTTCTCTTTTCCAAACTAAACAAACCCAATTATTTCAGCCTTCCTTCATAGGTCACGTTCTCTAGACCTTTAATCATTCTTGTTGCTCTTCTCTGGACCCTCTCCAATTTCTCCACATCTTTCTTGAAATGCGGTGCTCAGAACTGGACACAATATTCCAGTTGAGGCCTAACCAGCGCAGAGTAGAGCGAAAGAATGACTTCTCGTGTCTTGCTCACAACACACCTGTTAATGCATCCCAGAATCACGTTTGCTTTTTTTGCAACAGCATCACACTGTTGACTCATATTTAGCTTGTGGTCCACTATAACCCCTAGATCCCTTTCTGCCGTACTCCTTCCTAGACAGTCTCTTACCATTCTGTATGTGTGAAACTGATTGTTCCTTCCTAAGTGGAGCACTTTGCATTTGTCTTTATTAAACTTCATCCTGTTTACCTCAGACCATTTCTCCAATTTATCCAGATCATTTTGAATTATGATCCGATCCTCCAAAGCAGTTGTGCATAAAAAGCTGTCCGTTGAACTCTTGTGCAAGATTTTATAAGAACATCATGTTTCAAAGGACTTATTAAAGCCGGAAGCCACTTAACATCCATCTACTGCAGGTGGGTGTAGGCAATGAGGAGTCATTCTTCTAAAAATCTTAAACCTGTTCGTCACTGCTGTATATTACAAGCATGAACACAGTAACAAGGCTCAAAGTAACAGAGTATCATCTGCAAATAATATATTTGAAAAAATCTAAAGAAAAACAGACTTAATAAACTATATCCAGAGTACTTGGTAAAATGCTTTCATAGGGTTCTAGTAGTGACATCTATAAGTCGCCAGACGGGGATCTGAGTCACCAAAGTTAATGTATTTTTGTGGGAAAGTAGATTGCATGTGGGGGAGGTGGATTCATTATTTAACGCAATGGATGATTCTAAATAACTAAGTGCCTCACTGTCTGTTTCCTAGTCTATCTTCTTCTTGTGTTCACTTCATAACTTTTCACCAGTGTCTTTTTTCACCCACTTGTATTTTACATTGCTGTCCCTCAAATGGCACAACTAAATAGTTTTAAAAATACAGCTCATAGTAGGGAAAGGAGAACCTGAGGCAGGAAGCAACTTCAAAAATTAACTGCGCCAACAACAGCAATTTTATAGCTCAATAAGGTATTTTGGTGGGAAAAGGAAAACATCCAAACAGGGAGACAGACGAGCTGATTCTAGGAAGAATTCTGAGAAGAATATTTCCTGTTGAGAAGCCTGGGTAAAATCCCAACCCTACTGAAGTCAATAAGGATTTCACTCTGTGTCTTAGCTGAAGAACTTTTGCCCTGAATTCTGGAGAGTAAGGGCGGCCTACAGAAAGTCCTAGCTGAGGATGTGGAGTGACAAAGACAACAGCATGGTCCAAGAAAGCCCTGGCATGTTGCTGAAAAAGGCATTTGGGTTCCGCTTTAAGAGATATGAGTTTTAAGAGTTCCTCTTTTCCTGCTGTTTAATTCCTTGCCTGAAGTCCTAATTCAACATTTGTGGCATAACAACTATTTCCAGCTACCATTTGTGGCGTCTCAACCAGGATTATGACGTCTCAGTTCATTGCTGTGGAATGTGCATAGGGTGACCAAATCACAACACTAAAATATCGGGACACATTCGGATGCCATCAGCCCCGCCCACAGTCCACCCCCGCTCCTTCCAGGCTCCGCCCCAGGTCTTGCCCACTCCCCGCGCCCTTCCTCATCTCCCATCCCCCTGCTAGCTTGCTGCGTCCATCCTCAGTCCCCCACCCACCGCTCGCCTCCTCACCCCGCCCGCCTGCCGCTTGCTCACCTCTTCACCTTCCCCACCTGCCACTCACCCCTACGGTGCCAACTTCCCCTCTATCGGGTGGGTGCTCGCCCACACCCCACCTCTTCCCACCCAAGTATCTGCCCTCGCTCTGCCCCCATTCAACCTCCCTCCCCCAAGTCCTCACCTCTGCCCTGCCCCTTCTCCACCTCCTCCCCTGAGCATGCCGCATCCCCGCTCCTCCCTCCTGGAAAGCGCTAAGCGCCATCGAACAGTTAGGCGGGAGGAAGCGCTGGGAGGTGGGGAGAAGCAGGGACGAAGCGTGGTGGGGGGGAGAAGGAGGTGAGGAGGGGGGAGCTTGGCTGCAGTTTTTCCCCATGGGTGTTCCAACCCTCGAGTACCCACAGAGACGGCGCTTCCCTCCCACTCGCCTCCTTAGCTGAATATTGGGACAAATGGCATCCCAATCATACATTGATCTGGACAAATGGCATCCCGATCGTACATTGATTGGGACGCGGGACAAATATCGGGACATCTGGTCACCCTAAATGTGCATGACATAAGGAACATAGGGTTATGATATGACTTTAAGCAAGGAATAAGCAGCAGGAGCAGGCAAACCCGTAAGAGACAAATATCCTGTTTTCATACAAATATCCTTAACAAGACAAGAAACCCGAAGAAAATGACCTACAAGCAGAATGCTTTCTTAAAGAGAATGTTTTCCCACTAGTGCCAAACAGATTTTAATGCTGTATAAAATATCTTTTTTAAAAAATTGTATTTGTTATGGAAACAGCAAAGCATATTTTACAATCCAAACAAATTTAACATCGAATCGTCATAAAGGGAAGATTTGTAAAACTGTAGGAATGAAACACAATAACTGTACACAAATCTAATTAAGAGATTTGCTTAAAAGTGCTTAGTGTTAGCCTATCTTTGCTCCCATTCAAGTAAACAGAAGTTTTAATGCATTTGGAAATACCTCCCTAGGTTTCCAGTGTGAAACTTCATCTCTTAAGCAGCTCAAGGTTCCTTATGATGGTTTTATAAAAGTTCAAGGAGTTTGTAAAAATTCTTGAAATAGATGTTCCAGTTTATTTACCAGTTTGACTAAACAACAACAATTTGAGAAATATTTGATGTACTATCATTAAAACTTTAAATTCATGCTTGGCTTTCATTTACCTCAGATGACATTTCTTCCATAGCAACATACAGTAGTTTGATCTGCTAATTATGCTGTAATGTCAGGGCATTATTTCGTGTGTTTCAAAGTTCACAAATCACTCCTGGGCATGGTACAGATTATACAAAATGCATTACACAGCAGTCTCTGTAGCATATACTTGGTTTGGCTTGCTTTTCCAACATAAAATGCCAATATTCAAGTAGTTTTATTATAACCACCATAAAGGAATCTCTCAGATTATAAACATAACTTTTTCATGAAAATCTGTCCATTTCTAGCACACAAAGTATGAAGAGGAAAATTGAAAACAAAGCATACAAAATAAGGGCCAGATTTCCAGCCCTTCCTGCCATTCAGGCAGTGCAGAGAAGTCATGAGGCCACCTTAACTGGCTACCTGAGGATTCCTCCAGTGTGGGGAGAATGCTCAGGGGGACGTAGAATGCCCAGGCTGCTCTAATTGCACTGGGAGCCAAATGGCCAAAGAATTGGAAAGTCACAAAGAGAGCATAAAACTATCTTTTTTTCTTCCCACCTACACCCCTGTGTTGTGTACAGCTGAGTCACACCAAATGATCTGGCCATTATCATTTAAAATCATATTGCCTTGCCTAGATGATGTTGCTTCTACCTAGCTCGCAGAGTATCACTTCCAGCAATCTATGCTGTCATTTCCAACATTCTACATGAAACTTGTGCAATTCCAAAGTGTGAAAGAGCTTTGTCATGCTGCGGCACATTTGCATACATTCAAACGCTCACAAATTCTTTTTCCTGACAACAATGTCTATAGACATACTCTAAAGATTGGAAGATGATAGAGGCTGATGCAAAGTAGAAAAGAAAGTCCAACTAGATAGTGGACCATACTTTGGAATGGCTGACAGTTGACAACCGACGTTGGCAGGAAATTAATCATAGCCTAAGGAAGTCGGCTGAAAAAGCAACCTGTAATGAGTTCAGATACAGCTAGATTCTTATAAGGAGAGCAAGTGAGAAATACTCAACAAAGAACACATTTAAAAAGAAGATGATTGAGAGATTAAAATCAGGAACATGGAAAACATTTCCCCTGAAAATAGAAAGCAAGTATCTTAATAATTATTAGTTAGTGGAAGGGGTGAATGGGGATGAATATTTCCCCCCTGCAATCCCTCACAAATTAGGATTTTGCCAGCAGCTAGGCTTCTGGAGTTTTACTTAAATAAAAATAAAGAAGACAGCTCATCCATAATGTTATTTGAGAATTCTGGTTGCGCAGATCTCTGTTCTTGCAATGTTTGTGCCCTTAAAGATGCTAGGTCAAAACCCAGGAGAAACCACATCCCTGTAATATCTCAATCTAAATTGGTACCAATTGGTATTGTCTCTTTTGGAAAAAGATCTATGCAGGGTTTTTACCACATCTGGAAAATTGTGTTAACTAGGTATGTCAATTAATTGCAGTTAACTCACACGATTAACTCAAAAAAATTTACGGTGATTAAAAAATTTAATCACGATTAATCACATTGTTAAACAATAGAATACCAATTGAAATTTATTAAATATTTTGGATGTTTTTCTACATTTTCAAATATACTGATTTTTATTACAAAGCAGAATACAAAGTATACAATGCTCACTTTATATTATTTTTATTACAAATATTTGCACTGTAAAAATGATTAAAAGAAATAGTTTTTTTCAGTTCACTTCCTACAAGTACTGTAGTGCAATTTCTTTATCGTAAAAATGCAACTTACAAATGTTGATTTTTGTTTGTTACATAACTGTACTCAAAAACAAAACAATGTAAAACTTTAGAGCCTGCAAAAGTCCACTCAGTCCTACTTCTTGTTCAGCCAATCTCTAAGACAAACAGGTTTGTTTAAATTTACGGGAAATACTGTTGCCTGCTTCTTATTTACGTCACCTGAAAGTGAGAACAGGCGTTTGCATGAGACTTTTGTAGCTGGTGTTGCAAGGTATTTACGTGCCAGATATGTTAAACATTGTATGCCCCTTCATGCTTCGGCCACCATTCCAGAGGACATGCTTCGATGCTGATGATGCTCGTTAAAAAATAATGCATTAATTAAATTTGTGACTGAACACCTTGGGGAAGAATTGTGTCTCCTGTTCTGTTTTACCCGCATTCTGCTATATATTTCATGTTATAGCTGTCTCGGACGATGACCCAAGCACATGTTCGTTTTAAGAACACTTTCACTGCAGATTTGATGCAAAGAAGGTACCAATGTGAGATTTCTAAAAATAGCTACAGCACTCGACCCAAGGTTTAAGACTCTGAAGTGCCGTCCAAAATCTGAAAGGGACGAGGTGTGGAGAATGCTTTCAGAAATCTTAAAAGACCAACACTCCGATGAAGAAACTACAGAACCTGAACCACCAAAAAAGAAAATCAACCTTCTTCTGGTGGCATCTGACTCAGATGATGAAAATGAACATGCATCAGTCCACTTTGCTTTGGATCGTTATCAAGCAGAACCCATCATCAGCATGGACGCATGTCCTCTGGAATGGTGATTGAAGCATGAAGGGGCATACAATGTTTAGCATATCTGGCATGTAAATACTTTGCAACGCCAGCTACAACAGTGCCATGTGATGCCTGTTCTCACTTTCAGGTGACGTTGTAAATAAGAAGCAGGCAGCAGTATCTCCCATAAATGTTAGCAAACTTGTTTCTCTTAAGGATTGGCTGAACAAGAAGTAGGACTGAGAGGACTTGTAGGCTCTAAAGTTTTACAGTGTTTTATTTTGGAGTGCAGTTATTTTTTTGTACATAATTCTACATTTGTAAGTTCAATTTTCATGATAAAGAGATTGCACTACAGTACTTGTATTCAGTGAAGTGAAAAATACTATTTCTTTTGTTTTTTATAGTGCAAATATTTGTAATAAAAATAAATATAAAGTGAGCACTGTGTTGAAATTGTGTCAAGTATCAGGGGGTAGCCGTGTTAGTCTGTATCTACAAAAACAACAAGGAGTCTGGTGGCACCTTAAAGACTAACAGATTTATTTGGGCATAAGCTTTCGTGAGTAAAAACCTCACTTCTTCGGATGCATAGAAGAAGTGAGGTTTTTACTCACGAAAGCTTATGCCCAAATAAATCTGTTAGTCTTTAAGGTGCCACCAGACTCCTTGTTGTGTTTGTGTTGAAATTGAAATCGATATATTTGAAAATGTAGAAAACACCCAAAAATATTTAAATAAATGGTATTCTATTATCACGCAATTAATCACGATTAATTTTTTTAATTGCTTGACAGCCCTACTAGAGAGTAATTTAGAGACCATTTGTGCTAGTCACCGCCTGTAGCTCAAGCCAGCCACCAGACCATTGTCTTTCCCCAACACATGTAGAGCTGTGAGTGTAAGCTGTGCAGCCACCAGCTGAACACATCATTGCACAGAAAAATGGTCCAAGCATCTCCCTCAGAGCTGACATAATACCTTGCAGCAATATGGTCAAGATCTATAATGACCTGCTATTTATCCAGTCAGTAAGCTTTGAGTGAAGCTTCATCACTGTTAGTAACAGTACATTATGTGAAGTTGGTGTCTTCAGACTTCCATAGACCCTACACTGTAACTCATTTTAATAAGCCCTCCATCTAAGGCAAAATGCATCCACAATAATTACAGATGCAGGAAGAGGTGGTGGTGTCTCCACGAAGACTTGGGGAATTAACCACCATAACTTGGAATTCAAGAAACACTCAAGGTACGGACAGCAGGGACTGAATATTGTTCTGTTAAGTTGAGCTCTGGAGACAAGGAATCTAGAACACCCTTAGGAATGTAAATAACTGAGTTAATGTGAAAGTAGACATTTCTGGAAGAGAGAACAGTTTCTGGAGGAGGACTGAATTCCTTGAGGGGAAAGAGTCCTAGCTATATCTATGTAAAATCCTAGTGGAGACAAGGCACGGTAGGTTTGTATGTCAATGTAGCTAGTCAAGGTAAACCCCAGGTTGGAGTTATAAGGTTCACCTTGTCTAGTTACATTGGGATGCAGTGTCATGAATGTCTTGTCTCCATTAGGGTTTTACATAGAAATAGCTATCTCAATGTAAAAATCACTCCTCTCCCCCTACCCAGTGAAGACACAGTCTAGATGAAAGACAGGATGTGACGGGCAGAAAACACACCCAAATGGGGTGGGGAAGAGTTGAAGGTTGAGGTAACAAAATGTACAGAATTTAACAGAGAAACAGAACAGAAACCATTCTCTCAATACAACTGAAGGCTTCTATTACTTCCAGTTTGATAGAGGGGGCCAGTTTTTTATGTATGTTCCCCTGAGAGAATTCCCTGAGAAGGGATATTGAAGGGTTTTGGGAGGCACTATAGGAATGGAATTAAACAGAATAGGCTCTCGCCATCATGCTGCCTTGCAGTGGATGTTGTAATTGGGCCAGCAGGTGCAGAAGAGGCTGCCTAATATAGCTGTCTTCCCTTGCATCTGCCAAAATATACAGAACTAGCAGCAGAACTCTGGTATGAAATCCAAACCAGAGCAGTCAGCTTCCAATACCAAAAAAGCATAACACACTCTTTAGAAGAGGCTAGGGTTATAGACAACATTTTTTTCTGCATTCTCTCAACAAGATTTAGGAATTCCATATAACATTTAGAGAAAAGAATAATTTAAAGAAATATCTGATTTAAACTAGTTCATAGATCATGTAAGCAGACAAAATGCAACATATCTTTGGAAACTGATATTTTACTAAGGAGTTATGCAGCAGAAATTATGCAGAACATAATTATAATGAAAAATTTCCTATAAATAGTAGATTAGATTCAAAGCTCCTTCCATCACAATCAACAGATATCCTCATGATTGCTACAAATCTGGAAAGTATGTATTTTTATGGCCTATCAGTACATAGAATATCAGGGTTGGAAGGGACCTCAGGAGGTCATCTAGTCCAACCCCCTGCTCAAAGCAGGACCAATCCCCAGACAGATTTTTGCCCCAGATCCCTAAATGGCCCCCTCAAGGACTGAACTCACAACCCTGGGTTTAGCAGGCCAATGCCCAAACCACTGAGCTATCCCTCCCCCCATATCATTGCCAAGACAACTGATTCTGTATCTTCCAATCTTCCAATTGAACAATTTGTTCAATCACTCGTGTGCTTTTTATTTAGTTATGGGGAACTTCCATTTAATGAGCACAAAACAAATCCATTTTTCTTAGAAAAATTCTGAATTGTCATTGTCATAGAATTACTGTTTTCCAAGATTAAAATATATTTTGTTTTATGATAAATACTGATAAAGAAGGCTTTGACTTGTTTTGCAGAATAAACAGTTTTAGAATGCTGTTTATGTGTTTGTAATTGAATTCTAGTTTTCATTCAAACACAGCTTGACACCTACCACAGTTACAAAATCAATCATCTAGTAAATAAGAAATGCACCATTTTAACATTAAAAACCTGTAAACATTAAAAATCTGAATAAATTTATGTTAAGCTAGATAGTTGCTTAAATAAATGTGTATAGATATAAACATTCCTTATCAAAAGGTACCAAATTCTACCAACCCATTAGAATTAACCTGTCTTAAGAACAATAACTAAAAAGGACAAAGGTAAAATAAGATTAAAATCAGATCACGTTACTGTCTTGGCCAAGTCAAGAAACTGAGGTTACTCACCTTATAGTAACTGGAGTTCTTTGAGCTGTGTAGTCCCTATGGGTATTCACTGTGGGTGCATACACGTTCCATGCACCTGAGATGGAAAGGTTTTTCAGTAGCAATGTCTGTTGTCCACACCCATGCCCTACACCTCCTCATGTTCTGAACCGAGAGCACAAGGGGCATTGCAAGCCGATCACCTCTCCAGTTTCTCCTCTTCTGTGAATCAAGTGAGGATATGAGCAGAGGGAAAGGAGGAATACCCATAGAGACCACGCATCTTGAAGAACTCCAGCTACTATAAAGTTAGTAACTCCATTTCTTCTTAGGGTATGTCTACACTGCAACGTAAGCCCTTGCTTGAACCTGGGCTCAAGGCTAACCCCGCTTGCAACTACACTGCAATTGTGTTAATCCAGGGCTTGGACTCAGGTCCCAGGACCCTGCAGGACTGGAGGGTCCGAGCTCAAGTCAAGCCGGGACCCAGGGTTCGAGTCCTATTGCTTTGCAGTGTAGATGCAACCCTACTTGACTCAGGTCCCAGGAATCATCTGGAAGTATCCAGAATTCCATGGAACAACTTCCTTAGTTCTCTCTATCCCGAACAGTCAGTAATCCACTCTATTGAAAATGGAAGCCACACCCCTTTTGCAAACAGCAGCAGCTCAGGTTAGCATTAACCCATTCTGTTCAAATCACCCATCTGCAAGCACACTATCAGTTAGCCTCCTGGGTTTGCAATGGATGCTTGAGAAGGTTGACGTATAGCTTGGATCCCTTCAGAGTCCAGGAGCCCTGCGCTATCTGGTCAGCCAAGTGAGTTCTCAAGCTCAACAGGGAAGCATTCATAATGCGAGTCTTTACGTGGTGGGTTTATGATGGTGTGGGAATGAAGGGAACCCCTACTTAGACAGTCTCTTTGATTTGCCACCAGGTGAGGGACATGAAGATGTGCAGAGGAAGCAACACTCATTTGTCCAGGATGTCTGCTTGCAGGGTAGACCCTCTGCAACTGTGCCTGCAGGTATGGGTGATGGAGCTTCACGAAAGGTGTCACATAGGGGTAGGTGGCCATATGGCCTAAAGGAACCAGACCAGACTGCATTGTTCTCTGGGATGCAATTGAGCAATGAGGTGTCTCTGTGTGAGGAAGCTGTCTAGCAGTAAGCATGATTTGGGCAAAACTGAGTTTAGGTTCACTTTGCTAAATTTTATAATTGGGGGTGGGGGAGGGTTAAAGCAGACTTTTCTAGATTTGTCTGAATTCCAAAAGAATGAAAAAGGTCACGTATGGAGAGGACCACCGTTTGAACCTTCTGATATGATCATCCCCTAAGCAGTCACCGAGCTAAGGAAATACCAGGTTGCCTCGGTGACGCAGATAAGTCACTACCACAGAAAGCATTTTTGAGAAAATTCAGTGCCATCAAGAGGCCAAAGGTGAGAATTCTGTATTGAAAATGCTCTTGGGCCACCTTAAAGAGCAGAAATCTCCTGCATGCTGGATGAAGGTCTATGAAAGTAGGCATCCCTCAAAGTGAAGGCCACAAGCCTGTCACCTTTGTTTAGGGAGGGGATCATTGAGGCCAAGGTGATCATCCTGAATCTTGAATGATGTATGAAGATGTTCAGCTACGTGAGGTCCAGGTTGGGTCTCCAAACTCCCCTCCCGCCCCCACTGCCCTTCTTTTTGGAAACAAGGAAATATCGTGACTAAAAACCCCTGTCCGTGTTAAGGAGGCACCAGGTCTATTAGCCCTAGCTCATTTAGGGATTCTCTAGCTGATCTCTACCTCCTGTATTAGAGGGGTTCCTGAAGAGGGATGAGGAGAGGTATTTTGGAGAAGGAGTAGAAAAGGAATTCTATTGTATAACCAGTCAAGATGATGCCTAGGACTCATTTGTCCACTGTGATAAGCCACCACAATGGGAGGAAAGAGGCCAGGCACCACCAAAGAGGGTGGGGGGTAACTGGTGGTGCAGAGACTGGTTGATGGCTCTTGAGTGTTCCATCAGAAGGCCCTGGCAGGAGGCTCAGACTGAAGAAGGGATGATGGCAATACATTGTGCTTGCTGTATTGTACCCTCTGGTTCTTCATAGGGGGTTCACAGGCTCTTTGATGATAGATGGGCTGAGGTAGCTAGGAGGAGGCGGTTTTCAATATTTCCTCCAGCGTGTCAGAGTATATGCCCCAAGGAGCAGAGAGCTATGCAAGAATCCTTAAGAGAGTAGAGTGACTCATCTGTTTCCTTACCTAACACGTTGTTACCCTCAAAGGGAAGATTTTCTACTGTTGTTTGGACCTCCTTGGCAAACAGAGGCAGCTAATGAGAATTTCAGGAATAGCTGCAAACTCTGTGCTTGCAGGTCGCAGGACGTGGTGAGTAGTGCATTTGGTCCATTTGTGGGTTGACTGACTGTTTATTCTCTATGTATGTGCTGCACAGCTGGGTTGTGGGCCCCCTGAGTAAGCAGGGTGCCTTTGTAATGCTGCAAGACTCTAGCTCTTGGCACTTTGATCAACTACCTGTTTGAAGTCTCTGAGGAGTTAATCACTCTCTAGTGGTGAGCAGGGCCGGCTCCAGGCACCAGCAAACCAAGCATGTGCTTGGGGCAGCACATTTTCAGGGGTGGCATTCCAGCCATCCTTAAAAGCCTAGAGCCGGCCCTGGCAGCAGCAGCACGTCCTGCATGGGGGGGCGCCCTGGGGCCGCTGCGATTCGCATTGGGGAGCAGCGCCTGCACCTTATGGCCGGGTGGGCTCCAAGCGCGGGACACTTGGGCTGGGGGCCACCTCGCGGGGCACACGGAGCCACCTGCAGGTACCACAGGGGGCTGCCCCCAGCGCCGCAGCCAGGACTGGGTGAAGTGGCCTGAGCCACCCAGGGACTGTGGCAGGGTGGCCAGGAGCAGCAGCAGCAGCGGGGCCATAGAGGGGACCGGTGCCCGGAGTGCTGCCGTGTGGGGCCCGCGTCCCACTCTCTGGGGCTCTGCTCCCTCTGGGGCTGCCCTGACCCGGCTCCTCAGCCCTCTGCCGGGCGGTCCCCCGGCTCTGCCCTCCTGGGTCCCAGCTGGTCCTGGAGGCGGGAGCCCCGGCTGGAGGGAACCTGGGCTGAAGCGCGGCCCGGGAGCGCCGCTGTTTACCCCGACCCTGCCAGCACTGGACCAGCTGGAGGCAAGGGGGGAGCGGGCGGAGTCAGCACTGGTGGGGAGCCCAGGGCTGGGGCGGCAGTGGGTGCGGGTGGGGTGGGGAAAGCCCAGCACTGGGGTGGCAAGGGGTGCGGGTGGGGTGGGGGGGAGAGCCCAGGGTTTGGGTGGCAGGAGGTGGGGGAGAGCCCAGTGCTGGGGCGGCAGGGGGAGCAGGTGGGGTAGAGGGGGGACCCCAGGGCTGAGGTGGGGGGGGCAGCCAAAATTTTTTTTGCTTGGGGTGGCAAAAAGCCTAGAGCTGGCCCTGGTGGTGAGGGACTAAGCAGGGAAGACTTGGTACAAAAAGTCACTTGCTCAGAGAACTCAAGAGCTGCAGAGGCAGCTAACCGGGGAGTTTTGGAAGGAGTGTGAGAGGCTCTCTTTCCAGGCCCAGCACTACCTATGATATCAAGATGGCCAGCGATGAAACAGTGGTGGTGACGTACAACAAATGTGCCATGTTCTCTTTCCTGCTTGAAGACAGACAGGATTTCATGAACATGTAGTGCAAGTTCATGGTTGTACTGCAGTAAGACATTCTTGGATTGAAGGGCTAATAGAGATGCTATTGAGAAGCTGAGGAGTACATAGACAGCCATGTTTGGGAAACACCAGTACCTCAGGTTCAAGGAAGAATGGAGTTGGACACCAAGCCATAGAAGAAAGAGGAAGCAAGAGAGGAGTCCTGGCAGTTCATAACAATGAGAGACAGGAGATCATGGCAGCATTCTATGTGGTTGGAGACAGATAAGAATGAGCAGGCTGTGGCCACCAGAGAGAAGAGGACCAGGAGGCATTCCACACTGCTACTAGATACCAGGTTGTAAATGTGGAAACTTTGGAAAATACCACAAGATCCAGCAGATCCAAGGGAACTGAGAGATGTATAGGGCATCTATATGGATCACAGCTCAACCCAACCTGTAAGAAAGTTAACCAAGCTTGCCCACAAAGAATTCTCTAACCATCCAAGAAGACAGATGATACTTGCTGGAGATTCAGTACTCAGGAGAATTGAAAGAACATTCAGCAAGGGACAAAGGGCAAAGATACTAGATGTCACTTGGGCATGGAGTCTTACTTGACACTGGGTGTAGGGAAGAAGCAGTCCCCATTTTAGAGGATTTATGAGGCAATTTATCTTTAAGGAGATGTGTACCCTCCACATGCCTCTGTTTAAATAAGTCTAGTTTGAGGGCTAGCTTGAGGAACCAGAGCATCGATGCTGGAGGGGCACTACCTAGAGGCTCTGGTCACTGTAACAGGGAGCAGAAAGGCCCAGGATCAGATCAGGGCCTCATGGAAAACTCTGTTAAGTGCCTGTGGAGCTGGAACTCCCAAGATGGTCTAGTCCACACTCGTTTCCCCCAAAAGATGAGATAGTAAGGGTCAGGGGAAACCCTTAAGCCCCAAAACTATCTAACAATGATCTAAAAAACTATTTAAAGAAAAAAAAAAAAAAAAAGGTTCAAGCGCAAAGACTAGCAGAAACTGCAGTTAAGAACGTAAGAACAGCCATACTGGGTCAGACCAAAAGTCCATCTAGCCCAGTATCCTATCTTCGGACAGTGGCCAACGGCAGGTGCCCCAGAGGAAATGAACAGAATAGGTAACCATCAAGTGATCCATCCCCTGTTGCTCATTCCCAGCTTCAGTCAAACAGAGGCTAGGGACACCATCCCCCAGTTACTGAACAGTTCCGTCTCAGACTGCAATTGGTAGAAAGAAACTGGAAAGATGGTTGGTCCGTGACACCCATTATGCCCTCAGTTCAGAACACAAGCAGGCACAGGTTGCAGGTGCAGTTCAACAGACACTGCTATTGAAAAATCTTCTGGCCTCAGGTGCATGGAGTGCATGCACTCCCACAGAGAATACCCATAGGGACCAGCTCTCAAAGAACACCAAGTTTTTATTTTCTAGTTGATGCAATTTACATTCCTAAGAAATATGAACATTTATTTAACAACCTTTCCAATAAAGAAACTTCGAACAAAATCCTCTCCCCAGTGCCAAGACTGAGAAACTCAGCTGGGTGCTGTCGAACTCCAGAGTGGAGTCATTCCACAACTATAATTGTTCATGCTTTGTCCATAGTACAAGAGGGAGTACCCTTATGCAGCTTCCACAGAGCATCTCCTAATTAGGCCCAGACTCATTCAGCAGAATTGCATGTTTGACAGGAAGGTGGTCCTGTCCAGGCCATGGTGGAAGGGGCAGGATTTGTTCCTCAGAAATCATGAAAGCTATTACTGAGATAAAATCTGTCTTACAAATTAGGGGCCTGATTAAACAAACAAACACTGAAGTGAACAAAAATTCTAAATTTACATCAGCAGGCACTGGATCAGACTCTAGGACCCAGACTTTACCTTCAGCTCCAAACCATGCATCAGTAAAAATTATTCTTTGGAGGGACTAATTGTGATTGCCATGCATGAAACATGAACCTACTGTTATTAAAGATCTTTTTTAAAACCAAAAAAAGAATATCTACGGACAGGTATCCTTGCAGTTGTATAAGCCTGCTTGACAATGAATACATCTTTTTTTTCTTTGTAAAGAAGACAATAGAGGCATTTGGGAGGGTTAAAATGCCACGCTGGAAATGCCTACCCCCGAGGCGGGGGGGAGGGAGAGGAGAGAGGAGAGAAGAAAGGCCTCCTTAATCAAACCTTTTTAAACCACAAAAAAAAAAATGGATTACATTTGATTCTAGGTGTGGTCTGAAGGTTCAGAGATCCTTATTTTGACCTTAGATTGCTTGTACCTGAGGAATAAAGAAGCAATTATGTAGAAATGTATATCTTTGTAGCACTTCACAAACATGCAGCAATAATCAAGCATGCAATTTTGATGTTGCTGTTTTAAAAGAGAGTTTCTTGCTGTATTCACAACCCATTTTAAAAAAAAATTACAACAGATTTATCAGTCCCATTTTCTTTGGGAATATAGACTCCTCACAAGAAGGGAAGCATCCAAAAGGAAGTTGAACTGGCAAGTCACTTTATAAAGATGTGCTCTCATTTTAAAATTACAGTAAGAAAAAGTAGTAACTTATGCACATTTTAATATACAGCCTGCAAATTCAAATAAACACCTACTGTGTCAGTACTATATTTACACTTTTTCAATCAGCAAATGCATACCACATTGTATGATAACATCTATTGCAGTGAAAGGATACTTCTTTTACTCAGGTTTACGATCTGGAATTCAGAAACAATCAGAATGCAGAGATATATATGCCATAGCCAATAGCTTGTCTTTTGAAGATTCCATTAAACAAACATGAAGATTACCCATTAGGGTATCAATCTGAGAACATTAAATTATATTCTAAACAATGTTTCAATGTCAAAAATGTTTTAATGTTTTACTCTTTCGTAATGTCTTAATGCTAAGTACAATCACATTATTGCTTCTCCACTGAGCGAAATGAGCCTCCACATTCAACTTGATGACATTACTGTGTGTCCCCATATGTAACATAACTTTGGAACCATCCAACCAATTTCAAAATTTTGGGGAACGTTCTAGAAATCAATGGGCAGGACCCTATTTATTTTGAGGAAAATCAGAAAACCAGAGTGTGAAAATGGGGGACATACAGAGTCCCTGTATCTGCTTAGAACACCCATCATCTGGAACCAGCTCTGTAATTACTATAGAACAGAGAACCAGCTGATAGCAGCCATTAATGCCTTTCAGCGTAATACACAACCCCCATCTCAGCTCTGCCCCCTGGAGTTTAAAATGCTGACACCAAGAATGAATTATCTCCAAAGACAGAAAGAGAAAAAAATAATAGCAGTGATTGCCAGAAAGAGGAGAAAACAAAGGAGGCTTCCATTTCTTCCTCATAGCGTGTTGCCTCCCCCAAACCTGATCTATGGGGTGTGTAAGAGAGCCAGTGAACACCAGCCATCTGTCCATCACTTCCAATCTGGGACAATTATAAGGCACTTTAGGATGGTGAAAAAAAGTAGAGCCCTGGCATAGGGGAGGAGTATGGGGGACCATGATATGGGTAAGACATAGTGTATAAGCTGAGGTGCAAGTCACCGGAAAACATGCCCACAGTACTTTGTGTAGCATTTGATAAATACACAGAATGAAGTACCCACACCACAATTACCTAGTGCTGGAAAACCAGAAATGTAGCTTGCTCTCAAAGCCAGGTTCCTCTTCTTTGGGCCTGTGCTGTGACTATTCATAAGTCGCGGGGGAAGGGTTCTCACATTATCAAAAAGTAGTTGTTGATGTCAGACAACATGAATTCACAGCTGGTTACATATATGTAGCCCTTTCAAGGGTCCAAACATTTGAGAGGTATTATGTTGGACCCTAGGTTCAATTACCAACAGATACAAAATATAAAAAAATATGAAACGGATAAACAATGAAGAGGATCTGAGTGGTTTAGACAATTTAATCAAAATTAGATTTAGAAGCAGTACCCTGTGAAATTGCCAGATGTTACAGTCTATCCATAGATTCTCACTGTTTATGTTATTTTCAAAAAACCTGAAAAGATATTTGTACTTAAAAATTTGAACAACACACAGACTTCAGTCTAAATAAGCAATGAAGTGAGGATGGAGGCATGCAAGGACCACTTGTTACATGCAAAGAGCTTGGCCTAAAGAAGCAAAGCATGCAACCCTCTAGTGATTAAATACCCATCTGCAGCTAACAAATTGCTTTGACCATGTAAATAAAATCTTTGTAAACAAGATAGATTTAATTGCAAAAGTACAACTTGAAAGTCCTGACTGCTGTTAGCCACATTTTGGAGAAGTCTTAAAAATCATTATAATTTCATCTCTAATGCCAACATCTCCATAGTGATTTAATCACTATGAATGATTAATACTATCATAGATACCCTATATCTGTATTAGATAACATATGTTATCTTTAAAAGGTACTTCTTGGCACAAATTTATCTTAAATATTTGTTGTACAAATTACTGAACCTGCAAATATTAAAAGCTGGAATTATTATTTGTATTTTGGCAGCTCCCAGAGATCCCACTGTGCGAGGCACTGTCAACATGAACAAAATTTGATTTTAAAAAACCCCTTAAAATGGATTTTTAATTGGATTTTTTATTTATATTAAATACAGGTTTATTTTTTAAAAATAACCCTATTTAAATTTAACATTATGACAATGAATGTAAAGACCTAAACTATAATCTATTAGATTCATTTAAATTAAGTTTAAAAAGAATATTCAAGCAGTATATGTTTACTGAAGTTTTAAAGAAAGTTATACCACTGAAATGGTAGAAGTCACTGGGTAAGCACCTGAAAACACATTTTGTTGAAGAATAGTGCTAAACCAAAAGCAAATACTGTATTGCCTTGGAGCTAAAGCTTCAGTCGGGAGGCGGGGGCTACAGCCATAGGGTGGGGACGTCAGGGGTCTAGGTTAGGGTGACCAGATGTCCCGATTTTATAGGGACAGTCCCAATATTTGGGGCTTTGTGTTATATAGACGCCTATTACCACCCACCTGATCCCGATTTTTCATACTTGCTGTCTGGTCACCCTAGCCTAGGTGGGACTTGAGGCTTCTAACCCTTGGGAACACCAAGGTTCAGGGCTTTAGACTGGCGGGGGGGGGGGGGGGAAGGGAGGAAGAGTGCTGGGACTTGGGGCTTTAGCTCTGCGGCTCCACTCCCACTTTCAGCCCCACGAGGGGGGCACTGGGGTATGGGGCTTTAGCTACAAGGGGAGCGCTGGTTTCAGCCCCAGTGCTCCCACCGTAGCTAAAGCCCCAAGCCCTGGCATGCACTCACCCTGCTGAAGCCAGGAACAGAGCTGTGGGGCTGAAGCCCTGAGTCCCGGCACCCCCTGTGAGACTGAAACCAGGAGTGGGGCCAAAGGGCTGAAGCCCTGAGCCCCAGCACTCCCCTCAGGTCTAAAGCACTGAGCCCCAGTGCTCCTGCAGGGCAGAAGCCCTAACTCTCCCTCCCGGAGACCTGACTCCTTTCCACCCCCGCTTCATGCGGCTGCAACCCCAACCCCCCATGTGGCTGAAGTCCGTAACCTCTTCTTCAGAGTTATAGACAACCTCCATTCCCAAAGTGTCCATAACTCTAAGGTTGTACTGTACTAGATAGTTGGCTAACAAATATCAATACACTTCTTGCCCTGCACATAAAAATACAGAAATAATAATTTCTACTGTAGATCTAAATTCTCCTAACTCAGTCCATCTTGACAGAAAAGCTGAACTCTCAGTTATTATATTGCCCTTCTGGAATACCAAAAAGGAACTAAAAGAAAGTCAGTTCTGCCACCTTTGTAGCAAAAACTGTTACAATGCTAACTTGCAAAGAGAAAACATCTAACGCTCTAAAGAAGAGACACACAAGTGTTGAGGAGCCAAATTAAAGCTTCAAAAAATTTTTGAAGTCACTATATATAAATATTGGTTGCTGTTCTGAGAAACCCATTCTCCCGTAGAGAAAACTTACGGAAAGAAAAAAGTTTAGTCCTCTTGTAAGGATTCCAAACCACAGACAGATAAAATTTGGTAGTTTTCCAGCAATTCTTTTAGTAACCTACAGTCCTGAAAAGATCAAACAGGACATAACTCCTTTGATACAGACTGTCTCATAATAGCATAGGAGGGTTTTTGTTCTCTGAGCTCATCTACCTGCCCTGTAAAGTCAATAAGACTCTCAGTAACTACAACAGAAATTAATTGCTGATATAGATTTTAAGCCCCTGGCAGAGTCTGGAAGCTTCTCCTTTGAGCTACTATTTTACTTTAATCCAGCCTAGATTATTAGAATCAAGGAATTTGGAATACTTCTCAATGTACAATGGAAGCGTCCGGTTAAAGGAACGATCTGAAGAAGTAAGTTTTTTTTACCCACGAATGCTTATGCCCAAATAAATCTGTTAGTCTTTAAGTGCCACCAGACTACTTGTTGTTTTTGTGGATACAGACTAACACAGCTACCCCCTGATAATAAAGAGTAGAATGCCACTTTTGGTTTTACTGAGTTGCAAATTGTCTCAAGTAGGCACATGCCAAACCACCCTACCATGCACATGCACCTTCCTGAAAACTAACCAACACAGTTTTATTTCTCCAAGGAAAAACAATCTACCCTTTTGTTTAGTTATTCTGTTTTCAGTTTTTAATTCTCAGGCAGTTGAAAAACAGGAAGAACTATCTGACTTTGTCTTACTCCAATATTAAATAAGGTTTTTGGTAGACAAACATCTCAAAGATTGTCCCTATCTCTGGTGAGATATATAACTATTTTATATTTTAATTTATTAGGCTCCTTAGGTTTGCACTGAATGTAAGTCATTAAGAAACCAGCTCATTATCGGCTCTCAGTAAAACACATTATCTGTCCTTCACTCTAGATTTGTCTGCAGTTTTCAGTCCCACCATGCCTGCTTGCTCAGATTGTTATTCAGGAACTACGACTATTCTTGTTCCAAAAAGGATTATATCTTAACTAACTATTTCTTGGTCTCAAATCGAGTTAAGAAGGTGTTGACTGAGTCCTAGGTTGTTTGTCTCCGCATGAGCTTAAGATTGACCATACAGAACATGTGCACCATCAAGACTAGCTCCAACAGAGATTATCCTCGAATAACTTTTTTATGGTCAGAACAAATTTCCTCTGCACAGTATACAAAGTTGTTTGACCTTTGTTTTAGAATATGTATTTTACTGAACATTAGGAAAAAAAAGTTTTCCAAACTTTTTCAATTTAGTTCACTTAGTAAAAAGCATTTTTTTTTTTACTTAAAGCTTGGATTGACCTTTTACCAGCCAGTTGTCCAAGTAAGAAAATATGTGCACTCATATCTTTTTTAGGAATGCAGTGAGGACTTGTAGAGTCTCTCCTTTGATCTGAAGGGCCAGAAGAATAGCCTTCAATTCCCCGCATGTCTACGTGGAGATCCAAATCCTATTGAGACAACTGACCTTGAGTTCATAGGTTTCCTAGGTCAGATCCCCAACTTAGAGAGGAAGTACCCATAACTAGAGTCAATGTGGGTAAGGGAGGGGTGAAGGGAACTCCCATACATACATTGGCTGGATCCAGTGAAGCTACTATTCTTGCAGGAACTCAAATCAGCATGTCCAGTGGATGACAAGCCAGAGTACGCTGACTTTAACCATCTCTGCAATTTTCTGAGATGAAGTCTGACATGCCAAACCATATACATGCAGGAGCCCAAGTTGACCCAATAATCTTAGGCAGTTTCTTATTGTTGTGAGCAGATGGGTTTTGAGATCTATATAAGTTTTAATGTCTGGAATCCGGCTTGCGTCACCCTGGCTAGGATTGCCCCTATAAATTCTATTCTCTGAACTGGAGAGAAGACTGACTTTTCCTCATTGATCAAAAGACCCAGAATACTGAAAAGGGATCAGATCCTGCATAGACTGAGTTCTACTTAAAGCTTGGATTGACCTTTTACCAGCCAGTTGTCCAAGTAAGAAAATACGTGCACTCATATCTTCTTTAGGAATGCAGCCACTACAACAATACATTTTGTGAATACTCAAGGGGAAGCAGAGAGATCGAAGGGCAAGAACAGAAACCGATAATGGATGTTGTTGACCAGAAATTTTAGGAATCTCTTGTGGTTTTGACAGATTGCCACATGAAAATATGCATCTGTCAAGTTGAAGACAGCATATCAGTCCCCTGGATCCTGGACGCTAGAGTGACCATGTGAAACCTTATTTTCTTTATATATTTGTTCAAATTTCACAAGCCCAGGATGGATCTGATACTTTCTTTTGCCTTTGTCTTCTCTAGCAGAGCCACGTCTCAGCTCTTTCAATGAAAGGTCCTATCTTTTGTGCTTCTTTCTCAGCACCAGAGAAGAGAATTGGTACCAATGTTCAGAAGCAATATCCAAAGGGCAAGCCTCACTGATGCCAAAGTACTGGTGCCCAACCCAAGCAGGAAGGTTCAGAAGGCAGATGCAGGACAGCCTTTATAGGAATGTGGTGCAGTCTCACGTCCTTGCCCTTCTTTGTCCAGTGTATGAAGTCTCTGCAAATCTGACAGTGGTCTCGCACGTGATCCTCAGTGAGGCACTTCAGGCAGGGTCATGCTCCAGCACAGATTTCTTGCAGCCAGCACACAGCTTAAAACTTAGAGACCAATGCACACCCTGGTACCAGATGTTGATACCCCATAAATAAGAGGGACCCCACACGCCAAGAAAAACAACAAAAAGATCCTATACTAATCTAACAGTAACAAATACTAATTAACTATTTACAGAAACAGAAGATAATTGATGTGCTCTGACTACTGATCACAGGCTATCAGAGCAAATGAAGGGAGATCTGGGGCAGCTGCACCTGTCATACCATCACGCAGCAACACGAGGCAGTGGAGAATGTATAAATTGCCCCAACAGGTACTGCATTAAGGGGAAAATCTCCAACTCTGGGCATACACACATCTCAAGTGGAATGGACATGTGCAAATCACCTGAACTAGAAACTGAATGCCTGTACACAAATTAAAACAGGTTGATATTTATTCATCAAACTAGAAGACCAAGGTATTAAAAAGCTTAGCTACTGTTAGTCAGAAAAACAGCAAGATCACTGTAAGACAGTGGTTTTCATACTTTTTTCATTTTTGAACCCCTGCGAAATTTTGAATGAAGGTGCGGACCCTTTGGAAATCTTAGGCATACAGTAGGACCTCACAGTTACGAACACCAGAGTTATGAACTGACCAGTCCGGTACACACCTCATTTGGAACCAGAAGTACACAATCAGGCAGCAGTTGAGGCAAAAAAAAAAAAAAAAAAAAAAAAATGCAAATACAGTACAGTACTGTATTAAACGTAAATGACTAAAAAAGTAAAGGGAAAGCAGCATTTTTCTTCTGCATATTAAAGTTTCAAAGCTGTATTAAGTCAATGTTCAGTTGTAAACTTTTGAAAGAACCACCATAACGTTTTGTTCAGAGATACAAACATTTCAGAGTTGCAACCAACATCCATTCCCGAGGTGTTCATAACTCAGATTCTACTGTAGTCTGCAGACCACCAGGGTCTGCAGACCACAGGTTGAAAACCACTGGAATAAGAGTCATTTGTGCTGTATAAAGTAGTTTGAACATCTGAAAATGCAAGGAATTTTTCTTTTTAGTGAAACGTGAAAATTAAAAAAGGAGATGTTAGGTCAAACGCACTATCAGGATTCCCTCCCCACTCTGAACTCTAGGGTACAGATGTGGGCACCCGCATGAAAGACCCCCTAAGCTTATTTCTACCAGCTTAGGTTAAAAACTCCCCAAGGCACAAATTCTCCCTTGTACTAGGAAACGCTGCCAGCACCATGTGATTAGACAAAACTCAGGGAAAGGACCACTTGGAGTTCCTACTCCTGCCTAATATACCCCCAAGCCCTACATCCCCTTTCCTGGAGAGGCTTGAGAATAAACAAGATGAGCACAGACCAACCTTGGGTTTTTTTAGGACACTAAAAAGCCAATCAGCTTCTTAAAAAAAACAGAACTTTATTAGAAAGAAAAAAGGTAAAAGAAGCACCTCCGTAAAATTAGAATGGAAGATAATCTCACAGGGCAATCAGATTCAAAACACAGAGGAGTTCCCTCTGGGCAAAACTTTAAAGTTACAGAAAGAAAACCAGGAACACAGCTCCCTCTCAGCACAGAGAAAATCACAAGCCAAAATAAAAGTAAGCTAACACATTCCCTTGCTAGTACTTACTAATTCTAATGGAATTGGACTGCTTGCTTTCTTGATCTGTCTCCAGCAAGCACCCAGAACAGACAAAGAACAGACAAAACAAAGCTTGCCTCCCTCCCTCTCCTCACCCAGATTTGAAAGTATCTTGTCCCCTTATTGGTCCTTTTGGTCAGGTGCCAGCTAGGTTACCTGAGCTTCTTAACCCTTTACAGGTAAAAGGATTTTGTGCCTCTGGCCAGGAGGGATTTTATAGTATTGTATACAGGAAGGTTGTTACCCTTCCCTTTATATTTATGACACACATGCTCTACGGAGATGTGGCTGCAGAAAAATCATACAGTGACGTGGCCACAAAATCAGCAAAAAACAGAAATGAACAGCTAGAATGTTTTATTTTCACAATATAAAACTTAAAGATGGAGGATGTTACTATCATTACAAATTGTTATATTAAAATGTCACAGAAGATTCAGATTTCTATTTATGAGGGCTTATTACATACCAATCCTTTTCTATGTTGTATTTGAAGAACTCTATGATTTAGGTTTATGGCCAATATAAAGTTACAATAATGATAATATAAATGGAAATAAAATGTAAGAATAAATCACCTAAAAACACAACATATAAAAGTAATCTCTGATAATCTTTAGTATAATATACAACTATCATTTTAATTTATTGAGCTATAGCCATTTTAAAATTAGTAATATGAACAATCTACACAATAGCTTCTATTATGGAATATGCCTAAGCATTGCATGTCAGTTTGATAATGCAGACTAAAACAGATATATACAAAAATAGAATACACTTTTAAAATCTCAGATAAATAAACCTAGCATTCATTTTGTAGCAATAAACAACCCTTATTTTTGCTCTAGAAATTTCTAATACTTTTAGAAAATACTATATAACTGAACTCTTTGTATAGGTTGGTGGGATACAAAATTCTATATCTTTACTCAATATTCCAGGACCTAAAATCCGGATAGACTTATTTCTCCAACTAATAGGACATTAACTGCAACGCCACCTTTCAACCAAACTGCAGAGCAATTATAACAGTAGCAGAAGCTGAGGTGTCACAATTGCAGCAGAAGAAAGAGAAATAAAGACATAGAAATTAAGGTAGCTTTAAATTTAGATTAAGTGATACCTGTCTTTACATCTATCTATCCATCTGTTTCCAATTATATGATTTAAGTTTTACTCATGTAAATGGCTGTTTCACCAGCCATGTAATTGTAAACAGCAGAGAATTACATGCTTTTAGGAAACACACATCCTTTGAAAGGGCAGTGCTTATTCAGGCTCATTATTCTTCAAGTTAATTGACAGGGAAGAACATCTTAATTGCTCATTATCACTTTAAATGTACTCAGTGTCCTGTGGCAGGGTCTAAGGAGACATACAGAGCATGCAGCTGCATATTACTGATTTTTGGAACGGAAATCACTGTGCTTACATAGGCAGGTAACTGAAATGTTTACATTTTAAGAAAAAAATCTTTTTTAAATACTGTAAGTTTTGAGCTTTAAACATCTTTAGTTCTTCAAATTTAAGGGTAGATTAAATAATAAAAATGAAGAAAATCTTACTGCCAATGTATCCAGTGGGTGCTTGTCCAGGTGGCCGGAAGAAAAGGGATGGTTGCCTCGTTATAGGCTCCCTCTGCAACTGGTAGCAGAGGGAGAGGAAAGAGGAAGTTTATCTGGTTAGAGCAGCAAGTGGCTTAATCTGGGGGAGGGGAGCATTAACCTTCCAACAGACTGGAAAGGGGGAGTATATTCAAATCCCGTGCAGTGCCAGAGAAGCCTGCTTTCACCTGGATAGGGAGGGGGAGACAGCCATATTAAATTGCTGGCACCCCCATAAGGCAGATGTTCAGCACAGGTAATGGCTATAAAAGGGAAATGGTTATCTGATCAAATGGACTGGAAAAAGACTTAAAGGAAAGCATCCCTTACAGTAGCTAGTGAAGGGGGGTTCAGCAGGGAGCCAACCTCCTTAACATTCATATGAGGCGAGAGCGACAGGGTCCCAGCAACCGGGTAGATGGGACAAGGTCGGAAAGGGGGAAGGCTGATGGCAGCCCCTCCAAATAGGTGGAAATGATCATGACGGCCTACACTGTGTAATTTATTGCTGGGTATTCCCAGGTATTTGAAGTTAATATTTTAAGACATAAAATTGTGGCCTAATGAAACCACATCCATTGCCGCCTGTCTTTTTTCCAGCATGGCTGGACAATTAAAATAATGTTGTAAAAACAATACAAAGACAAAACAATACTAAAATAAGTTCTACAGGACAGAAGTTGTATTGGACGCAATACATAAGATTTCCCGTGTTTTACACATCTATGATTATTCACAATTAAAATTAGCATTAAAACACTAAGAAAGGGACACTGCCATAGTCTGATAAATGTTGCTGTCTAAAGCTAAAGTTTAAAAATGTGCCTTGCCATGCCAAAGCTATCTACCAGTCAGACACCCTCATGCCTCAGATACTATCTGAAATCTTTCTCTCCCATGTCTCACCAAAGGGCATTCTCCAAATAAGAATAAATTACCTCTTAGAGTTGAAAATTTATCTTTGTCAAAACCCGACATAATATAACAAAATGGTGGTGGTGGCGGAGAAGGATATAGGCTGTTAACCTGCAGTGATGCAGGTTATTTAAAGCTTGTTGAAGGTGTTTCAAGCTGATTTATTAACTTCTTTCTGAAGTACGTATTAAATTATTATTTATTTCTATTACCATCGTTTTGTCTTGGTTATTATAGATTGAACTCACTTTGTGATAGTGCAGATACAAACAAATGTTTTAATGAAATGACATCCCACATCATACATCTCTTCTGCAGCAAGATTAAAATTAATGTATGTCCAAATCTTTTTATAATAATATGTAAGGATCTCATAGTATTTGCCATGGCTTCATTTTTACAGCATGACTTATAATCCACTCCAGTATGAGAAAATACAGATTTAAGTCCACACCTCCTAAAACACCATTTATTTGTTAGCTATCTTTAGCCTTCTATTTATAATAATGGTCCAATAGCAACAGAATTATTTATAATTCTGAATCCTTAGAGATATCATGTGAAGAAACAAGACTATTTTAAGAACTGTAATTTTCATTTATAATAGAAACAGCAGTTTTCAGTTTCCTCTCACTAGCAACACAACAAAATAAAACTGATGTGAGAGCATATGTCATTATTAGTTACGCAGCTTATTTCAAAAGATTTAAAACTAAAATAATCAAAGTGAATTTTACTTTAGACATGTCTTTACAATGAAACACAGAATACCCATCACTAAAGCTTTTGTCAACCCCCCAAAAAGTCCATATAATGTTTAATGCTACAATATAGTGCTGTGTATTGCTTTCTCTAGTTTGTTTTTAACTCCAGAAAGAAGCATGTGCAGTAGCTGATTTTGTGATTTTCTGGTAATTAGAATATTATATTGATTAGCTCAATATTAGTGCTGTAATAAAATATCAGAGCAAAACCAAACTACAACAATATATAAAGGCTTATGAGGTAATATCTTGTATTGGACCAACTTCTGTGGATGAGACACAAGCTTTCAAGCTTACATAGAGTTCTTCCTTAGGTCCTGACCAGGCCAATAAAAGATATTACTTCATCCAGCTCGTCTCTCTAATATTCTGGGACCAACATGACTACAACAAGAACGTATATATACACACTTGGCAGGATTCCATTTAATCTTATAGATATTGGTAAACATGGATTTCAACTGACTCACTAAAATTGATTAAAAAAAAAATATATTGGTATCAGTCAGCATGTGTAGCCTCCACACCTTGCACCTAGACAGATCGGGTGTCCCTCAGGGAGCCCTCCGTCGCCCTGCTGCCATGGGAGTGAGGGAAGCAGGGCTGTCCAAGCAGGGTTGCAGAGGGCTCCCTGCACTGCTGCACAGCTGAGACAATCGATCCCTGCAGGCACAAGATGTGGAGAAGACAGTGGTCCTAGTGGGCAGAGGAGAGACCCCTGGCCAGGACTGCAAGGAGGAGGACGATGAGCCCCTGGAAGCGGGAAGAGGTCACCCCACTGCTGAACAGCTCCATCCCTGGGCAGGAGCCATTCAGCAGTGGGGTGGCCTCCTCTGCTTTGCCCTGCCAGGACCGCAGCCTTCCTCACACCTTGCGCCTGCATTGATCCAATGTCACCAGAGTCCCGCACACTTGCAGGGAGCCCTCTGTCACAGCCCTGCTCCCTCTCTCACCAGCCAGGAGTGCAGAGGTCATCCTCAGGCAGAGGAGTGGCCTCCCCTGCAGCCAGGGGCTCATCCTCCACAGAATCCTAGCCAGGGTTTCTATGGTGCATGGCCAAGACCATAGCTTTCCCTACGCTTTACGCATGCGTGTCTTGGGCCCCTTGGCCGCACACGAAGCTCCCTGCATCCCCAGTATCAGCCATGCCCTAATCCTAACGTTTACCCTATCCCCCCCTTAATTTCCCATGCTGTAACAATAGTTACAATCATTTGTTTTAAAAAAATCAATGTTGAAATTGCAATATATATATATATCAAATTCTACCAAACCTACATATAGAGCCCTCTTTTTTAAATTAAAGATTTATGATCAGATACTGCCACGTTTATTCACATTAAATAATACCTTACTTTGAGAATCGCCTCTGATTTTAATAGAACTACTTGCAGAGTAAGATGTTACTCAATATACGGATATCAGACTCTGGTCCTTTATGTACAACACTGCTCTACAGCCAAAATGTTTCTGAAATAAATGTAGTCAAACTTTACTAATTCTGGGTCACTGAGAACGAAAATGATGGTTAAAATTGTTGACTGGCTCTAGTTTTCAAGATATGCTATTGGGTCAGTATATACGACCCTTGACTTGGGAATGGCGGAAGATAAGTGAGTTATAAAGGGAAGGGATCTCAATTTAAACCAGAAATGACTAAAATACATCTTTGACTGGATCTATGAATAAATCTATGACTAGGTTTGGACAGTATTTACTTTTTAGGCAAAACAATGAATGATGCAATCTGAAGCTGGTATTGAGTCATACATGATATGAATTGCATCATGTTATTCCTAGAAGCCATGGATGATGCAATCATAACAAAGCTTACATCACTCTGCTGAACAAATTGCCCTATATCAGCTCTAGAAATCATAGTGTCGTGCTCTCTTATTTGTCAGTGTTTGATTTTGCAAAAGGACACATTTCTGTTTAGCCAAAATCAGCAGAGATGCCTCGTACTTGTGTGAAAAGTGCAGATAACTTCTGCTATGTTTGTGGTGAAGTGACTTTTGCATCACAAAAGCGCAGTATAACCACTATGGTTAAAAAAGCCTATCACCTTTATTTTGGCTGCAAAATTGGAGATCAGGACAAGAGGTGGGCCCCACACATATGCTGCAACACTTGTGCAACAAATCTTCGCCAGTGGTTGAACAGGAAAAGGAAATCTATGCCTTTTGCAGTGCCAATTATTTGGAGAGAGCCAACAGATCATACCAGCAATTGTTACTTCTGCATGGTGCCTCCAGTTGGGAAAGGTGTGTCAAAGAAGAAAAAGTGGACTGTGCATTATCCAAACATTCCATCAGCTATACGCCCAGTACCCCACGGAGAAGGACTGCCGGTTCCTGATGCACCAGAATCATTCTCACTTGAGTCAGATGAGGAAGAGAAAGAGGATGAAACTTCTGGTCCTGAACCATCAATGTCACAGGACCCACATTTTCTCCCATCCTCCTCCTCTGAACCACACCTCATAACACAAGGTGAACTGAATGACCTTGTCAGGGATTTGGAACTACCCAAGAGTAAGGCAGAGCTGTTGGGCTCCAGACTACAGCAGTGGAATCTCCTGGCAGGTGATGTTAGGGTTTCCATGTTCCGTGACCGTCAAAAGGATCTTGTCCCATTCTTCTTCATGGAAGGTGATCTTGTAGCCTGCAACAACATCGATGGTGTGATGGCAGCCCTTAACATCGTTCACGATCCAGATGAGTGGAGACTGTTCATTGATTCATCGAAGACGAGTCTTAAAGCTGTTTTACTGCATAATGGCAATGTTTTGCCATCAATTCCAGTTAGTCATGCAGTCCATATGAAGGAAACCTATGACAACATGAAACAACTTTTGAGGTACATAAACTACGACCAACATCAGTGGCAGCTTTGTGGCGATTTGAAGGTTGTTGCTCTCTTGCTTGGTCTGCAGACTGGATACACAAAGTACTGCTGTTTTCTCTGCGAATGGGATAGTCGTGCAAGAGATTCCCACTACATCAAGAAAGATTGGCCACTCCGACAGTCATTGGAGCCTGGGAGGGAAAGTGTTCAGCATCCACCACCTGTTGAATCAAGGAAGATTTTGTTACCACCCTTACACATCAAGCTGGGTCTGATGAAGAACTTTGTCCAGACCATTGATAAAACACAAGCAGCTTTCAAGTACCTCCGTGGAAAATTTCCAAGGTTAAGTGAAGCTAAGATATAGGAAGGTGTCTTTGTTGGTCCTCAGATTCGTGAACTTCTTCGAGATGATGCATTTGACCATGCACTGCGTGGCAAGGCAAAGACGGCATGGAAAGCCTTCCAGTTAGTGGCAATAAATTTTCTCAGAAACAACAAGGCAGACAACTACAGTTTGTTAGTGGAAAACCTCCTCAAGGCATACAAAAGCCTTGGTTGCAACATGTCACTAAAGATACATTTTTTGCACTCTCATCTAGATTTTTTTCCACCGAACTGCGGAGCAGTGAGCGATGAGCATGGTGAGCAATTTCATCAGGACATTGCAACAATGGAGAAATGCTATCAGGGCAAATGGAGCCCATCAATGCTTGCAGACTATTGCTGGACAGTGACAAGAGATGCTCTATTTAAGGAATACAAGAGACAAGTCAAGAAGCGCCGAGCAGCCACTGAATAGGACTAAACTATGTACATAATAGTTTTTTGCCTTTTGTTTCATAATAAATTTTATTTATATAACCCTTTTGCTGATTTTTAAAGTGTTACATAAACAGGACAGGTGAAATATTATCATGTAAAGCAACCATAAACGCATGAAAAGACCTAGGTTTACAATTTATGATTAAAACTCTACTATCTACACAATATACATAGACATAAAATGTAAAAACTTAAATATCTTAGAAACAGTAGCCAATCAGTTGTTTTAATTGTCATATTTGAATTCAGCACATCAAAGTACATAATAAATAGCACATTTTATCTCTGAAGCAGACGACTTCTCAAAAATTGTAGACCAGTGTAATTTATAATATAGCACATGGGCATTTGTGTAGTTTAATCAACTTTGCCTTCTTGGGAATATGCATTATGATTTTATCTTCAGGAATAAGACAGAATTGTTTTAATAAATTTGGAATACTTTGGAGAATGTTGGAAAAAACCTCAAGAGTTGGATGACATCAAATGGAGCCTGAATTAAGTTTATTACCTATACAGAGAAGACAGAGTATTATTATTTCCATTTTGCATATGGGCAATTAAGGTGTAGAGAGCTCAAATGACTTGCCTACGGTAACACAGGAAGTATGTAAAAGAGCTTGGAATTGAAACTAGATTTCCTGAGTACCAGTGCACAGTCTCAACCACAAGACCATCCCTATTCTTTTTTCCCGAGAGAGAATAGAAGATTTGAAGAGCCCAAAGACTTAGCAAGATTCAAAAAAGAACTGGACAATTTAAATGGATAAAAATATAATCAGAGTTTTAATAGTTTAATGCCAATAAATCTTATGCTAAGGATTTAAAACAATGTAACTATTAGGGATTAGGATTAAACCTAATATGGGGGAGGGGAGAGATTAACATAGGATATCCGTCTAGTGAGAGGTTTCTTCCACCCTCCTTTGAAGAATCTTGGCATTAGCGACTGTCAGACAGGAAATTGGTTCTAGAGGGACCTGAGGTATGATCCAGTATGTCAAAAATGCCCATATTCCTAAAATTGAGCCTTCACACTTCAGGGGTAAAATCCTGGCCTCAGTGAAGACAACTGCAAAACTCCGATTGACTTCAATGGGGCCAGGTTTTCACCATACGTGTTTTCATTCAGAGTCCACAATCTTCTCCATGGGTTCAGAGTTGATATTTTCTTTTTATATTTCATTTTGAGACGTTATTATTTTGACTAGAAGGAAACTCTGATCTTGTGAATGCTTCTCTTGAAATCAATCTGGTCACTAATGTTCTCAGGCATAAGAAACAGTCATTGTCTTCAGATTCAGAGACTTTTGAAGTACAAGCAGAGAGAGGAGGAGATTTCATTGTCCTTAGGAAAGTAGATCCCCCGGTTGAAGCAGGAATTAGACAGAAGACAAGACTTCAAACCTGACATCAAGGAGGATTCAGGGGAGAGAGAGAGATGGGTGTTGTGTTTCTTTGATTTTTGAGAGAATTTTCTTGGGGTAAGGAAGCCTGCCAATAAGGAGGAAACACTGGTCTTGTGCATGTTTGCAGAGATATAGGTGTGACCTAAGAGGCATCCAAGGAAGATTCCTGAAAGACACTGCCTCTTCCATGAGCAGATATCCACCTAGTTGAGAACATAGGGGAGGAGAAGGATCTGCTTTGGAGGAAGATATACTTTGGAGAATGAGCTCAAGAAGGGGTTAAAATGTATGTCAACTCAAAAATGCTATTTGAAATGAAAAATTTACCTCATGTTTTAGCTGAATTTAAAGCGGAAGGTAACAGCCAATGAAACTGGTTGGAGCAGGGAGGGAAGGGGAATGGGAGCCTGTTTTGTACCACAGAGCTGCTTCTGTAAGTTGGTGAGCTGAATGGGAGGTAGAGGAGCTTCCTGCAATCTAACCTTGGGATGTAGGTGGTCACTGGAGGGTTAAAGGAAGCCAACAACTGACAGAGATTGTGTAAAAATGACAGACTGTACATTTCATACCCCTTGCGCCAACATTATCTAATGTAGTTTTCTTAACCATCATGGGAAGGCACAGAAAACTATCTGGGTGCTTCTTACTATACTTCTGGTGGGTAGGAAACAGCTGCAATTGCTCTCCAAGAAAAGTTGTTCAAGACACTGGTGTAGCAAAGAACAATTACTTTCCTCTGCAGCAGGAAAATAGCAGGGTGACAAGTCATGCCTACTTACCTACTGGAAAGGCAGCCTTGGGGGAATTCTGTCCCACTGAACATGCGCAGAATTCATATGACCTGCAGATTTTTTATCTCCTCAGAAAATATATTCTGCCAAAGAGGCACTGCAGTTATGCCTTTCGCCCACCAGGGGCTGCTGTGGTGCCAGAATAAAGGCAGCTAGCTCACCACTCATCAGCCATAGCAGTCAGCAGCCAATAGGGAGAGAGCGCAGCGCCCTGCCTGCAGGGTTAGGACGGTGGGGAGGCACAGGAAATGGGGAGAGGGACAGACTGGAGTGGGAGCTGAATGGGAGTGGGGATGCAGGGACCATGGGGATGGGGGACGGAGTTCAGGACCACATGGGGAAGAAAGACGAGGGGTGGCTGTGTGGGGGTGCAGGGATACATGGGATCGGGGGAGAAGGAGTGTAGGGACATATGGGGATGGGGTAGATGTGCCTGACTGATAGGGAGAGGCTAGGGGTCAGCCAGGGTCTGCACGGGGGAGGTTCCTTCCCCTCAACCCAAAGCACACCTGTTCCATATTTTTCCCACCCACACCCAACAACCCTCCAGGTTCACTCCCAGGTGCCTTCCCAGCAATTACTTCCTTCTCCCTCAGCTCCTCCGTTACCCCTGATTCTCCCAAGCCTTTGCATTGCTTCTGAGGGGTCCAGGAAATATGTTTCCACATTGTAGTTTAAATGAATTATTACTCAAAGTTCTGTATTAATATGCCTAGTAAGGAATCTATCTGTCAAAAAACATTTTCTGGATCTTTTTTGATATCTGTATTATTACAGACATATTTGTTGATAGGTATTTGAGAGAAATTACCAAAATAATTGAAACTGGTGTGATTAAATTGTGTTATTTTGACAAATGAATTTTGCAGAATTTTTAATTTTTTGGCTCAGAATCGCCCCAGGAATATTGCTTACGAGAAAAGTAGTATTTGTCCTCTAACACACATTAAGTAACTACTTTTATCTGTAGCTAATCAAGAATACCAAAATTAGATATTAGATTACAATGGTCCTCTAATTCTGTTTCTGGAAGATGAACTATTCATGTATTCACACTTCATGGCACGGAATGAAAACAGTTACCAACTGATGTGGTTGCTTTTTCAGACAAATCGATCTGTCTGATAATTTCCATCAAGATCATTAAAAAAATTAAGCAGTTGCGTAAGTAAGTGTCTGTAAAAAGACCAAGTTCACTGAAGAGCCTCATAAAATCTGAATGTGTGACTATTCAGCAATCATACTAGGTAAAGCAAAGCACAATCACAAGTTGCTACACGTCAAATGTTTCTGGCATGAGTAAAAATATAAACTAGTCTTGCAGGCATAAAGATAAGAAGGGCAAAATTTTATGAATACTCCAGCTGGAGATTGTCCCAGAGCACAAAAAGGTTAATTATTCATTAGGAGGCAGAAGGAAGGCGCTGACCTATCATCAAGTGGCATCCTCCTTTTGTTCAAAGATCGATATGACATTTATCCAATCCTTTTCTTCTCGAGTCTTTTACTTGGGTTCAGTACCCCCACGGCCAGTGTAGCATATGCATACAAACTCAAAGCTGCTGACAAGAGAGGATAAATTCACAGAAGTGCATTCAGACTACCTGCAACCTGAGGCCCTCAATATCTTCTGCAAATAAAAACTGCTTGGACTAGAACTGTTCTGATTATAAACATTTTTCCCAGACTGCCTCAAATATAGTACTTAAAACAATAGTCTGGCTCTGGAAAGTATACTTGGTATTCTAAAAGAGCCAATTTCATAAAACTGAAAACAATTATTGGGAGAAAGAATTTAAACAGAAAAAAGTGAATGGTAACAGGACACCATTTTAAAATATTTTACTAGATGCCCAGAATGCCATAATTCCACAAATGAGAAAAAAAGGTCACACTGGGGAACTTTTCAATAAGTGTTGGAACACTGGGAAAGTTCCAGAGCCTGGAAGAAAGCTAGTGCTTTGCCTATATTTACAGGGGTAAAAAGGACAACAGAGCTAATTACACTGCTCTACAGCCAAAATGCTTCTGAAATAAATGTAGTCAAACTTTACTAATTCTGGGTCACTGAGAACGAAAATGATGCTTAAAATTGTTTGATTGGCTCTAGTTTTCAAGATATGCTATTGGGTTAGTATATACGACCCTTGACATGGGAATGGCGGACGATAAGTGAGTTATAAAGGGAAGGGATTCATTTTTTGCACTCATATCTAGATTTTTTTCCACCGAACTGCGGAGCAGTGAGCGACGAGCACGGCGAGCAGTTTCACCAGGACATTGCAACAATGGAGAAACGCTATCAGGGCAAATGGAGCCCATCAATGCTTGCAGACTATTGCTGGACAGTGACAAGAGATGCTCTATTTAATGAATACAAGAGACAAGCCAAGAAGCGCCGAGTAGACACTGAATAGGGCTAAACTATGTACATAATAGTTTTTTGCCTTTTGTTTCATAATAAATTTTATTTATATAACCCTTTTGCTGATTTTTAAAGTTTTACATAAACAGGACAGGTGAAATATTATCATGTAAAGCAACCATAAACGCATGAAAAGACCTAGGTTTACAATTTATGATTAAAACTCTACTATCTACACAATATACATAGACATAAAATGTAAAAACTTAAATATCTTAGAAACAGTAGCCAATCAGTTGTTTTAATTGTCATATTTGAATTCAGCACATCAAAGTACATAATAAATAGCACATTTTATCTCTGAAGCAGACGACTTCCCAAAAATTGTAGACCAGTGTTATAGGCCCTGTCAGCCTGACATGAACTCTGAGGAAAACAATGGAATGGCTGATATGAGACTCGATTAATAAAGAACTAAAGGAGGATAATAATATTAATGCCAGTCAGTATGGGTTTATGGAAAACATATCTTGTCAAACTGATCTTATATCTTTTTGGGGTGAGATTACAAATTGGGTTGATAAAGATAATAGTATTGATATTTAGACTTCTGTAAGGCATTAAAGTTGGTGTTGCATGACATTTTGATTAAGATACCAGAACAATACAAAATCAGCATGGCACATGCTAAAATAGATTAAAGGTTGGCTAATTGATAGGTCTCAAAATGTAATTTTAATGGGGAATCATTGAGTGGCTGTGTTTCTTGTGCGGTCCTGCAAGGATCAGATCTCAGCCCTATGGTTTCTAACATTTGTATCCATGACCCGGGACAAAACAAAATCATCACTGACAAAAGTTTGTAGATGACACAAAAATTGGGGGAGTAGTAAACAAAAGAGGACAGGTCACTGATACAGAGTGATCTGAATCGCGTGGTAAACTGAGCATGCGCCAATCATATTTTTTAATAGGCCAAGTATAAGGTCATACGTCTATGAACAATGAATAAGGCTGCGATTTAATCATGGGTATTTTTAGTAAAAGTCATGGGTAGGTCATGGGCAAGAAACAAAAAACCACGGCCCAAGACCTGTCCATGACTTATACCATATATACCCCGCTTAACTCTTGGGGCATGGGAGGGGTGTTGCCGGGGGGGAGAGAGCTGAGCCCGTGGCACCAGCTGCTGGAGGGGGTGGGAAGCTGCTGGGGAGGGGGAGCTCCAGGGGGCCAGCTGCTGCTCTGGCCACCCTGGGACCACTGCCAGGAGCCACTGAACTGCGGTGGCTCCAGCTACCCCCTGGACCGCTGCTCAGGCAGTCCCCAGGGCCAGCTGCATCGGCTGCTTGGGCGGTCCCTGGGACCAGCTGCCTGGGGCCGCTAGAGCAGCGGCCGGTGCGGCTGGCCACTCCAGCAGCAGTTGGTGTGGTTGGCTGCGGGGCCACCCGAGCGGCTGGCTGCAGAGCCGCTCCAGCAGCAGCCAGAGTGGCTGTCCCCAGGGCCAGCTGCTTGGGCGCCCCTTGGGTCAGCCACACTGGCCGCTGCAGAAGTCACGGAGGTCGCAGAAAGTCACAGAATCCATGATTTCTGCAATCTCTGTGAAAAACACAGAGCCCTAACAATTAATGACAGGTTTCAGAGGGGTAGCCATTTTAGCCCATATCAGTAAAAATAACGAGGAGTCCTTGTGGCACCTTAGAGACTAACAAATTTATTTGGGCATAAACTTTCATGGGCTATAACCCACTTCATCAGATGCATGGAGTGGAAAATACAATAAGCATGTCTATTCAAGGGACACCATCATAGGACCTAACAACATCAGCCACACCATTAGGGGCTAGTTCACCTGCACATCTAGCAATATGATAGATGCCATCATGTGCCTGTATAAATATACAGCACATGAAAAGATGGGAGTTGTCATACCAAGGGGGGGGGGTCAGTGCTAACGAGGCCAATTCAATTAGGGTAGATGTGGCCCATTCCCAACAGCTGACAAGAAGGGGTGAGTATCAATAGAGGGAAAATTATTTTTTGTAGTGACCCAGACACTCCCAGTCTTTATTCAAGCCTAAGTTGATGGTGTCAAGTTTGCAAATTAATTCCAGTTCTGCAGTTACTCGTTGAAGTGTGTTTTTGAAGTTTTTTTGTTAAAGAATGGCCACTTTTTAAAGTCTGTTATTGAGTGTCCAGGGAGATTGAAGTGGTCTCCTATTGGTTTTTGAATGTTACAATTCTTGATGTCTGATTTGTGTCCATTTATTCTTTTGCGTAGAGACTGTCCAGTTTGGCCAATGTACATGGCAGAGGGGCATTGCTGGCACATGATGGCATCTATCATATTGCTAGATGTGCAGGTGAACGAGCCCCTAATGGTGTGGCTGATGTGGTTAGGTCCTATGATGGTGTCCCTTGAATAGATATGCGGAGAGAGTTGGCAGCGGGGTTTGTTGCAGCAAGGACTCCTTGTTGTTTTTACTAACAATTAATATAAGCCATATTTACAGAATGGGGAACTTTATCCAGTATAGCATCACACTCCATACTGTGAAAATTCATTCAAGCAACTTTTCTTGATTTTGCTTGTAAAAGGGCTGTTTACTTCCTATATTTTGAAAATTATGAACTCTGAATGATTCACTTTCTGTCAAGATAAACAATAGCTTAGGATATCCAATGCTATAAAATTCCTACCTCTGTCGTGAAGACTGTTTCTCAATGCCCTTTCAAACTGTTCTTCTTCAGTAAGCCCACCAGTGTACGTGTCATAATCCCCTGGTGTGTTGTATGGGTAACTTGGGTGTCTAGAATACCCTATAGAATGAGAACAAAAAAGCTAAAATAAATAAATAAATAAAATGCTGGCATTGAATAAAATATTTGATTTTATTGTCTATCATCGCCTCAAGCAGGTTTTCCTTTTGAATTAGAAAACAAGTTTTAGATGGGAAAAAAATGTGATTAATAAAGAATCTGCTACAAGCATATATGCAGTAAAACAAAGTATTTGCCAGTTTTGTATCTTATAAATGATAGACTATCGTGGCAGGCAAGGCCTCCGGTAATTAATATTTTAAAGAAAAATGTATTCAATTTTTTTTAAATTACTTCATGGTTTATAAAAGTGTAATAAAATGCTCCATTTCAATAAAAGACTTTTACTCTAAAATTAAAAGGCTGAGTTTTAATGAGCCTTTTAAAATTTAAATGCCAAAAACTGGAGACCATATTAATGTGACAGAGTTAAAAAACAGAACTAAACTGAATTTTCAGTTACCTTTCATGCATCTTTTGACCTGTACTTCATTTCACTTCTCTCCACAGTCCCCAGCCCTCATTGTCTGCAACCATCAGCACTTTTCAGAATTGTCTTTGAGACCTAAAAAATCCCTGGCTCAAGGTATTCCTGCCAGAAAACCCTGCAATTTGCACGACAATCCAGAATTTAATATCTAACTGCTGCTGTACAAGCCTACTGATAGCACTGTGCTACTTGTACAGAGTATGAGTGAAAATTAGCATGATACTCACTGCCAGATCCAGGAACCCCCCCACTGTTAGATCTTCTTTAACATCCCAGCCACCACTTGTGGTCTGTTATTACCATCAACAACCAATCTTCACTTGAGTACTCAGAGCCTAATTCAGGGGTCAGCAACCTATAGCATGTGTGCCAAAAGCAGCACGCGAGCTGATTTTCCGTGGCACTGCTGCCAGCTTGGGGTTCTGTCCACCAGCCCCCTGCCAGCTGGGGTTCCGTCCACCGGCCCCTCTTAGCCCACTGCTGGCCTAGGGTACAGGCTGCCGGCCCAGGGCTCTACTTCTGGCCTCAGCCTGGCACTCTGCAGCCACCCCCAGCTATGGCCCACTAGCCCCAGCCTGGGGCAGTGAGGGGTTCAGACAGGGGCAAGAGAGGGCGCAGCTCAGCACCCCCACCTTAAAAATTGTTCCAGCACCACTGGGATATTTTTAAGGCCTGATTTGCTGCTTATACCATGCCATGTGGAACAGCACACTGCGTTTGACGTTGTGCGTGCCGTCTGTCGCGATTCCCCCACCCCTTTCCCGCTGTGAGTTGAGGGGTACATTTGACAAAATGTCAGTTCCTAAGAAAGCAAAGTTAGATGTCCGTTCATTTCAGCTTTCTTGGACAGGCACATTTGGATTTATTCAAAAGAAGGACCGTGCTGTTTGTGCTTTCTGTTGTGGAAGTGTTGTTTGTCGCACATCAAGTGTTCAACAACATTTTGAAACGAAGCACGAGAAAACCTTTCTTGATGAAGCAGACAAGCCTGAATCGATCAAAAAGGCAGTAGCAGGATATGAGAAGCAAAGCAGTGTTTTAAATGCTTAAGTGTAAGTAAAAATCAAACTACAGAAGGAAGTTACAAGATTGCACAGTGCACTGCAAAAAACGGAAAGCCGTTTACAGATGGGGAATACAAAAAAGAAGTTTTTCTCAGCAGTTCAGAGGTTTTGCCAAATAAAGAAAGGATCGTATCTAGAATAAAAGAACTGCCTGTCTCTGCCAGAACAGTTGAGACACGCATAAGCGAAATGGCAGAAAACATTAACGAAAAGCAGACGACTGCATTAAAAGACTAAGCAGTGTTCAGTGTTGCAGTTGATGGGAGTGTGGATATAAACAACGTTCCACATTTGGCAGTTGTTGCAAGATATTGTGCTTCCGATGAAATCCAAGAGGAACTTTGTTGCCTAAAACCCCTGCATGGCACAACAAAGGGGGAAGATATAGTGGAAAGTTTTGTAAACCATTTTGAAGAACAAGGAGTTGAAATCAGAAAAATATTTTGTGCGACAACAGATGGTGCTCCTGCCATGGTTGGAAAACAGAAAGGATTTGTAAAGTTACTTGAAGTCAAATTGGCCGCCCAACAGCCAAATTTCACTGCATCATCCATCAAGAAAACCTGTGTGCTAAAATTTCTAATTCAGAGCTTAATAATGTGATGAATACAGTGGTGCGAATTGTGAATTTCCTTGTTGCTTGATCTGCTTTGACTCAGAGACAGTTTCAAGCACTGCTAGAAGAGATGGACAGTGCTTATAACGAAATTCCACTTCACAGGTGGCCTTTTTGTTGGAAAAAGCACAAAACTACCCTGAACTGGATAATGACAAATGGTTGTGTAAGCTCATGTTTCTAACTGACATCACCATTCACCTAAACGAACTCAACCTCTGTCTCCAACATGCAGGGAAAACGGTTCTGGATCTTTATGAAGCCTGGAAGGCATTTGTTGTAAAACTAGCAATTTTTTCTCGGAATATTCGAACTTCGACTTTCCGCTACTTCCAACACATAAAAGAGCTATTGACACGTTGCATTGTCAGTGTTGATGAGATTGGAATGTACATGAAAGAACTGGAATCAGAATTTTCTGACAGATTTCAAGATTTCCAGCGATTTGGCTTAATGCTTTCTTTTCTAATTAAACCTGAAAAGTTCAACGAAAGCGACTTGGATTTGTCTGCATCTCAGTGGATGGGTGTTGAAGATTTCAAAATGCAGCTCATTCAGTTAAAAAGCTCAGAATTGTGGGTATCAAAGTTTGAAGTTCTGCAGAGTGCACTTGAAGTTACCGAGAGAGATCATGGGGCCTCTATTCTGACCTGCTGGATATCCCTGCAAGTGAAATTTTACTGTTTGAAGAAAATTGTGTTTGCAATGCTTTTAGCATTTGAAGCCACATACCTGTGTGAGCAGGTATTTTCACACATGAAATCTGTCGTCTGTCCCTCTCGGAGCCAGTTAACAACTGATCACTCAGAAGCCTGTGTGCAGCTTAAAGTATCTAAATATGTGCCAGACATTGGAAATCTCAGCAAGGAAAAGCAAGGATCACACTAAACTGATATGATCTGCATTTTAATTTAATTTTAAATGAATTAATATAGACTTATAGAGAGAGACCTAAAAACGTTAAAATGTATTACTGGCACGCGAAACCTTAAATTACAGTGAATAAATGAAGACTTGGCACATCACTTCTGAAAGGTAGCTGACCCTTGGCCTAGTTCAAGACATAAAGATCCACAGTTCATTGCCCAACTGACCATATGGAAGCAGAAAAAGAGGAAAGGAATTTAGAGGGCGAGGGGACAAGCAAGAGAGTAATTCTCCCTTCCAAAACAGATTTATAATTTTGGTGGACACCAGAAATCCTCAAGCTTGCCATTCACCTTGATGCTCCCCAATATGAAAAATGTTTGAGTTACAGTAAGTGAAATGTATGAAGATGCAAAACAAAAACTGTTACTAACCTTTCGTAACTGTTCTTCTTCAAGATGTATTGCTCATGTCCATTCCAGGCTAGATGTGTTCGCACCGCGTGCACGGTTTTCCCTCAGTGGTATCCATTGAGACAGCTCTTCTGCCCTCTGGAATGGCACAGATATGTACCTGTCTAAAGGGTGCATTATAAATGCCCTGCAACCTCTCAGTTACTTCTTGCCAGTAACTCTGACAGAGGGGTAAGGAGGGTGGTCATGGAATGGACTAAGCAACACGTCTCAAAGAACAACAGGTGGAGTAGATGGTGCCATCACTGGCTCAGGGGAGGAAGAGTGGCCCGGCACGGGTCTCACTGTATTAATCCCTCCCCGCTTGTCTCTGTTCTGCACCAGAGAGCATCCTCTCCGGGTGCGCTGTTTATGTTTCTTCCACCACACCAGAAATGGTAAACGGTACGAGAGGGGTGCTCCACACAGATGTTGAAGTGCTTGGCACCGATTCAGAGGGGCTCGGCTCCAAGACTGGTCAGCCAAAGGTCCCTGTCCTTTTTAGTGTGAAGTCTGAAGTCCCTGCCGATCTGGCCCTTATATTGTACGTGAGTTTCCCCCAGATACTTTAAACAGCTAGAGTGCAGGTCACTCATTGGCATAGGCTTGCCGCAAGAGGCACATGGCTTGAAGCCCCGGGGACCAGGGGCATGCCCAGTCCCTGGGGCAAAGAGTCCCTTGATGACACGGACCAACTATTCCCATTACTATATACATTAACACTAACTAACAAGTATAAACACTAACTACAATAACTACACAAACCATGCACAAATTGTCCAAACCACTAGGAAAGAAGCCTTGCTGCAAAAAGGATTGTCCAGCAACCATCATGAGTGGTAAAAAGGAACTGAGAGGGTGCAAGGCCAGTGGTGCCCCTTATACTGGCGCATATGTGCGCAACTCGAGAGGGCACTAGAACCGGCCCATTGGATACCACTGAGGGAAAAATCTCTGACTACGTTGCACGCACACATCTAGCATGCAATGGACATGTGCAAGCACTCGAAGTAGTAGTGAACTATCAGGAAAAAAATAATCTTAAAATCTTCCCCATCTTGCCTCTCAAAACCACCAAATATTGGTTGACATTCTCTCGACTATTCTAACCTACCATATATACAATTTCAAAGACTACAAGTTAGCTCAGAAGCATTCAAACCCAGTGTGACACTACGCTCCCATATTCTTCATAGAGATATTGTTATGATATGATTGTGGCATAACTAGGATGTATTTTACACATGATAGCTCACGTGACATATCATTGAAAAGACTATGATTTACTGAATATGATTATCCTATTTGTATGCCTGTATCATTTTTGTATCTGAAGTTAGGAATATCATCTATGCTTTTATTACAAATGTGTGTACACCTGGGGAACACCCACTAGACAGAATGGAATCAGTTTATATGGCTGGCTGGGAAGGGCCATTAGGGAAAACAATAGGACTTTGAAGATGCTAATCTCCCACTGGGGAGCCTTTCTGGGAAGCTTTCCTGAGGACCTTACAAACAGCCTCTGTCTCATGGCTGCTATGGCCCTACAGAGGCATGTGACCAAGTCATCTGGTACTGGACTCCATCATAACACTAGTGTTTTTCCACTAACCGGGCATGGGAATCAAACTGGGAGACAAAGGTTCCTGCCATATGCTAAAGCTATTTAAAGCAGGGGAGTGACATCATCCCTGCCCAAGATGACTGCAGTAAACATCTAAGAAACAAAGATCGAAATGGGGGAGAAAGGCTGTACCCAAGCTAGAGCGCTTTTTAGCTTGTGAAAGGAATACCTAGAGTTTTAAGCTGCAAGCAAGTGCAGCTTGCCCTCAAGAATATCTGCAAACTACTTAAAAACAACCGTTAGGGTGAGAATTTGCTACTTATGTCCAATTTCTTTAGTATATTAAGCTTAGATTGTGTTTTGTTTTATTTGCTAGGTAATCTACTTTGATCTCTTTGCTATCCCTTATAATCACTTAAAATCTATCTTTTGTAGTTAAACTTGTTTTGCTTTGTCCAAAACCAGTGTGTGGAAATCATAACCTGGAGCAGAAAGCTGTGTATATTCCTCTCTACATTGAGGGAGGGGGAAATTTCATGAGCTTGCGCTTTACAGTTCTCTGTGCAGCACAAGATGGTATAATTTTGGGTTTGCCCTCTAGAGGGGGGTATGCACTTGAGTAACTGGGAAGTTGCTTAGCTTAGCCTTCCTATGCAAAGCTGATCTCAGCATCACTGTGAGTAGCTGCAGTTGGGTGTGTCACACCAGTATGTGTGCTGGTGAAGTGCAGTCTGAAGCCTGAGAAAGCATTTGGCAGGCTTGCCTCAGCAGCACTGTGTAAAAGGAGCTCAGGTTGGTGAGCAGGCGGGCTCAGTGGTACCCCAGTTCTAGGCGGAACCCCGAGGGGCGGGGGGGAACGCATCACATCCAGTTCCTCCCATCCAATCAAAAATACATTCTATTACTTTTCAATTTGAAAAATTAGAATATTTATGCATGAATCAAGCTGAGCATACCATTTCTCTTTATCTTCAGACTTAATACAACTAACAGTCATATTAATTAACTTAAAACATCAGCACAAAGTTAGCCCTCATATTGGGGTCCATGTGGATTTATTGACATATGTTAGGTAAATGAGTACAGACTGCAAGATGAAAATGTGAGAGACAAGGTGGGTAAGGTAACAGCTTTCACTGGACCAACTCCTGTTGGTGAAAGACAAGCTTTTGAGCTACACAGATCTCAAGAAGAGCTTTGTAACACAAAAGCTTGTCTCTTTCACCAACAGAAGTTTGTGCGGTGACAGATATTACCTCACCTACCCTGTCTTTCTAATATCTTGGGACCAGTACGGCTATGAGACCACTGCAAACAAAAGATGAAAACATGACAGTTGATTATTATTTGTATTACAGAGTTTTGGTGCCGTAAACAAAGAAAAAGACAGATCTCGATATTACAGTCAAATAAGCTGCAAGATACAGACACAACCTGAATGTATATGTCTGCTACATCTATGGGCCTGAATAATGTCCTAAAAAATACTACCACTTGAAACAACAAATCAAACCTTTCAAAGAAATAGCTCATCTTAATGTATCAAATTACACAGTAGAATACAGTGATTTGAAAATCTCAAGAAAATGGGTATCTTTGCCCTTCTGCATATTTTTGAGAACAGAAACGAACAAATGAAACCAATTAAGAAATGTTAAAAAGTTTCGTGCTATTAATGCAATGAACATGGCAGAATTTCAAGGCATCACGGATGATGATTGCCCTAAATGGTCTAATTTATAAAAGAAAATATTTCTTTGTTATCATACTTTAACAAGCTGTAAAAGACCTTCAGTCATGCTGGTTCTATTTAAAACCATATTTTTACATACGAATTAAGCCGACTGCATGACCCTATTGATTTGTACATACTTTTGATGCAATCCTTACATATTTTTCCCCATCCACATTATGTTCATTGAATGAACATTTTCCCTCTTGTAAATGTGAGTTTATCTTCTGGATATAATTTTATGTTGAACTTAGCTCAATAACTGCTTACTGATTTGTAGAATTCAACACTGCACATTTGACCATTATAAAAATAATTCTGGCACTAAAAATGTAAATATATTCCTTGCCATACAAAAAAAAATAACGTACGTCATGTTTTACGTTTGTTCCATAGCCAGAGACTTATATGCTCAAGGTACTACATTTGATTCATTACCTTTACAAAGCCTTCAAATTGTAGTTCATAATGAGAAAGTGCCCCAAAACAACATCCCAAGTTATGTGGGGTTCCTACTGTTCTCATTCTACTGTTCATATTTTCATAAGCTACATTTCTAAAAAACCCTAACATTTAAGCACTTATCCTAAACAAATTAAATAATGTTTACAACTACAAGTAGCTTGGCAGACACACAGGAAAATACAGCTAACGCACACCCCTTTAGCCGGCTACCATCCATACAGACTCATGGGCAGCAATAGCCTGAGCTGATGGTTTCCCGAGATGGTGCCATAGGCTCCTTGCTTCTCCCAATCAGCCACAGCCCTGCTTGATGTAGGGCTGCACCAAAGATTGCACCTTTGGTGATAAGGAGCCCCTCTTATTGGCCAGCTCAGCCGAATACACGGAAATGCAAAAGTGTAATATTCTGCACCGTCCTCCTTAGTTGTGAGCTGGGGGAGGAATCGAAGGATCATTCAGGAGCTCCTTCTCCTACAGCAAGGTCTGCCCTCCAACCGATATGCTGGGGCAGGGGGGAAAGACAGCTTAAGAAAAGCAGTTGGTCGCTATCCTTGGGAGACTGTATTGGTACATAATTGCCAAATGTAAGTTATTATATTGATTGATACAGAATTGAGTTGAAGTTTCCATGTGTTCTACTACTTTGTGTTGCAATTTTGGTGGTGGATGTATTCTTTGTAGGGAGTACATTTGTTCTGCTCTTTGAGCCAGGATGGCAAGAAAGGGAAGATGTATAAACCTCCCAGAATTGTGGTTCTTATGTAGCTGGGACTGATACTCGTAAGCAAAAGCTGCATGGAGTCTGTCCTGTGTTGGCTCTAATGCTCTTTATAGGGGTAGTGCATGGCCTGGTACAAGCTAAATGTCCTGGCTCGGGTGGGACAGAGTATCTCTGCCTGGTTAGCCATTTTTACTTTGGGGTCTGTCAATCATGAAAAGGGGTGGCTCATGCTGACTGGCTACAGCTACCCTTTGTGGCATATCCCTCCATTTTTAAAAATATTCTTCTTATTTAATATACGTGCAGCCTTTGTGCCATAAACTATTCTTAACTTGTAAAGTGTCACTGTGGGGATCATTTGAGCAAATCTTAGTTGTTACTTCTAAACAGCCATAGGTAAAAAGATTTCATATGCAAGAGTTTTTAAATTCATGGTGTTCTTTTAACTGAAAGCACAGAGAAAAAATGTCTTTACATGGCTCCCATCACCATTCAACAGGAAAAATTTGGTCAGAAAACTAGACCCACTCTTGCAAAAAAATACTATGGGATCTTTAATTGCCACAAGTGCCAGGGATTATCAAACAAACAGATATTCTGATATGGAAAATACCCAGTCAGAGCTCTTATTAGGTGGGAAATACTCAGAAAAAATATTAATGGAATCCAGGACAAAATAAAAATCATGATGGACAAAAGGGTATAGAAAGTATCAGCACTGGAAATGCAGGCAGAGAGGCAAAGAAATTTGAGACAGACTTTTACTTGTGGTGAGTGAAAGCTCCTTCAAGAGAAGTCACCAGGGGAGCGGGGTGGGGAGAAGAGGAAAACATGATACATAGATAGCCTCAAGTAGGCCATAACTGGGCTCACTGTGGGAATGATAATGAGATGTGTCCTGGATCCTCTTTTGTCTGCTACTCCAAAACAGGCTGTGGAGACCTACAAGTATATGCACTACAACAGGGGTTCTCAAACTAGGAGTCGGGACCCCTCAGGGGGTTGTGAGGTTATTATGGGGGGGATTGCGAGCTGTCAGCCTCCACCCCAAACCCCGCTTTGCCTCCAGCATTTATAATGGTGTTAAATATATTAAAAAGTGTTTTTAATTTATAAGGATGGGTCGCACTCAGAGGCTTGCTGTGTGAAAGGGGTCACCAGAACAAAAGTTTGAGAACTACTGCACTACAAGGAGGACATGGATCAATGTACTGCACTATAAATGAAGTCATATGTGGCATGTTAAAGAAGTCTGGGCTGGATGAATGAACTATAAGGTGAATAGAAAGCTGGCTAGATCGTCGGGCTCAATGGGTAGTGATCAACGGCTCCATGTCTAGTTGACAGCCGGTTTCAAGCGGTCGGTCCTAGGGCCAGTTTTGTTCAATATCTTCATTAATGATCTGGAGGATGGCATGGACTGCACTCTCAGCAAGTTTGCGGATGACACTAAACTGGGAGGAGTGGTAGATACGCTGGAGGGTAGGGATTGGATACAGAGGGACCCAGACAAATTAGAGGATTGGGCCAAAAGAAACCTGATGTGGTTCAACAAGGATAAGTGCAGAGTCCTGCACTTAGGACGGAAGAATCCCATTCACTGTTACAGACTAGGGACCAAATGGCTAGGAAGCAGTTCTGCAGAAAAGGACCTAGGGGTTACAGTGGACGAGAAGCTGGATATGAGTCAAGAGTGTGCCCCTTTTGCCAAGAAGGTTAACGGCATTTTGGGCTGTATAAGTAGGGGCATTGCCAGAAGATCGAGGGACGTGATCATTCTCCTCTATTCGACATTGGTGAGGCCTCAACTGGAGTACTGTGTCCAGTTTTGGGCCCCAGTACAAGAAGGATGTGGAAAAATTGGAAAGAGTCCAGCGGAAGGCAGCAAAAATGATTAGGGGGCTGGAGCACATGACTTATGAGGAGAGGCTGAGGGAACTGGGATTGTTTAGTCTGCAGAAGAGAAGAATGAGGGGGGATTTGATAGCTGCTTTCAACTACCTGAAAGGGGGTTCCAAAGAGGATGGATCTAGACTGTTCTCAGTGATACCTGATGACAGAACAAGGAGTAATGGTCTCAAGTTGCAGTGGGGGAGGTTTAGGTTGGATATTAGGAAAAACTTTTTCACTAGGAGGGTGGTGAAGCACTGGAATGCGTTACCTAGGGAGGTGGTGGAATCTCCTTCCTTAGAGGTTTTTAAGGTCAGACTTGACAAAGCCCTGACTGGGATGATTTAGTTAGGGTTGGTCCTGCTTTGAGCAGGGGGTTGGACTACATGACCTCCTGAGGTCCCTTCCAACCCTGATATTTCTATGATTCTATGTTCAAAGAGTTCTAATTCTCCAACTAGTGCCTCCGTCCATACACACTGGTATTGGCCTACAGTTCCTCTATGTCCTAACTTCACAATCCTCTGACAAAATTTAATTTTTCTAATCAAGTAACGCAACATGCAACTCGGGGTTCCAATAGATGCTCTTGTCCTGTAAAATTATACTGGCCATAAGGCTATTCTGCAGAATGTCTTCATTTTCCTCAATTACCAGTAGCTTACTACCACCACTAAGTGACAGAAGTTGTGTGCTGCAGCAACAGTGCCTCATAGGGATTGAGGATTTGAACAAAGCAATGGATAGTGCACTAGTGTCCAACATTAATTGCTTTTACCTTATCGGTCCCATTGTCAGTGATAAAGCAGCTAACTTTAGACTTTCCATCTAGACACATATCCAGGTTTCCCTGTAGTTTGTCCATTCTGTTTAGGAAAACATCTTTGTTGAGGAGGGTCATGTGAAGCAGAGATAATGTGTAGGGGTACTGGGTCACGCATTGGCTGGAGAATTAAAAGAGCCTTAGGAGGAAGGAAGAAGGTAGTAATTAAGCTGTTAAGTGTCCAAAGACAGGAAAGGCTTTAATTAAAAATTTCATGATGATCCAAATATTAGTAGTGTAGTAAATGACATCCCCAGCGGTTCCCTTGAGAAACTTTCTTTGGGCCCTTCGATAAATACATAGAAAAAAAGCATCTCAAAACTATCTCAGCTACTAAAAAAACTGTTTCCCTAGTTAGCTGCCTGATCCGCTGTACAGTACCATTAAAACAAGGCTCCTTGTCCATTGGCATCACAAAATGACTGCATGCCGAGACCAGCAGTAAGTGTTAATGCTGCTGGTGCTATTGCTGAACTGACTTTGCTTTTGCTTTCTCCAATAGGGGCCCATCCCAGAGAGGAGAACAGAGAATTTAAGGGCTGTGCTGTTATTGCAGCTGCTATTACTACATAAGAGGAGAGAAAGAGGAGAAACACACCTAGTAGCAGTGGAGAAAATAGCATGACAGGAAGGAATAGAGGTAGTGTCAAGTGTCATTCCACAACCACTACTGTTTTTAATAAAAAATGGCGATTTGAAATTCATACTCAATCTGAATGTAGGAGGTGGAGTATAATAACTAGGCTCAGGTTGCACAGACCATTTCTTTTGCTACACTGGTGCATGCTCATCACGCAGGAAATGGGAGAGTTACAGAGATAATTCCACTAAGGGTTGTCATCCTTTGTAGGTTTTCAACATGACTAATATTACGCATATATACAGTATGCATACCTTGTGAGGTATTGGCTATGTGAAGCAGAAATCAACACCTATAGCACTTGTCTCAGCACATTTACCAATGTCTACATACTCCTCACACTTCCAGTATTTACATAATGTGACATGGAACAAGACTGCACTCTAACCAATTTCCTCTACTGAGGTTTTCAGCCTCTTCGTAGAGAAACTACTTTTGAACTACCTATACATTCACCTAAAGAGGAAGGAAAAATATGGCACAGTATCACCAACATATAGTCTTCCATCCTGAATGCTTGGAATTTCATATAATTTAATAAGAACAATGTTCAAAGTTGCTATTTAAAAAAACCTGGTTATTTTATTTGTATATTTTGAGGCCAAGATACTTTCTTATGTACATTCATCATTTTCCACCACTTAACCAAATTTCATTTTCCAAATAACCAAATATTCTACAGTTCATAAAATGGTATCTTTATTTTTATTATTTTAAAGAAAAAAAATACAAAGTTGAAAGGAAAAGTGAACAAAATTTTTAGACAATAGAGTGAAAGTGCTCACCTGAGTAGTAGTCTCTCTGTCTTGCAGAGTCATTAAAGTAGGGAAAGTCACCTACCAGGAAGAAATGTAACACACTTAATATTCATAAATAATTTTATAACCCTTCTACAAAAATTAAAAATTGAGTTTGCAATCTTGGTCTTGTGTGATGAGGCTGTAGAACAGCGCTTTTTCTATAAAATTTTGCCCAGTAATAGTCAAAGTATTTAATGTTTATAATCTTAATATTTTTCTCTAAGTCTCAAAGTGATGTCTGATATAATAAAAAGGGAAGAACCATGCAGAAGAGAAGATACCCAGTAAACATTCTGCAGGGTAGGGAAATTTTTGCAGGTAAATTGTGCACTGGGAAGTTCCTCTGGAGCGGAGAAAGGAGCTAGCTGTTCAGTTTCAGGCCACGCCACAGAAAACTTACGGCTAGAGTAGCCCATGTTCTGTCTGTGCCCTGCTACATAAGAGGAGGAAGAGAAGACTTGTGGATCCAGGAAACAATCAGTTGGCCCTGCCCCCAAATCCTGGCTGTACAGCAGTGTCCAGGTGATATCCTTCCCGCAGCAAAGAGCTCTCTCCAGATCCTGCCTCACCCATTGTACTACACTGTTTCTACCACCAGACAGCACTGCTACAGATGGGTGAAAGATTCACCCTTAAAAAAGATGCGAACTGTCTCATATCTACTAAGCGGGTTGTGAAATCTCTCTCTCTTAGTTTTGCCACTTAAAAGTGCTATATATCTGGAACTTACGGAGGCTTCATCACCAAACCCTGCATGCACTTCAAGCATTGACAGCAAGTAGGATAAATCTTTAGGCTAGTGACCTACTGGATTATTTGTTAAGGATTTATTTTGCTATTTAAAAATAGAGCTAAAACAAATCATTTAATATAACAGCTTCAGTGAAAAGTAGAAAGAGAACAGATTTCTGAACTGATAAGGTAGTCTCATTATACATTAGCTATATTCACATTTAACAAGGTCTCATGAATAAATATATTACATTGGTCAACCTTATTGTAAATAAGCTACATATCCATATTTATTATTATTTTTAGTTTATACAAATATTTATTGTGAAAAGCTTTTGTTATGCTGAGAACATCAGCTACTATAGAAAATTCAAAGCACTACTTTTGACTATTTACATTTTTGAATGAACATATAAAACACACTATGTCATCGGGCCCAGCCCTGCAAACTTTCAGTAATGTCACCCTTGTATTTTTACCTGATTCAAACAGTGAAGTCAGTGGGACTACTCACATAAGGAGTTGCAGGACTGGGCCCATGGTTTGTATTTCTAAATACACAGATGTGCAGTATTTGCATTTTCCCCCCATTTAACTAGCACCATGTGTAAACCTGTAGTAATACAATACCAAAATCAACAATATTGGAAATTCTTTAGACAACTGTCTAAACGCCAAAAGCTCACTTTCAAAATGTGGGTACTTCCAATATAATTTATACAGGTAATAAAAAGATAGAAATGTACCATACTCAGCATAATATAACAACATGATATTTCTCTGGGTTTACTAAACTTCATTTAAAATGAAGGTTTTTAAATGGCATTTTAATTTTAGCCCTGATTTTTTTTAAATAATTTATTGTCTTAGGAAGTACAAACATTTGAAAAATATTTGATCCTGTTCTTGGCTCTATTTATTTCTAATAACCCAAATCTTAAATTTAATATTGAGCTAGAATGTTAACTTCTTGTCATGCCAAGAGTGTTCACTATGTACCTGCAATTGCTTTCATGAGCATCTTCAGAGGCCCCAGCGTGTACATCAATCCAACAAGAATACCTGCCAGATGCCCAGCAAAAGAAGTCCTAGGAGGAACAGAATCACTTGTGAGAGTTTGTATGCCTGATTAGATATATCCTATATTCCCATTATTCCAATGTATGTCAATTGGTCACAGTTTGCAGTCTTTGTTCCATATGTCTTTTATTCTGTGCAGTTTAATACATCTCAAAGAACAACATTTTCCATCTTTTTTGATCACTGAAATGAGTAACAACCACAATATGTTTTAAAGGAACACCACTGACCAAATGAGGAGCTAAAAGTGGCTGATATATTACAAGAATCAATATGCCTCAAACAAAATAAGAAGAGTTGGACAAATGGTATAAATTTCATTCAGCTTTAGTTTGTTTCTGTTGTACAAAAAGCATCATCTAAAATTAGTTCTCTTTTTAGCTCTTGAAATTCCTGATTCAGCATTACACTGCTCCTGTTTTACATCAATGGAACTCTACTGAAATCAGCGACGCTACAAAGGCATAAAACTGGAGTAAAGCCATGGTAAATCAGGTCATTGTAAAAGGTAAATTACCACACTGTGTTTATAAAATAATTCAGAACTACTGCACATTTTAAAATATTAAATATATATGTAATGAGTAGCACTACAATAGCTTTTGTAAGTAAACAGATCTGGCTTTGTTTCTAAACAAGAGCTTTATATAACTAATATTTTTAATTTTGGTGATGGTTTGGATAATGAGGTTCTCTTTCCCATGAACTCACTATAAACTCTGGCTAGCAGTGCAAGGCTTCTTTAAAACTGTATGTCGAAAAAATTTGGTCCTACTCTTTAGTTTTCTAAGACCCTCCAGTCTGACCCCCGCCCAAAATCTTATTATGTAGTAGTACTAAGTAATAAGTAGTACTGCAGAAAAAGATCTAGGGCAGTGGTCCCCAAATATTCTTGTGTCACGCCCCACCTTATCCGTAATGGAGTCCGTGCCCCTCACTCCCAGGAGCTGCAATCGGGAGATGGGGCCATGGACAAGAGTAGAGCCGGGCCCAGGAGCAGAGCCACAATTGGGGCCCAGGAGTAGAGGCACGATCGGGGCCAGGAGCCGAAGCTGCGACTGGGAGCGAGGCTGTGGCTGGAGCCCAAGGCCGGGAGCCAAGCTGGGCCTGGGGGTGGGGCCAGAGCAGAGCTGGGGGCAGAGCAGGGCTGTGTGGTGCTTCCTCCCTGCCCCCTACTGGGGTTGGCTCAGGCCCCACTGCACCCCCTCTGAACATTCCTCCGCACCCCACCAGGGGGGTGCATCCCACAGTTTGAAGATTATTAGGGGTTATTAAAGTGGATCAGAAGTTGCATATAAGCCAATGATGTGATGCAGTTGTGAAAAAGGCTATTATTCTGGGTGTTGCACCGTACTGAGCACTGGGGAGGCTTCAGCTGGAGTACTGTGTCCAGTTTTCGACAACATACTTTAAGAAAGCTGTGGACAAACAGAAAAGAGTCCAGAGGAACAACTAAAATGATAAATGGTTTAGAAAACCTGAACTATGAGGAAAGGTTAAAAGAACTAGGCAAGTTTAGCCTTGAGAAAAGAAGACTAGGGGAAAAAGAGTAAGGAACTTGAGAACAGTCTTCAATTTTCAGCTTTCAGAGCTATTGTTCTGAAGAGTTCTTCCTGAAGCGAAGGTACGAAGCCCTGATTCAGTGCTGGTCTACTTCCAGTTAATATATGAAGGAGAATGCGCCACTGTAAAGACTGCGAACAAAGAGGGCACACAATGCCAAAATGTTCATTCTACAATTTATTCACCTAGATCTCTGTCAAAGAATTTTTCCAAATGCTATAAAAATCTGAGGTGACCAACTCTGCCACTAACAAGATCTAGTTTTGGCTATTACACCCACATGGAGGCATATTTAGGTTACAGCATTAAGATTTAAAAAAAAGTCAAAGTGTGAAAAAGAAAAACTTGTTTTCGCTTGTTAGAACTTACAGCTGGTATCCAACGTATTGAAGGATAAGACAGACCAGTTCCCAAAGATAAATGAAACCCTGGATTTTGCTAGTGGTCCTTCTGCTTATGTGAAAACAGGAGACCTGAAGTCTTTGTAGACTGAGCTCCTCCCTTGGGAATCTCTAGCCCGCAACCCTTTTGTAGGGGAGGTAGGAAGGATTCAGAAGCAAGCTGAGTCATAGGGGTGAGCCAAAGCGGGATGACTCCATGTTACTGGTTCTGTGTTGGGAGTCCTGAACACGATTCTGGACCCAGTTAAATGCCTGGTATGAGAGAGCAGGAAGTGGGGTGCCATGCACCCCTCCCAGTGTTAAATAAAGTTGCGACCAGCTGCTTAAATTCATTCTATGTATCTGCTATTCATTCACTTGCATGTATTGATCAACTACATTGGCATTTACAGCAATTGGGTCAGGACTTCCAGTGTAAGTTGGTTTCAGAGTAGCAGCTGTGTTAGTCTGTATCCGCAAAAAGAACAGGAGTACTTGTGGCACCTTAGAGACTAACAAATTTATTAGAGCATAAGCTTTCGTGGACTACAGCCCACTTCTTCGGATGCATATATATATGTGCAAGTTGCTTTTCTATAAGTTTAAAGCTCTATAAGTACTCCCTCCAGGCTGGAATTTGACTTAAAATTTTTTGGCATCCAAGTAATTTTAACACACGTCCTAAAGACATAATGTAATACCTGCACATGAAAAACCTTTCATAACTTATAGTAAGATCATCCTGTCTGAAGATTTTTAATTACAAGGAATCACTTAACAGTGAGAGTATGAAATCTCTACTTCTTTATTGTTTTGCTTTTATGGTCCCTACTTCTCTCTTATTTAACTGTATAGTTTCTGTCTGTTACATAACTAATTTTGCAAGATGTAAGTCACCTAAGGTGGTGGCAGGGCTTTGGAGCTGTGCTCTGGCTCCACTCCAGCTCCAGGCAAAAACCTGCAGCTCCACTGCTCCGGAGCTGCTCCACACTCCAGCTCCGGGCTCCGTTCCAAAGCCCTGGGTGGGATAGAATTGGGTAAGGATTATTTTGAAATATATTAGGATATAATCAAAGAATTATTTTGTAATACTTTAGTAAAATGATTGGTTAAGGTATAGCTAAGCAGGACTCAAGTTTCACTATATCAACCGAGGTCCAAAAGGAAGTTCTTTGGAATCAACTCCAGGACACAGCCCCAAGATCAGAACTGCCAGATCTCAACATCCTGTCAACTATATCGTACAGAAACTGGAGTCCCCGGATGACCTGATTCTGACTGTCCAGCAGGAAAAGTTAGTCTGCCTTATTGGGAGTGGTGAGCATTGTATGCTTAGTGTGTGCATTCTGTTTTGATGATTGTTAATAAACATAGGTTAGGGATTTCACTGTGTAAGGATCTTTCACTGGTGAAAGACCCTGCAAACCTGCAGAGCGTAAGGGTTACGCCTTGAGCCTTAGGGTATGTCTACACTTGCAGAGTTTTTGCACTGCAAGTTTCACTGGTGATAGGGAACCGGTGAAAGAAAAGCGCTGGTTTGTGTACTCACTTAATTTCTCAGGCGTCAGAGAGTGTTTACACTAGCAGCACTTCCATCGCCGATGAGAGCAGCGCTGTAGGGCAGCTATCCCACAGTGCAGCTCTCTCGATAGGTCTTGTGGGAAGGGGAAGGTGAGCGGAAGGCATTCTGGGTCGCTGCTCAGTGCCCCGTGCTGCACTGCTTCATGTCCCAGCAGCCACATTACTTCCTTGTTTCTTTCATGGCATTTTTTTTAAAAACCCCTGCTGTCTGGCTGCTTTCCCTGCCATATCTACGAGCAATGGGAAAGGGAGTTTCAAACTTCCCAGGGCTTACAGGGGGAGGGGCGGACGTCCGTTTACCTAGCATCAGAAATGCTGGCCAGAGTGACACTTTTGGAACTGTGGAATACCCTTCAGTGGCCAAAAAGTGTTTACACTGGTAGAATGTGTCTTCACTTTCACAACAGCGCAAAAAGAACAGCGGTAAGAGCTGTATGCCTCTTGTGAAGGTAGTTTTCTTTTTGCGGTGAAACTTCTGAGTTTCACTGCAAAAAGTCATTAACAAGTGTAGACGCTCCTATGATTTTAAAGGGACATATTGCGCTTTAAATGACAAGTGTAGACATAGCCTTAGGAACAGGGTAAAGGTGGTTGCTCTAGAGTGTGAGGTTATGCACTGAGCCCTAGGAACTGGGTAAAGGTGGATGCCCCTAGAGTGTGCAGGTAACAAAAACGATCAAGAACATTACAGGAAAGCAAATGAAATCCAAATGATTTGTTTGCATATGAAAAACTTTTAATTTTTCCCACAATTTTATTCTAATGGTATACTAATATAGTACTGGGATCTTCATTTTTTAATTAGAAATAACTTCTGTGACAGACCCAGACCAGTGGGATATAGGAGTCTGGTAGAGGGCAAATATACTGGTCACTGGATGAGTAGTTTTCTGTTCCCTGAGTGACCAGAGCAGGGGTTGCACTAGAGTAATCAGGAACCTGCTAGAACCAGTTAAGGCAGGCAGACTAATTAAGTCACCTGGAGCCAATTAAGAAGCTGCTAGAATCAATTAAGGCAGGCTAATCAGGGCACCTGGGTTTTAAAAGGAGCTCACTTCAGTTTGTGGTGCGAGTGTGAGGAGCTGGGAGCAAGAGGCGCAAGGAGCTGAGAGTCAGAGGGTGTGCTGCTGAAGGAGTGAGGAGCACAAGCGTTATCAGACACCAGGAGGAAGGTCCTGTGGCGAGAATAAGGAAGGTGTTTGGAGGAGGCCATGGGGAAGTAGCCCAGGGAGTTGTAGCTGTCATGCAGCTGTTACAGGAGGGTAGGGTTACCATACGTCCGTTTTTTCCCGGACATGTCCGGCTTTTTGATAATCAAACCCCCGTCTGGAGGGAATTGCCAAAAAGCCAAACATGTCCGGGAAAATACCAGCCGGGCACTTCCCCTCCCGCGGCTGCTCTGCTCCTCCCCGACTCTTCGGCTCTGTTTAAGAGCCGAGCTGCCCAAGCGCTACCGGCTTCGGGCAGCCTCCATGCCTCCGGACCCTGCGCCGCCGGAGCAGAGCAGCTGGAGCCCGGGAGGGGAACTGCCCGGCCGGCAGCTGGGGTCCGGAGGCATGGGGGCTGCCCGAAACCCGAGCGCTACCAGCTTCACGGTTTGCTGGGCAGCCTCCAGACCCTGTGCCCCCAGCTGGGCGCTTCCCCTCCCAGGCTCCAGCTGCGCTAGGGAAGCGCCGGCCGGGGGCGCAGGGTCTGGAGGCTGCCCGGCAAACAGTGAAGCCGGTAGCGCTTGGGCAGCCGTTTTCGTGTGGCTGGGAGGAAGGAGGGGAAGTTAGGACGGGGACTTTGGGGATGGGGCGGGGAATGGGCGGGGATGGGGCGGGGAATGGGCGGAGTTGGGGCGGGGCCAAGGCCCAGTGGAGTGTCCTCTTTTTTTTATTTTTTAAATATGGTAACCCTACAGGAGGGACTATATTCAGCTGCAGTCCACAGGGCCCTGGGCTGGAACCCAGGGTAGAGGGCAGGCCCGGGTTCCCCCCCAAACCTCCCAATTGACCTGGACTGTGGGTTCTTCCAGAGGGGAAGGTCTCTGGGCTGTTCCCCAACCCACATGGTGAATCTCCGAGGCAAGAAAATCCGCCAATAAGCGCAGGCCCCACCAAGATAGAGGAGGAACTTTGTCACACTTATCACCAACATTGCATGATTTATCTTACATTGTTTCAATCTTTCTAACATTTGTAGCTTTAATCATCTGAAATATCGAATGTTAACAGAACAAAAATATCTATGTCACTGGGTTGCCACCATCTCTTTTTAACAGTGTTCTGTAGTTAAAAGTGATTGGCGTTATACAGATATAAATTATAGGACAGCACATCAGCCAACCATTTAGTCCAGAACTTTTAGCTCAAACCACCATTATTACAGTCTTTTGGAGAAACAGCTTCTTATTTGTTTTCATGTATTTCTTACCATTTGTCTACTGAGAGGCCACATTAGATTAAAGTGTGTTCTTAAAAAAAAAAAAAAAAAAACAACAGCTTTAGGAAACTGACATACTGTAAGCTACCACTTTCTTTAGATAAAGTGATGAATTTCTCAAAACAATAAGTGCTAGTTCAACTAAATCAATGGCAAGTACAGCCAAATACACAAGCCGATTTATGTTCTTCATTGCTAAATTAAAACATGCTTAGCAAGTAGGCCCTATAGCTAATTTAAGAATTCAAACTATTTGAATGCAAATCAGACCACATTAAATCATCACACAAGGAGGAATTAACTACTGATTTAGAGCAGCACTGCACAGAAAAACACTATTGAGTTTTATTATTATTAATTATTATTATTAACAAGCTTTCCTCTTTCAGGTTATTTTGTAATAAATCTGGAATTTTGAATTACCTGGTAAATCTTTACCAGCCAAGTCTGGCAAAGAACAGAAGCCAGAAAACTGGTTCTCACTGGTTATCACTTCTCCAGACTCTTATGAAATTAATTTCCTTGTGTAACTGAATGTTAGCAGGTCGGAAGGCACCAAAGAAACTAGACATTCCATGTAGCGTACTGTATCTCTCTAAAACAGAGTTTTTCAAACTGTGGGGTGTGCCCCCCCCTTCAAAGGGGGGCGTGGAGCAACATTTGGGGGCCCGAGCAGCAGCGGCAGGCGGCTCGGGCCAGCCCCACATGATGATGCAGGGAGAGGGTGGTGCAGGGAGAGTGTGCCACCTTCATCCCTTGACTCGCCTCAGCATGCCACCTAGCCTGTGGGTCAGTGTCAATATCTGCCGTGGGTGTGCTGATTTCTACTTCCAGCAGCCTCCGTGCCCAGCGCTGCCTCCCCCTACAGAGTCCATCGCATGTGCCTTCCCCCAACCTGAAAACCCAAGGCGGGAGGGGCAGAGGGGTAGGTATTGGCCCCGCCCTAGTGGTGCAATCTGGCTGCAAGGTAGAAGCAGCCTGCTGCTGAGGAAGCCTTGGCTGTGCCATTGGTAAGTATCTGTGGATTTGACACTTACAAGTGTGGGCAATTTAAAGTTGTTACGGTCTCTGTTAGATTTATGAGTAGGCTATCAAGCATACTTTTGCATGTCTCTATTTTTTTCTGGGTTGTGGGGGCGCTACCAAAAATCGTAACTCAAAGAGGGGGGAGAAGGAGGGTCAGCTCAAAAAGTTTGCAAACTGCTGCTCTAAAGAGTAATTTTTTTAATTTAAAAACAATCCAATGATTCCCTGTTCCCTCATTTCAGTCAGAAAATTTCAGCAGTGATTACACCAACCTTTTTAAGAAACATTGATATATTTCAGGCAAGTACCAGAAGCCTCAAACCTGAAAGCTCAAATCTGAGTGAGGACCCATATAATAAGTCAGTGCACAACCCCACCAAAGTCAAGAGGACAAGGCACAGAAGTGGGCAAAGGAGTTCACCCAGGAACAGCTTGTAGGATCAGGTCTGAATTAGTCCTGCAGATTTTCATGACAACCAATTTGCACAAAACTATTTGAAATTCACTCATGACAACCAATATAACACATAGAGCCCACATGAGACCAGAGGCACTTCTGGCTTTACATACCTGAAGGCCGCCCCATGTGACACCAGGCTGGAAGTTGCCATCCCCATGGATGTTGGGTGGGGTTTTATTTAAGAGTTTTGGCACAGAAAGATAATTTTTATGATTTTCAAACTTGACCAAAGATTCCAGGTGCCTTAGTTTTCTAGAAAGGGATGAATATGCCTCCTGAAACACCCTTTTAGGTGCCAAGTTGAACACCCAAATATTCAGGTACAAAATTGTTAGTTCTGAAAATCTTGACCTGTGTAATTTTATCAATAGGCATATGTACAATAGTTGAGGAAGGCAACAGTTTGTTTAAAAAATGCTGTTAGGCTAGGTATAACACTGAAAATAAAGCACACAACTTGGTAGTAGTAGTAGTTGTGGGGAGACGTATCGACATAAAATGCATATAGACAAAGACGTGATATGTGTTTTATCCCTTCCCCCACCCCCACGGACAAGGTTTGTTTTACTAGATTATAAGTAATTCAGGGCACAAAGTGTATCATATATATGTATATAGCACCTTGCACAACTACTTATTTGTTTTGTGATGGCACACAGAGGCTTCAGGAATGACTGGGGGTCCCCAGTAAGAGCTGATGCATTACCAATAAATTATTAATAATAAATAAATAAATAAATAAATATGAAGCAGTGTAAAAGGGTAAACAACTAAATACTTCAGCAGAATGTTAGAAAGCTCCAACTATCATAAACTGTCACATTTAGATTGTTAAAATGAACAAGTAGGAAGAAAATATTTATATTATAAATGTTTAATCCATTAGTACCAAGCAACATGATGATAATATTATCTCAGTACATTTCTAGATTTAGAAAACTACATGGCCCTAATGATTTACTATATGCAGGAACAGTGACACTAATGTCACTGAAATAAAAAGGGGCGTGCTACTTTTTAGAATAATTTTTAGATAAGGTGCTGGGGTGAATAGCAGCACAGACAACTATTTCCCCTCTAATGAGAAGTCAGACAAAAGATTAGCTTCTCACCAATAAACTGTGTTGCTTGAACTGCGCCACAGTTAACCTGCATATCTCAATCGCACTCCTGAAATTCCCAGTTGCAGGACCAATTACAATAGGTTACTTTTTTAAATGTGCCCACAACCAATTCAAGAAAAGAAAAGGAGATACTCTATCACTGTATCTCCTGAGTCAATTTATATTGCTGTTACAGCTTTCATTGGCATGACATTACTGTGAAGACACATATTAATAGTACTGCAGGCAAGAGAAAGGTGGGGAAAATGTACTGAAAGTAACAGAAATGTTTGCCATGCAAGAATAAGTTGGCTCATTGATTTAGCAGCTCTCAAAGATGAAGCTATAAACTAAAACGTGAAGGAGACTGAAAGTTTCTTAGCATCAGCAACTCAAGTCATAAGTCAATAACCATAACCACTATTAACATGGCAAAGTTGTAAGACAGCTCTCATCAATAAAGCAGTATTTAAATACAAGTGATATTAACAATGTGGCTCCCAAAACTCAACTAGTGAGCAAAAATACAAAGCTTTTAATCAGACTACACAGTAATATAGCAAAATACCAAAATCTCATGACATAAATCTTTTAATTTACAGCTGTACAAAATGCTGACAATGATACCTGAAACTACACAAAACTCTCCTGGTTTCATGAAAAACTCAAAATTCAAATCAGGTTTGACAAATTCTTCTTCGATATTTGCAAAATTAAGTCCAGTTTTGAGCAAACCTGGAATGGTTTATGGCTTTACATGAAAAACTGGAATTCTCAGTTGTGTGTGTTGCCAAACTAAAAAAGTAATACTGCATTGGCAGTTCTGACTGGGTTTTGTTTTCAGATTTTAGTTGTCTTTGAAACCACATAGAATGAAACCAAAGAAAATGTTCATATGGTTCTCTAAGAAGTGAAACCACCAAGGTTTTTTTGTTTGTGTGTCTTTTGTTTTTTTGCAATTCCATTAAGTCTTACCACACTACAGGATTGACCCATCATAAAGTACCCTTATTTTTCAACAAATAACACACTGAAGACTTCACTATAAATCTCTGACATTTGGTTGTGTGTTTAAGAAGCTGACTGAAGTCTCTGTACCTAAATAATAATCTGCTAGCATGCACCTGCTCCTCAAAACTGGAATAGTTCTCATGTCTTTCCCTTTGTGCACGTTAGAGGTGCCCAGTGAGAGTATGGTATTACTGAGAGTGGGCAGAACTGTCTTAAATCCATTTTTAATTCAACTGTGTTGATTAATAACAGGCAGATATGAATGGAAAACTTTGAACATACGTTAATGGTGACCTGAGCTAGAAAAATCTTCCTTTTCAGCATCAGCCATGCACCACATTAAATATGAGAAATGTACTACATTTGTGGTATATGCCATCTTACAAATCTGGAAAAATTTACCAGACACCTTGTGATGCTGTATGATTGAAATTTGACCATTTATATCATTGATATTCCCACTGTTCTACAATTGCAACAACTCTTGTACAAAAGCTATCATGTAAGGTGTCCATGGAAAAGTTATGACTTGCTAAATACGATTATCCTGTTTAAATCCATGTATCATCACTGTATCTGAAGTTATAAATATTGGCTATGTCTCTGTATCTCAAATGTGTTTGTTCCTGGGGTAACACCCACAAGGTAGTTAACATCCAGTCAAGCCAGCCCATTATGAATGAACTATTCAAGCTTGATGGCTATTAAGGACACTCCACTCTAACAATGGGCCATAGAAGAAACATCCCTCCCAGTAAGCCTTCCTCCTATGGATGCCTCAACCAGAATATGGGTAATGACTACCTCTGGGAGTCATCAAAGCACGTAAGGACATGTGATATGCCCATGTGATCCCAGATTCCATCCTCAAAACGATGCAGAGTTCCACTTTCTTTGTCTCTCTCCCCCAAGTAGCTAGTGAAAGGGGGAGCATTTCTCCAGCTACACCATCGAAAGGGGCAGAGGTTGGAAAGAGTCCAAATGTGCTATGATGGGGTGTCCAGTATGGGATTTGTACAACAAGAGAGTTAAGGATCTGCTCTGGGCTCAGGCAGCTCCACCCTGCCACTCCTGCATGCACAGGCTGGAGGAGGAACTTAAAAGGGGAGCAGAGGAGCGCTCTTGTTGGCAGACCAGGGACGAGAACAGATCTTCAGCCCTGAGCTCCTGAGGAAAGGGCTGACTAAAGGCAAGAGCTTCCTAGACAACCATTGCCTGAAGGCCCCTCCCTGAACGAAGGAAGGACCAGATTCTGATGCATCCTGAGAGGGAATTATTCTCCTCTGTTTCTTATTACCTCAGTTTATTTGCATTAATTCCCCTTGCTTTTTGTTCATGGGCTGCCCCAGAAGGGGAGAGACTTGAAAGTGACCTGGCCAAAGGGCCCAGTAACAGGAAAAGGCAGGACGCTGCAGAGGCAGAACAGCCATCGGCAGGAGACACCCAACAGGGAGGGAGCAGTCACTCCTGGCCACAAGGAGTCAGTGGTGAATCCCATCACACTGCCCTCAAAAACTTCCTGGCTGCTGAAAACCGAGGTTCCCACTCTCTTCCTCATTCCTCCTCTCTCACCCTCCAAGTATTTTTGGGGTCATCCATCTTCCTTCCTTCATCTTTCTCAGACTCTGTTACTTAATTGCGAAGCAGGGTGAAACTGAGTAGAGCACCCAGCCCCGAACCCGTACATTTTTCCTCTACCAGTCTGGCAAAAGTTGGGGTTTATTTCAGAGGGAGTAACATTATCTCTTATTATCTTCTCCTGGTAATAAGCTCAGGTTAAGGGCTCATGTGGCTTTGTAGATAAATAATCTTGGCTATCATTGACCATAACTGTTTTTGAAGAGGATAGGATAATTCTTCTGTAAGTGTGCTCATTGCTCTCTGCAAATTTCAAAAAGGCAAATCTTTCAAGGATCCTTCCACTCCAAGGATCCTTATGTAAGGCCTTCATCTCCTTTTTTTTTTTAAATCAAACCCAGTGTCTGCAGTTTTCTAGTAACAGAATGAAATGGAAGAGTGGAGGTGAGCAAGCAGGATAGGTGTCAATTTGAATAAGACAAAAAAGTAATACTGATAAAAACTGCACTCCCCTTCTGCCTCTCAAAGTGTGTTGTTCATCCTTCCCAATAGTCTGCAATCTGAGTGTTATTTCTGGATCCATCACTCCTCGATTCTCAGGTGATGCTGTGGCATACGGTCCCTTTTTCATCTATATCAGACCTAATTTGAGTCCATGTTATCATATACAGCTGACAGATCCACAAGAATAGCATCAACTTTCTTGCCCTTCTTGAAGCCATCTTCAATGTCTTGTGTTAGGCGAATAATTTGAACTCAGGTTGTCTGAACACAGCCTGAAAAAGGGCACTCGTGGTTCAATAACCTCGCTGATGTGCATCAGAATCAGGCTCTCCATAAGCTTATATGTGACACAAATAAGAGTTATGTTGCTGATTATTCCCTCTTAGCCTTGGTCTGGTTTATCGTGGAAATAATGAACTGCAGTTTCATCTCGCAAGCTGGAGACAAAATCAGCCAGCTTAGGCATCTCCATAGCAGACTCCCAGAAGTATCTGTTCTGGCTCCTCTCCTTTTCAACATATATACTTACAACCTACCAACAACTAAAGCCAATAAGTACATGTACACAGATGATATCTGTCTTGCGGATGTTGGTAATTATCTACAGCATATAGATGGGTGACATTAATTCTCTGGCTGTTTACCTTTGTCAGTGGAGTCTTAGATTAAGTGAGTCTAAGATGATAGCCACAACCTTCCATCTGAACATTCACCTGGCCAATCAACTCCTTACCGCCTATGTTGAGGATAGTCCACCCTATTTCCAGCCAGTTGCCACTTATTTAGGAGTCAATCTGGACCACAGTCTAACACACCAATCTCATCTGGGACACAAAGAAAATGATCACCTCCCATACTGCCTAAACCCAGGAACCTCCTGGGATGTAGAGGCAAACATTCTACAAAGCTCAGTCCTGGTGCTGATACTCACTCCAGCAAAATATTTTGCAGCAGTTTGGGGCAGAAGTAGAGTCAAAACGAGTCTTGTTTATTCAGAGCAGAACAAACCACCCATATCATTAGTGGTTGCCTTAGCCACACATTAACATTAACTTCATGTGTGTTGGCTCATATAGCTCCCTAAAAGTTAAGACAAGATAACATCACCCTAAAACAGTATGGAGGGCTATGACAGATGAAAGCAATGTGCTGCACACAAGGCTGAAAATAATTCCAATATGTGCAAATAAGCAATGTATACTGCCACAAGATCTGCCTGCCTCTAGGAGAAAACACCTACACCTGCAGTGACTACAACTGATTTCACGACATCCTTTTGCAATAGCCGTTCATCACTCATGTCTAACGCTGCCAAAGCTCAGCTGAACAATGGTTTATCAGAGCCGACAGCTGTGAGACAGGCATGCTGACTAATTTCAGAAGGCCTTATATATAGAGCCAACGGTTTGCGATCTGGGATGCAGATCCTAGACTAGGCTTAACAATCTGTGGCCTGGAACAGCCAGAATGGCTGCCACAACACAGAAATTTGGTGGCCTAGTCTAGTCTCCACAATGTGACTACCAAGCAGCAATACAGATGGTCAAAAATGTGGTGGAGGAGCACACCATTAGAAGACAGAAGGGTGAACCACAATACATTGCTACCCTCAATGATGCAACAGTTAGATGGCCGAACAATTTAGACATTGACTTGCGATGCATACGAAAGAAGTAGGAAAGTTTTTGCAATAATGTCAAAGAAGTGGTATAGTAGTTTTACAATTTAATTAGCACACAATAACTACATTCACTGACAGTAAAATTGTGCTAGGAGACATCCCATCCATCCACCACCTTAAAAGCATGGAAGAAAGAACTTAAGGGGGGAAATCTGTGCATTCTTTTCCATCTTCATATTGCATATCCAACAGATAACCTTTTAGTGCCCCATAAGACTTTCAATTCCATCTCCACTATACCCAAAAACAATCCGTATCCCAATTTCAAATGTGCACTTTAAAGCAAAACCTTAACAGTGATCTCATATGTTTTTATATCAATTATATCAATAGATTAGCACATATGATTTTCACACATATCATGGATTCAGGAAGTTATTCTGCCTTAACACTTCTGGAGTCACTGCTAAGATTTTGCATTAGAATACAAGTTTGATGAAGTTGGTGATTGTGATGATTCACACTATGATTTACATATTATATTTTTAAAGTTGTCTTTTCATGGTGTGAACCACATGCAACCATACCATTCCCCCACACAGATCAGCAGCAAGGTTTGAAACCCCTGACCTTCAAGAGTGCTAAATTAGACCCTTACTATTTGAGCTACAGGAGTAATTGCTAGTCCCTTTCCAGATCAGCCACTGGAGAAGGACTTGACACACATTCAGAGTGGATAACACAATTATTTTTATTATTCAGCAGTAGAATATTGGTAATCAGGAAACTAGATTCTATCCTATACTCAGGAAGAGGAGTGGGAGTAATATAGTGATTAGAAATAATACAGTAGTTTAGACACAATGAAATGCAGTATAGTGGAATTATAAAAGATTTGGGTTGCTCATGTTAGAAAGCTTGACTCTATGCCTGCAATGACTTTGCAAGAGCTCTCTGCCAATTTAGTTAAAAATTGTAGGTGGGTGGGAGACTGTTCAGTAGCTCTTCCCTGTCTCCTAGACTGGGTTCATGGCAGCCGTCAATAGTAAGGGTTGTAAATTGCACAGGAATTTAAACATCACTAAGAGTGGAGATTTAAATTCTCCGTCTCCTCCTTTCCAGCTCAGGGAACTTTTCCTAAACTATAGTACCATTGGATTAGGGAGCATTTTGTTGCGTCTCTCATGTTTTTAACCACCCCCTGAAACAGGTGATAATGCTCACAGACTGGTAATAAAATTAAAATTTGGTGGGTTTATCATTTTCCATTATGGTTAAGAAGTTATGAAATACTCTGTTACCTAACACTGTTGACATATAACCGATTTTCAGGAAATCTGTACAAAAAGAAGAGGAGGAAGATTCTAAACCAAGAGAGGAATGGGATGGGTTGGGAGGATTGAGCACAAGGTAGAATGGAGTCATGTGGCCAGTGAGGTTGTGGTTTAATTGGTGTAGGGCTTAGGAGAAAATCGGATAAGAGATAGATTGGGGAGAAGAGGGGACTGGCATTAGGAGTGAACTGTTAAAAAGTGACAGACGGATAAATATTTGTTTTTACCTGCCAGGCCCTTTCATGCAATATATCCCAGTTTTTCAAGTGAGTGGGAAAATAAAGAGTGTGTTCCTTCTGTTTCCCAACCAATCTTTGTTCTTTTCAACCAAAACACTTCTCATGACCCCCCCTGAGCAAGTTGTCCCATTTTTTTTCCTTTGACAAGCATGATCAACCTACAAGGTGTGGAGGAGAGAAATGCAGATCGCTACCTGCAACTCCACTATTTATTTTGGGTACCAGATATCATTGCTCACGTGTCACAATGTATATATACCTAAATGGATCCAAAAATGTGTATGTGACCTGAGAACGATTTAATGAACTTACCCTGGGGAACATAAATGAATGGCCACAAGCTCCAGCCAACAAGCATATCTGCTGGATACACGAATTCCCATGATGTTGCTGGTCCCTCCTGGATGATAATGATTGTTAAGGACTTTCAAAGCAAATAATACTCCTAAAAACAAAACAAAAAACACACCAAAAAAGAAATAGTTGAGTTCAGATTATGTGAAAAACTCCACTGCAAAACGAACAAAAACGGCTGAAAACATCTGGGGTGTTTTGAGGAATCCCTGAAGTTAGGGACAAGTATACTCAGTGAATTGAGAAATGAAACTGGTCAAAAGCCAAAATAAATGATTGGGTCAAAAGCCAAAATAAATAAAGATATTACAGAATGTTAAGTAGCCTGAGCTGGTAGAAAAATCTGAGCAGCATCAAAGGATAGAAAGTGAACCTTTGGTCAGAAAATAAGTAGGAAGGGTTCTAGAAAGAACTGAGACACTGGCTTTTTGAATAAAGAGAGTGGAGTTTTTCCTCCACAGCCAGTATCTTTGAGGACTAATAATCTAAAAGCTAGTGGAGTCTCGATCTGCCCTGTGCTGAAAGCACAAGACCCCAAGAGAGGCAATCTTAAGATTACAAGTATTCTTAATAAAAACATTTCTACAGTATTTGCTGCTGACTTTGATTTGCACAAACTGTAAACTTAAATATATAATAGAAAACTAAAATTACTCACACTACAATAACTGTAATTCGACAAAACATGTTGCCCATATACATCCCACTCTTGGTGTGCACGCACTACATGCATTCAAGTTTAGATCCTTTTGGCCAGCAGTGTACGTTGTGGCTGTACCTCTGTCCTGCGAGTCCTCATGCCTCCACCCAGAAAATCTAAATTCAAGTGCATGCGCACACATGCACCAAGAGTGGAATATATACATATATATGAACAAGCACTCAAAGAAGTAGTGATGCATATTACCTGTTCTAATCCATGTTCATTAGAGAAAATATTTCCATTTTCTATATTATAAAATATTACTATACAGAATCTATAAATGTGCACTTCAATAAATTAGCCTGTACCTCCTGCATGCCTTACCTGAAAAGCCTACAGCACAATTCATTTTGTATGAAGGGTCATTCAGAAGTCCTGCAAGTGCAAATTCCAACACCATGTACACAATGCCAATCAGCACTGAAAATACTGCAATTATGTACCCAAACAATACGCTTCCAAGCTTACGTTCCAACTTTATCCCCTTCCAAAGCAAGGAGACCATGTTAAAATATAAATGCCAATCATCTGCATGGTGAACTGGCGCAAGCAGCAAACGTTGCCAGTCTTTCTGGTAATAACCTTGGTCTACACTGATACACACTTTCAGCAGTGGTTTCAGAGGTTTCAAAAAAAGAAAAACGTTCAGTGCTAGGGTCCCAAGTGTTACAGGTGGAATGTTTTCAAGCCCAACTTGAAATACTTGAGAAAGTAGCAAGATTAGTCCAACATCCACTCCCCTCCGTCTTCGCTGCATAATCACTTCTTATTCTGAGAAATTATAGGATTGTTCCAATTTTCAGTCTATTGTTGGAATCCAGAAATACACAAGTTTAAGAAATTCTGAAAGAAAAATAAATCTCTATTAATTGACAAACAATTATTTTATCAATAACTAATCAAACACACAAGGGGCATTTTCAAGCTCACTGGATGTTTTCTAAAAATACATGGACTATTCACAAATTCGGCAGAATTTTCTCAACTGTAACAAATGCAGACAGCACAGTTAAAGACAAAAATACAATTTACATTAACAAAGTTCAAGCACACAAGTTTACCATAAATACAGGATTATGTTCTGCATCCCTTTGTAAGGTCTGAGTTAAAGGACTTCGCACAGTAGATTCATAAAGGCATGAAAGAGAGAAAGGAACCTGCGAGAACAGCGGCAATTTGCATCTCACAGCCCTATGTAGGGTTGTAGTTGATCTATGCTGTTCATGAATGTGCTAGCCATGTTTCCTCGTCCACTCTGATCTACTCACAACTAACTTGTGACCCCAAACTGTCATGAAGGAGTTGGAAAGTTCCTCTCTATGGTCTCAGCATTCTGGCATTCCATTTTTAGTTTTCCATGGCCCTAGAGCAGGGGTTCTCAAACTGGGAGTCGGGACCCCTCAGGGGGTCATGCGGTTATTACATGGTGGGTTGTGAGCTCTCAACCTCCACCACAAACCCCATTTGCCTCCAGCATTTATAATGGTGTTTAATATATTAAAAAGTGTGTTTAATTTATTAGGGGGGTTGCACTCAGAGGCTTGCCGTGTGAAAGGGGTCACCAGTAAACAAGTTTGAGACCCACTGTCCTAGAATGATTCTCATTCTATCTGAAATCCTCCCACTATCTTTTCTTCTAAAATTTTACAGATATTCAAGAGTCACCAAGAATGGTAATCTAAATAACTATGTCAGGTTGCAATATAAAAAAAATTCTGCTCATATAGTTAAGTGGTTCCACATAGGAACTTACTTTAAAAACTGAGACTATTAATGTAGTTCTTGGAAAAACTTTGTAGAGTGGTTAAAATACATACTTCATATTTTCCTCAATACCATACTTCTTTAAGATATAGTAGAGCCAGGATGAAAGTAACATTCAACACTTCCTGGTATGGGGGCTGGCTTTTCATCCTTTTCCCCCCACCTCCTGGCGTGTGTGTTCTGTCCAGCACCTCTAAGAGATGCAGCACAGAATTTCACCCAATATATGTATTAATCATACAGAACCAGGAACAAAGATCAAGTTCATCACAGTCAACCTTATCTTTCAAAATTACACCATGAAATCATTTCCATGCTTCCCAAAGTTCTTATCTTAACGTAACAATACTCAAGACATTTTCCAGATAAAATCCATTATTTTAGAAAAATGAATATTTATATACAATATAAAAGTAGAGTGGCTTATTTTGGTTTTGCATAAGTCTGTATTTCACAGTTCTGCATTATTAGAACTGGGAGCCTTAAAAACCATTGCGATTGGGAGGAATTCCAGCTTCCTAATGGGACCCGGCACTCGCTAATACTCTTGGAATTGCCAGAGATAAGCCCTGTTTTAAATGTAATATTTTTATTTTCAAAGAAGTTATCTGAGATCATTTGAGAGTTTATGGCTCCCTCTGCTCCCTATATATTTGGATTCATGGTGTAGTGACCTCATGCAATAACCACAGTATTATCATTAAACCATTTTAGTGTTTGTGGTTCTAGATTAGATATTTTACAAGACATATTAAACATTTTTCCCCTCATGGAATCACTAAATGGAAGAGTTAAAGCTGTTTCAGTTTTTTAACAATCCATTTCTTACCTTAATATGTTTGGATTTCTCTTAAATGCAATCTCAACTTTGAATTTCCTGGGTATATAACACTTGGGCCTAGAGATAAGTACAACCTTACTTTTTTTTAAAACTCACAAGTTACTAATACATACTCTCACCTTTGCATAGATTTTTGCCTGGGATTTACTGAATAGTTTTAAATTATTAAAATATCATACATGAACACAATACAAGAAACCCAAGGAGAAAGAAACCACGTACTAATTTCTAACAATCTGAAAATATGTACTATGAACTTTAATTTTTTTTTTTTTTAAGTTTAACTTTTACCGGCAGATTCACTGGTACACTAGAGCATCCAGATTCTACCAGACAGTTAAACTGGGTTTACATCACAAAAGGAGCTTAAAGCAACCAAAGTGTACTGGGTGAACCAGGCTCTTATTTTGCAATTGACTTATTGGTTTACATTAGATGGCTGTGTTAGTGTCACTACATGAAAGAGACACAGGGAGAACCCAGTCCCTGAGTCCCAATGTCCATGTGCTTTAAGGGCTCCCCCTGAATTTCTGCTTAAGTTCCACTGGCAGTGCTGCTTAAGTGTGCAGTGGGACTGAGGGAGTAGCACTATGGAGAGTCTGTCAAGCACTGATGCTCTAGCTAGCATGCAACGAAAAAAATAAAATAAAAAAATCTTTAAACAGTGGTAGCTGAGCCAAGTAATCTAACCAATGAGAACTTTTGACACAGACCCAATCTCCCTCTGCCACTGAGTCATCACAACCAATAGAATCATTGCATGCAAAATAGCTACAGAAAAGTTATAGGGATTAGTTACTTGAGGCATCACAATGGCTCATTTAATAGTTATCTGAGATGTGACCTGAGCCTGCCTGTAGCCTGTAATAGATGCAATCATCAATAATTTGACTTAATTGCAATCTAATTTCTTCAAATATAGTCTATGAACAAGATTTCAATTAACTACATGACAAATTTGAAGTGTCTGCATTATTCCCTTGATAACGTCATTGAGGACAGTGAAGTACCCTTACCTATGCTAGCAAAAAGTCCACAAAGACCCAGATCAATAATGTCACAGTAACACATGCACCTGCTCCTCTGTCCCCTTTCTGGTGTCTCTGAGTGCACTTCCCTCAGGTGTTATGCCTTGTACCTTTACCTCTCTGGAGTTGGAATGCTACTTTTAGACCAGGCCATGGGCTGCAGTACCCTACGTATCAACCGTGCTTATCCAAGAGGTCTGACTGGTTTCAGCACCTGCAATTCTTCTCTTTGGGAATCTGTAACTAGTGGTGAATATAGTGACCAAACAGTCTTTTTAAACCCAAATATTGTTTACTTTAACAGTAGGCAAAAAGAAGAAGACATAAAAGGCTTTCAAAACAACAACAAAATTTATAAAACTCTTACCATCCTAAATGGTAACCCACGCAACCCTGACTTCTTCAGACATCCCCAAGGGGTGCCTGTGTGTCAGTCTAGTTCCTGTTGAACAACTCCCTGAACAGTCAACCCCTTTTGAGACAGAGTACCTTTTAAAAACTACCATAGTTCTTTTGATCTTCAGGTTCCCAGACTGTGGCCCAGGTCATCAAAACCAGTTTTGTAAATTGGCTGGAGTAAGGAGTTAGAATCTTAAAAGTTAATAGTTTGGGCAAAGTGTCTTACATGTTATTAAGTGTTAGCTGAGAAGTGGCTTATCTTGAGCCATTCTTCTTCCCTTCCTACTCGTTCTCCTTACAGTTCCCCATTAAACTAAACCAATATATTCATACAGTTAACACGCTCAATTACCAGGTCAATACATACTACTCATAATTTATTGCAGAGCATGTCCCTCACAGATGTTTACAGTAATTTCTCCAAGAACATAATATAAGAACGGCCATGCTGGGGAAGACCAAAGGTCCCTCTAGCCCAGTATCCTGTCTTCTGACAGTGGCCAATGCCAGGTGCCCCAGAGGGAATGAACAGAACAGGTAATCATCAAGTGATCCATCCTTGGCACCCATTCCCCGCTTCTGGCAAACAGAGGTTAGGGACACTATTGATGGACCTATCCTCCATGAATTTATCTAATTCTTTTTTGAATCCTGTTATAGTCTTGGCCTTCACATCCTTTGGCAAGGAGTTCCACAAGTTGACTGTGTGTTGTGTGAAGAAATACTTCCTTTTGTTTGTTTTAAACCTGCTGCCTATTAATTTCATTTGGTGACCCCAAGTTCTTGCGTTATGACAAGGAGCAAATAACAGTAAAAATACTCCAGTTAATGTACAGTGCAAAAGTTGTTTCTTCTTCTTAGCTAAAGATCCTAAAACTAGAAAGAAAATTGTCTTTTATCATTACAATATCTTTCTCATACAGTATAGTTACATTTCATTAAAATGTATGTAGCGTATAGTATCAAAACAATATATTTCACTGCTTATATTTAAAAAACAAATTTAAAATAATGTAATGGTATGAAAGTGTCCTGTACATTATTATACCTCTTATCAAATTTACAGAAAAAAATAGACTAACAGACTGATAGTTTTATAAGTACTATTCTATTTTCCCCATCAATTTAAAGGAAATTCATTGTTTATTTTTTAACAAGTTTGGTCTCCCAAAAATTAAAATAAGAATTCTTATAAAAACAGAAGAAATCCCTGGGTCAAAAATAAAAAGCATACCATAGAATTCTAAGAAATTCCTTATAGAACTCTAAGAGAGTAACCCAAAATATGATAACAAGAAACAGCATTACTTTAAGGTTCAAAATTCACTCATGAGCGTCACATTTAAATTATGAAAAAAAAAGAGTATAAAAAGTAAGTAACAAAAAATATTTGGCATTGGTTTGTATATGACAACGTAAAACACCTTTGTAGTGCGTGTGAAATGGTGGTTACCACTCAAGTGCCCCCTCATGGCCAAAGTTCACGCTGCAGTACCCTGCCTCTGTTTTTCTGCCTCCTCCACTGGACACCAAAGAGCCATCTCACTCTCCCCTTATACCGGGGCGGATCGAAGTGCACACATTCTCCACCATACAGGGGCGGCTCCAGGCACCAGAGCAACAAGCGTATGCCGGGGGCGGCGTGTCGGTCGCTGTGATGGCGGCAGTCAGGCACCCTTGGCGGCATGCCTGCAGGAGGTCCACCGGTCCCGCGGCTTCAGCGGCAATTCAGCAGCAGGTACGCTGAAGGCGCGGGACCGGCAGATCACCCGCAGAAACACCGCCAAATCTCCGTGACCAGCCGAAAGCCGCCTGACTGCCATGCTTGGGACGGTAAAAAACATAGAGCCACCCCTGCCACCATATATTGGCTTGTCAGAATTCTATTTGAATCTATAACTGTCAGTAAATGTACATTTCAGCTGACATACAAATCACAAAAAACCCACCACCAACCACGCACTACAATTGGTAACAGTTAGCTCACCTGCAGTGATAGTCTGCCTCCTTGCACTCACGGGCAGGGGTCTCAGCTCCATTGAGCTGGGCAACTGCAGCCTCCCCTATTATATCTTGTGCCCCATATCTTGAGCTCCTCTGCCATGCAGGGAGCCCCCTACAGCCCCGCTCATAGTACTGCCCTAACCATAACCCCAACCATACATCCCCCTTAACTTCCTACAACTATAAAAATAATCAAAATTAGAAAAAAATAAAAATCAAGTTCTTCCATTCCTAATCATATGTAGCACAGCAGGACTTCTCCGCAGATTAATAAGCACATATTGTCATGCCCAGTCTCCTTTAAGTAGGTTTATTTGTCCAAACATAAGCACATAACAGACAAAAACAGTTCCTCAACGGATCTTTTGTCCTAGGGTTTCACGGCCTGCCCTCCCAGGGGTCTCCGGTAATCCTGCTTCTTGCGGCTTCCCAGTCACAGCCAGCTCTCATTCCCCTTCTGGAACACCGGCTCCAGGGTTTACCCACTCAGCACCTGGCCCTTTGTTCCAGGGACTCGCTCCTAGAGTTAGCTCCACCCCTCTGTAGTTCCTCTCCCCAGGCATAGCCTGCCCCAATCACTCTTTTTCTCTTCTTGCCCTCCAACAGGCCTTTATAGTCACAGGGGTGGCCCTGCCCCCTTAATTGGCTGAACTGGGCTCACTTGCTCTGACACAGGGGAACTGGGCCTGGTCTACTCACAGGGACCAGCTACCTTGTGACAGTGCCTTAGTTTCCGAGGAATTTTTCTGTCCCCCTGAAAATACACAAGACACAGGAGCGCTCACTTTCACAGCAATATCTCTGGCTAAGAACAAAGATTTCTCTGCTATTGCCGAGAAAAGGAAGCAGAAAAATCATTCCCTTCATTTCAGCACCTACAAAACAGCAGCTCATTTAGGCCCCAATTCAGAAAAGCATCCCTATTCAGTACAGCACTTAAGCATGTGCCTACGGGGCTTTCATTAATTTGGGCAATACTTGGGAGCATTGTATTGCAATAAGATGGTTAATTCTCTTTCCGCCACATTTCTTACACTCTGTTTACTCTTTTCCATTCTCTTTGTATCTTCCTCTCATTTCTAATTTTATACCTTTTTACATCAGCTCATTATGTCTGGAATACGTGCCTTCCTTTTGTCAAAGACCCTTTCGCTCCTCCTTCAAAACAGACTTCTTTCATCAGATTTCACATCCCTAATTTCAATTTCATCATTCTTGCCCATTCATAACAGAACAAAAAAAGAAATACAGAACAGCAACTGATTAAATTACCTGAATTCCCAATACATTTTCCTCTTTACCACAGCATTCCATTTTGCCTACTTTATTCATCCTTGTTTCCTCTGGCTCTCATCACTTCTGATAATGATATTAATCTAAGATCCTTTACTATAATTATCACTGTAAGGTCCTTGAATCAGAAATTTTGCCTTTTTATCTTTTTAATTGTTTAACTGGTTCACTTTTTAAATGATATTTACATCCCTAACTACAACAGGGCCCCAATCTTACTGGGACCTCTGAACGCTAGCATAATGTGAATAAATAATAATAATGGTAATGTATCCTCAAAAATGTGTCATCCAAGAAGCTTTATATTTGGCCCCTCCCTATAAGCGAAACACACAAGAAAGATAGCAAACAGTTTCTAGAGAGGTTTCAGAGTAGCAGCCGTGTTAGTCTGTATCCGCAAAAAGAAGAACAGGAGTACTTGTGGCACCTTAGAGACTAACAAATTTATTAGAGCATAAGCTTTCGTGGACTACAGCCCACTTCTTCGGATGCATATAGAATGGAACATACATACCTACAAGATCTCTATCAAGCATTCTTAAAACTACAATACCCACCTGCTGAAGTGAAAAAACAGATTGACAGAGCCAGACGAGTACCCAGAAGTCACCTCCTACAAGACAGGCCCAACAAAGAAAATAACAGAACACCACTAGCTGTCACCTTCAGCCCCCAACTAAAACCTCTCCAGCGCATCATCAGAGATCTACAACCTATCCTGAAAGATGATCCTTTACTCTCACAGATCTTGGGAGACAGACCTGTCCTCGCTTACAGACAACCCCTCAACCTAAAGCAAATACTCACCAGCAACCACACATCACTGAACAAAACCACTAACCCAGGAACCTATCCTTGTAACAAACCCCGATGCCAACTCTGTCCACATATCTATGCAAGTGACATCATCATAGGACCTAATCACATCAGCCATACCATCAGGGGCTCGTTCACCTGCACATCTACCAATGTGATATATGCCATCATGTGCCAGCAATGCCCCTCTGCCATGTACATTGGCCAAACCGGACAGTCTCTACGCAAAAGAATTAATGGACACAAATCTAACATCAGGAATCAAAATACTCAAAAACCAGCAGGAGAACACTTTAACCTGTCTGGTCATTCAGTGACAGACCTGAGGGTGGCTATATTACAACAGAAAAACTTCAAAAACAGACTCCAACGAGAGACTGCTGAGCTAGAATTGATATGCAAACTAGACACAATCAACTCCGGTTTGAATAAGGACTGGGAATGGCTGAGCCATTACAAACATTGAATCTATCTCCCCTTGTAAGTATTCTCACACTTCTTATCAAACTGTCTGTACTGGGCTAGCTTGATTATCACTTCAAAAGTTTTTTTCTCTTAATTAATTGGCCTCTCAGAGTTGGTAAGACAACTCCCACCTGTTTATGCTCTCTGTATGTGTGTATATATACCTCCTCAATATATGTTCCATTCTATATGCATCCGAAGAAGTGGGCTGTAGTCCACGAAAGCTTATGCTCTAATAAATTTGTTAGTCTCTAAGGTGCCACAAGTACTCCTGTTCTTCTTTTTAGTTTCTAGAGAGCCTTTTGGAATGCAATTCATTTAAAACTTATAGTGCTTTCAACTGTTCGAAAAATTCTTCTTCCAGTCTCTACTGTGTTTATGAAAAGACTAATGAGACTTGAAACAATGAAGGACTTATTCTGTTCTTCTTCAACAATTTCCAAAACATGCCACCGCCTCCAAAATGTACAAATTTTCAGAACAGGCTTGAACTGGACGTTTGTCTTTAACCTACGTTGCCACGTGTTTGCATTTTTTTGTCATCTACTCAAGATAAATGTATGAACTAAACATTCTAGGAATTTGTTTTTGTTTGTTTGTTTTGCACTAATTCAGTGAAAAGCATTTAAGGATTTATTTTTAATTTGAATAGAACCCCTTCTGCTTCAGAAAAGTTGTTTGACAGCCATAGGATATTATACTGTGATTAACGGATTACCATTATTAAATTGCCTGTTAGTAACATTCCTTAAAATATTTTTATAGATGACAACTAAGAATTAATTCTGTTACTGCTATGTTATTGACTTTCCCTTAAGCACCAGAGTGGATGACACACCACATTAAAACCCCTGTTTCTTGAGAAAGGACTGAGTTACAAATGTCTAACAACATGGACTAGGGCTCTGCTTAAGTGAAATATATTTTTAAGGAGGCAAAAACTCAACTCTTGCATTGGGTCTACATTCTGCAAGTAAATAGAGAAATAAGACATTGGTAGAGCATCCTTTCCCCTTACCATTCCCCAAGTTAGGTGTTGTAGACAGGGTATGTCTCAGTGCAGCCATATTTGAGGCTTTGGAACTGCTTCAGTAATTATGGGGGTGGGAGAACTTGAACCTTGGAAGAGCTGTCATCAATCTTCTCTCAAAAAGCTAAGGGTACTGCAGTAAGAGCAGCCTAGAGCCAACAAAATTGATTTGTAATCAGAATTCCTAGTTAGAACATGTGCAGTAACCATTGTAATAAAATCAATGAACAAACACCCTTTGTAAAGTATTAGAGTTGTATCTACCTTAACACTGAAACAGAATAGAAGCAGAAATTCTATGAAAGAAAAGGCTGGTGGTCCAATGAGGCAAATACTACTCTGGATGGTTTATCCTGATTTATCAGGAAGATCTAATCATCTAGGGTGCTAAAACTGCAGTATAAAACCAAGCATGTGTTTCAAAGAGTATGTCTACTCTATAGGTACGATACAGGCATAGCTATGGTCGTATAACCTCATAACACAGATGCAGTCTACACAATGGAAGGGGTTTTTCCTGTCGCAGTAGGAACACCATCTTCCTGAATGACAGTAGCTAGGTGAACGGAAGTATTCTTCCATCGACCTAGCTGTGTCTACACTGGGGATTAGGTCAACATAGCTACACAGGTCAGGGATGTGGATTTTTCACACTTTGACCTAAATGTTAAGTGTAAAAAGGCCAAAGTAATAAGTTAGGCCACTTCCTTTAGCATTAGCTTCAATACCTGGAAAATCATCTACTAGTGAATTAGAAATGAGAATGCAAGTAGAAAAAACTGAACCAGCATGAGAAGCAGCTCAAAAATTTGAAATAGGGTGAACTTCCTTTATATATTCAATGCGTATGCTTAATTTGAATGTAAACAGAAGGCCAACCCCCTAGCTATAAATTTCACAGCTTTTTGTAACTTGCAGTCAATTTCGTGGTTAATAACAAAAGACAAGGTTGTGACATCATTATAGTTGTAATTAACTTACACAGAGTGACTTCTGGTTAATCAAATGGCTCTCTAAAGGATTTAATGATTTTTCATTTGTAAAGCAATACCCAGCTTTGTTAACTGAACAAAGTTTTTAATTTAATATGAAAAAGCTGTTTTGAAAACATACTTAAGGAATATGTTTCTAAAAAACACACTCTTATAATACAGCCACTGCTATCTTGTTCACAAGAAACAAGACAGGCAGGAATGCCAACACAAAGTTAATACAATACAGTACAAATAACAAAAATCACCCCTAACGAGCGGCGGTATCTATGTTGGCGGGAGAGAGTCTCCAATTTTAAAAACACCAATTTTTATCCCTTAACTTTTATTTCCTATACTTAAATTCACTGGCTCCATATATCTGACCAATGATTTAAAATCTATTTAGTGATTATGAAAGTTACCTGCCTTAGCAAGCGATATCTCATTAATCCAGAGTAAGTACACAACATACACACAGCCAACATAACATAAGCTTTCTCAAATGACTACGTCAACACGATTCAATCATAGGTGTGGTCTACACCAGTGCTTCTCAAAGTCAGGCCGCCGCTTGTTCAGGGAAAGCCCCTGGCGGTCCGGGCCGGTTTGTTTACCAGCCGAGTCCGCAGGTTTGGCCAATCGCGGCTCCCACAGGCCGTGGTTCGCCGCTCTAGGCCAATAGGGGCTGCAGGAAGGGCGGCCAGCACATCCCTCGACCCACGCCGCTTCCCACAGCCCCCATTGGCCTGGAGCGGCGAACCGCGGCCAGTGGGAGCCGCGATCAGCCAAACCTGCGGATGCAGCAGATAAACAAACCGGCCCGGACCACCAGGGGCTTTCCATGAACAAGTGGCGGCCCGACTTTGAGAAGCACTGGTCTACACTACAGAGTTATGTCGACGTAAGGCAGCTTAGCTCGACCTAACTCTGTAAACATCTACACTATAATGTAGCTCCTACCGATGTAAGTCACACACTACATCGACTCAATAACTCCACCTCCACAAGAGGCATAGCTCTTAGCTCAATGTACTTAGGGTGACACAGTATCAGCGTAGACATTGCATTATCTGCATCGCCTGGTGGCTGTCAGCTAGATCCCCCACCCATCTGCCCCACGCTGATAGCCTGCCCCAAGGCTCACAGCTGGAGCCCTGCCACCCCAGGGCTCAGAGCTGGAGGGCCCCCCCATCGCTGCCCCACGCTGACAGCCCCACATTGAACTCACAGCTGGAGACCCCCGCTGCCCTACCCTGACAGGCCGTGCTGTCAGCCCTGCACCGGGGCTTACACAGAAAAACAAGAAAAGTGAATAGCTTGCATCTCTTTACGGTAATATCTCCTCTCTGACCACTTTTTGGTCAGACTGCCAGAATCACTTGCTCTCTAGATACCCTTTCTTTGGCTCTCCATGGACACATATGGGAGTGGTCTATATTAGGAGAACCCAGTTACGTCCCTCAAGCGTGTGAAAAATTCACAGCTCTGAAAGACATAGTTAAGACGTAATCCTTCGGTCAACCTAGCTACTGTCCTTGGGGAGGTGGATTTACTACAATGACAGAACCCCTTCCATTGCTGTAGTGCAGGGGTGGGCAATCTTTTTGGCCCGAGGGCCACATTGGGGTTGCAAAACTGTATGGAGGACCAGGTAGGGAAGGCTGTGCCTCCCCAAACAGCCTGGCCCCCGCCCCCTCCCACTTCCCGCCCCCTGACTGCCCCCCTCAGAGCCCCCACCCATCCAACCCTCCCTGCTCCTTGTTCCCTAACCGCCCCCGGGACCCCACCCCCTATCCAACCCCCTACTCCCAGTTCCCTGACTGCTCTGACCCCTATCCACACCCCCACCCCCTCACAGGCCCCCTGGGACTCCCATGCTTATCCAACCCCCATCCCCCATCCCCTGACTGCCCTCCAAACCTCCACCCCATCCAACCGCCCTTGCTCCCTGTCCCCTGACTGCTCCCCAAGACCCCCGCCCCTTATCCAATCCCCTGGCCCCCGCCCCCTTACCATGCCACTCAGAGCAGCATGTCTGGCAGCCACGCCGCCCAGAGTCAGACACGCTGTCGCAGGTGTGCGCAACCCCACTGCCCAGAGTGCTGCCCGTGCAGCAGCGTGGCTGAGGGGAAGAGGGGACAGCGGGGGAGTGGCTGGGGGCTAGCCTCCCTGGCTGGGAGCTCAAGGTCCGGGCAGGACGGTCTCGCGGGCCAGATGTGGCCAGCGGGCCGTAGTTTGCTCACCTCTGCTGTAGTGTCTACACTACAGCTGTGCCAGTGTATAATTTCTACATTGTCTAGTGTAGACAAACCCTTAGACCAGTTCTACACTTAAAGTTTTACCTGCATAGCAATAACATAACATAACATGTTACACTCTATTGGAAGAATGAGTAGAGATAAGATGGGGTATTAAGCTAGAGGCATTAATCGGTTACATCGAACAGTTGTTTGATCTATAGACAATTGAAGACGTGCCTGAAATGGTGACTGAGCTAATCAGGAGCTCTATGTCTCCTTCATTTTTGGTTTTCTCCCTGCCCCCTCAAATCAGTTGGATTCTGGCCATTGATGCCCTGAACATTACCTGCCGTTTTAGAATCAGTTGGATGCCATGTCTACATACATGTAGAGAGACAGAAAACTTAATCCTGGGATGAGATTATTAATCCCCTGCCCAGTTTTCCCAAAGTTTTGTGAAGACAAAGCAGCCACAACAGAGTAGGATAAATAGTTTCAGCATCCACTTCCCAAGAGATGGTTCACTGAGAAAGAGAAAACCTGTAACAATGATTAATGGCCACTTTCCAAAGATTTAGACTGGAGCATATCTACAAATGTACTGGGTAGAGTTAGAGTGCTACCATCCCACTGGACATAGTTATATTAGTATAAATATGTTTTTACCAGTATATTTTATTTGCATATAAAAAACAGAATAAACTATACCTGTATAAATTCATTTATATCAGTATAACCACATCTACACTGGAGGACTATATAGTATCGCTTCTCGGCTCTATGAGCTAAGATGTGAAAAAATTATCTAAGTTATACCTTCTCTGTGTTGATAAACCCTCAGACACCACCTTTTAGGGCTGTATCTAGTTTTGGTCAGACCTCTTATGACTTGCCTTCACATAAAAATTGTACCACTTTTCAACTAATACCAAGACAGTTAAAGGAGTGTAACCCTAGTGTGTGTACAGTTGTTTCAGTATAAAAGTATCTCAGCACTTACCTACTGCTGGGGACGGTAAACGTGACTCACATATTGAAAACATTTTAAAAACAGCTGAACTACATTAATCAGCTATTTGCATGAAACAGAAGAAATAAGAAATGGTATACGGCATTTTATCTACTCCTTGTTTCTTTTATTTTTTTTCTTCAGTGCTATTTGACAGCCTGTTAAAAATATTCATTTCCTGTTAAGAATGAGACATCTGTCGTAACTTGTGGTGCAAAAATGTAGTACAAAAAAGTCTTCCAACTAAAATGTTTAAATAATTTGTAAGCATTCTTGTACTTCACTAAGGTAGAACCCACTGTGAACAGCAATTTAGTAGCCACACAAACTGATGAATCTCATCACACAACCACCACCTAAAACTCAAGGGCCAGTTTCTGTATCAAATTTTGGTAAAATATTTAGAATTTAAAGCCCACACATAAAAGTCTCCTGCTCTCGTTTCATATCCGCCACTGACTTGCTAAACGGTCTTGTACAAATTACAATCTCTCTTCCTCAGTTTCCCTATTAGTAAAATGGAGAAATAAAATAAAATAATAAGTAATTAAAAGGAATAAAATATAATCATGACTGGTGTGAAGAAAGTAAATAAGGAAGTGTTATTTACTCCTCATAACACAAGAACTAGGGGGTCACCAAATGAAATTAACAGGCAGATTTAAAATAAACAAAATAAAGTATTTTTCACACAACGCATGACCTGTGGAACTCCTTGCCAGATGATGATGTGAAGGCCAAGACTATAACAAGGTTCAAACAAGAACTAGATAAGTTCATGGGGCATAGATCTATCAATGGTTATTAGACAGGAATGGTGTCCCTCGCCTGTTTGCCAGAAGCTGGGAATGGGCAACAGGGGATGGATCACTTGATGATTAACTGGCTCTGTTCATTCCTTCTGGGGCACCTGGCATTGGTCACTGGCGGAAAACAGGATATTGGGTTAGATCAGGGGTCGCCAACCTTTCAGAAGTGGTGTGCCGAGTCTTCATTTATTCACTCTAATTTAAGGTTTCACGTGCCAGTAATAAATTTTAACTTTCTTAAGTCTCTTTCTATAAGTCTATAATATATAACTAAACTATTGTTGTATGTAAAGTAAATAAGGTTTGTAAAATGTTTAAGAAGCTTCTTTTAAAATTAAATTAAAATGCAGAGCCCCCCGGGCCAGTGGCCAGGACCCGGGCAGTGTGAGTGCCACTGAAAATCAGCTCATGTGCCACCTGTGGCACGCGTGCCATAGGTTGCCTACCCCTGGGTTGGATGGACCTGTGGTCTGACCCAGTATGGCCGTCCTTACACTTATCGCCAATGGGTTGGAAACAGTAAAGTGCTATATAAATGAAGAGTTTTATCTTTGCTATGCAAACTGGCTACACGTCCACATGTGACATCTGATTTTTTTGCATAATGCCAGGGCACTAGGCTACCCTGTAATTCCAGAACCATCAAGGTAGACTTATTAAACCATCAGTGCTACGCTGCCATAATTACGCTTGGAGCAGGATACTGATTTCAGAAGAGCTTTTATTAGAAGCCTATTTTCAAGTGCTTAGAACTGGAGGGGAAATATTCCCCTAGGTGGGGATTGCCCGTAGCCCTTCCCCCCACCCGCCCGAGGAGCTCATCTGAACTGTGGGGGAAAACAGCACGTTATCTCCGCCTGGGAGGAGGTGCATAGGCGTGTTGGCTTGGGAGGAGGTGCATAGCCGTGTAGCTATTGCCGGGCACTGTGGCAGCTCGCAGAATCGGGACGGAAAGCTTCAGGCGTGGCCCCCGAGTGCAGAGGGAGCAGGCGCGGCTGGCTGCAGGCAACCCCCGGTTACCTGGGGCACAGCAGTGCGGTGCTGGCGAACGTGCTCACCCCACAGCACCGAGCGCAGAGCCTGGTCTGGCCCGGCCCCTCTGTGCACAGGTTACGCCAGGAGAGCACGACAGGCGCCTGCCCTGCTGCCAGTACAGGCTAGCGGAGATGGGGGTATCCTGGGCCAAGAGATGGGCGGTCCGTGAGCGGCGGCCAGTTGCCCGGCAACGCCCCCGAGTTCCCGCGGGGGGGGGGGGTTGCCCCAGGCAGACTGGAAGCAGCAGGCCTCCCCTCAGGCTGCCAGGGGACGGGGGTGGGGGTCCGCGCGCGCCCAGAGGGAGTCGGGATGCCACAGGCGAAAGGTCACATCCGGGAACCGCCCCGAACCCCCTCTCCCCACACTCACGTTCTCCGCCGCGCGCAACGCAACAGCGGCCCCGGCCCAACAGACTCAGCACGTGACCCTGACGCAGCTCAACCACAGGCAGCGGGACTCACTCCGACTCTCCCAATCCCGAACGCGCATGCGGGCCCCTGCCTTCCTCCTGCCAGCTCTGGGTGGTGTATGAGCTCCCCCTCCCAGAGGGGAGTTCTGTCCGGCTGTTGGAGCGGAAGGGGGCGGGCGATCACTGCGAGGGCGGGAGGGGTTGCGGGAGGGGCAGCCCCGCCCTGAGGCGTTGGGAAGGGGCTGGCTGGGCCCCGGGGGGACTCCAGGGGCGCCGCTGAACGAGCTCCCAGCTTGGGAGGGGTGAAGGCGCCCCAGGCGAGAGGCGTGTGAAGCGGTGTGGTGTTGGGAGGTGAAAGCGGCATTCCCGCGCCGCTTCCCACCCCGTGTTTTAAAACTCACCCTTCTCAGGGCTGGCTTTACTAATCACCTGTCACGCACTAAACTCCAGCCCAAGCCACCTCCTCAGGCTTGTCTGTTGCTAGGGTTTCTCCCTTAGCGCCACTCACCCTCGGGCCCTAGATCCCTGTGAGCAGAGGGCTCCTTTCCACTCACTTACAGCCACCTGATGAGCTGCACCTGCCATCCCGAGTCACCAGGAGATATCTCCTTGCCGGTTTCCAGAACCTGCGAATAGGTTGGGTCAACAGAAAACCCCATCCAGCCTGTTACGCTGGCTAGCATGAATAGAAGTGAGCCACGTGTTAATTTAGGAAAAAATGTTGTCTTTAGGGTGAGTTCTGCATTGAAGACAAGTTCAGGTGATATACTTTTTAGCTCTAGTGTAGATGGGGGCCTGAAAACTACAAGACTCCACTGCCCGTCATTCATTTCTCCCTCATACCTTGTTTGTTTCAATCATACCTGCTCATCCACATCACAGATGTTTACCCCAAGCTCTTCCAGTGATTCTGTTCACAGTTGCAGTAACACAGCTCACCGTGTTAAGGCAAGTTTAGCCTCAGGATGTTGCTTTCCAGTAGCCAGTGTCAGCTCAGTTCCCCTTCAAGAGATTTTCAGGGCAGTCACTAGAACTATGTCTACAATTAAACTGAGGGAAGAAACTACTGAAGATGCCTAGTGCTAATGCTCCTAACAGGGGCTTCTGGATAATTGCAATATATGAGGCACTGTATTGCGAGACGAAGTTAAAACTGACTGAACTGGTGCTACTGCAATGCTTTTGGCTTCATGTATGTTCTGGGAAGAAATCAATATAGGTTGCACAAGCCCAGCCAGATGAGTTATAGACCCCATCCCAAAGTGCCTGGCAGAGTTGTTGGTATGGACACAAGAAGAACAGACATTGTAAGCTCCATGCGAAAGTTCTTGTTTTATAACTTCCATCTTCTTGTTTCACGAAACCTATTACCTCATACTGCATATCGTGGAGATTATTTTTTCTCTTCTGGGGGAGCCTAAAGCTAAGGTGTTACATATTCTGCAATTGAAGAATGTAGAATTTTTCTTTTATCAATACAATTTTGTTTCATATACTTTGTTATTAGAAAGGAGCTGTGGGGGCCACTAGGAAGTACCAGGTCTCTTGGCAGGGGTATACACAGTCCATTTTGCTATTGGCCAGAAGCTTAGCTATAGGATTCTTGCCAGTTATGCTTCCACAGATATGTTTCTGCTATGACTACACCTTCTTACAGAACAAGATTTATATGTCATTTTTTACTGATTTTTATATATATCCCATTAGTTTTCAGTACGATAGAGCTGAAATGCAAGTACAACGGAGAAAAGCTAAGTGAAACAATTGTAAATATAGTAATATTCATTTGCTCAAAGTTTCACTCATATGTAAAAGCTATTGGAATATTTTCTGGCAAATACAAAGTCATGATTGCTTTTAATTTGGTTGCTTCTAATTGACCACTGAAATATCCTACGAAAGCCCTTGTGGGGAGTACTCAAGAAAAATAAAATCCATAGGTAGAAGAAGGGCTGATGACCAGTTTCTTCACATCTAAAATTTTAGAATGACTGCACTAGCATCTCTTTCCTGTACATTTTTTGTAAAATGAGTGTGAAAATACTACCTTACAAAACAGTTAAATCTAATCTGGGGAAACAAGCATGGTCCGCAATAAAAAGAATTTCCTACACACACACACACACACACACACACACACACACACACACACACACACACACACACACACACACACACACACACACACACACACACACACACACACACACACACACACACACACACACACACACACAGCCTGTTCTCATGCACAATGCTTGCTTAAATATATTAATACTACTTGATTCACCCAAATGGATTTGTTGAGATGATAAACCAACTTTTGATGGTAGAAATCTCTATTTTTTTAAGATATTTTCTTTTTCTAGATTAGTTTATTCAAATTTGAGAGACTAAATGAGAGTAGAACAAGCAGAAAGCTCATCTTTCTGTTACAACCTCTACTTTGTTCTCGGGGGTTCAGGGGAACATTTGAGCCCTGTGAATTACAAATTTCTGTTCAGTTTTAGACCTGCTTTTCCATGATGATTCTTTCTTACTTCCTACAGTTTCTCTTGATTTCACAAAACCAACAAATTGTAACAGGACAGGAGGTACTCACCTTCCTGGTTGGAAGGCTCCTACATCATTTTTACCCCCAAAAGTGAGAGTTAAAATATCAGCCTTAATTGTACCTATTCATGTTAAAAGGGGTAATAAGGATCCTTATGAAAAAATTTAATGAACATGTGCAGAACTAATCAATTTTGTAAGTTTAATAATTCAGCTGTTTTAATTTTTTTCCAAACACTAAAAGCAACTAGACCAACACATTAGTTTCAATTGCATGTAGAATATCAATACCTGACCTTAAGGATGAACTGTTCTTTCAATGAAATCGATACAAATATCTGGACTGCAAGCTTAGTTGATGTTCAGCATAGAACAATTTTTTGAGAATTGACAAATGCCTAAAATAATAGTTTATCATAGAAATGTTGACATCCCCCTCAATCTGATGGTTCAAATATGTGACTATAAAACCAAGACAAAATTGCATGTAAACAACTCCATTTTTCCATAATTTATGTGGCACTTGCATTGGACTACCAAAGGAAATTTTGGCAAATTATAAAACTATGTCAAAGAAGTTATATGAAAATTGTATTCTGCCCTTCCAAAAAATATCCCATGGCTCAGAAGACTGGCAGGAACAAAAAGGGCTGAATTCCTAGAAATGGGGCAGAGATCAAGTAAAAGGAGTTGAACTTGCCAAAATAAGCAAATTTGGCATATTCTTCTCTTCCAAAAACAAAAAAATGTCAAAAGAGCAGGGCAACTTCAGCTTTGCCCTCACTTAAGCACATTATTTTAAACTCTTGAATTTTGCAAAAAGAACAGGAGTACTTGTGGCACCTTAGAGACTAACAAATTTATTTGAGCATAAGCTTTCGTGGGCTACAGCCCACTTCATCAGATGCATAGAATGGAACATATAGTAAGAAGATACACATACAGAGAACATGAAAAGGTGGAAGTTGACATACCAACTCTAAGAGGCTAATTAATTAAGGTGAGCTATTATCAGCAGGAGAAAAAAAAACTTTTGTAGTGATAATCAAGATGGCCCATTCCAGACAGTTGACAAGAAGGTGTTAGGATACTTTACATGGGGAAATAGATTCAATTTGTGTAATGACCCAGCCACTCCCAGTCTCTATTCAAGCCCAAGTTAATGGTATCTAGTTTGCAAATTAATTCTAGGTCAGAAGTTTCTCATTGGAGTCTGTTTTTGAAGCTTATCTGTTGCAAAATTGCCACCTTTAAGTCTGTTACTGAGTGACCAGAGCGGTTGAAGTGTTCTCCTATTTTTGAATGTTATGATTCCTGATGTCAGATTTGTGTCCATTTATTCTTTTGGGTAGAGACTGTCCAGTTTGGCCAGTGTACATGGCATTGGGGCATTGCTGGCACATATCACATTGGTAGATGTGCAGGTGAATGAGCCCTGATGGTATAGCTGATGTGATTAGGTCCTATGATGGTGTCACTTGAATAGATATGTGGATAGAATTGGCATCGGGCTTTGTTGCAAGGATAGGTTCCTGGGTTAGTGTTTTTGTTGTGTGGTTGCTGGTGAGTATTTGTTTCATGTTGTGGGGGCTGTCTGTAAGCGAGGACTGGTCTTTGTCCCAAGATCTGTGAGAGTGAGGGATCATCTTTCAGGATAGGTTGTAGATCTTTGATGATGCGCTGGAGAGGTTTTAGCTGGGGGCTGAAGGTGACGGCTAGTGGCGTTCTGTTATTTTCTTTGTTGGGCCTGCCCTATAGTAGATTATTTCTGGGTACTCTTCTGGCTCCGTCAGTCTGTTTTTTCACTACAGCAGGTGGGCATTGTAGTTTTAAGAATGCTTGTTAGAGATCTTGTAGGTGTTTGTCTCTGTCTGAGGGATTGGAGCAAATGCGGTTGTATCTTAGAGCTTGTCTGTAGACAATGGATCATGTGGTGTGTCCTGGATGGAAGCTGGAGGCATGTAGGTTTCCGGTATAGGGTGGTGTTTATGTGACCATTGCTTATTAGCACAGTAGTGTCCAGGAAATGGACCGCTTGTGTGGATTGGTCCAGGCTGAGGTTGATGGTGGGATGGAAATTGTTGAAATCATGGTGGAATTCCTCAAGGGCTTCTTTTCCATGGGTCCAGGTGATGATGATTTCATCAATGTAGTGCAAGTAGAGTAGGGGCATTAGGGGATGAGAGTTAAGGAAGCATTGTTCTAAGTCAGCCATAAAGATGTTGACATACTGTGGGCCCATGCGGGTAGCCATAGCAGTGCTGCTGAGTTGAAGGTATATATTGTCCCCAAATGTGAAATAGTTGTGGGTGAGGACAAAGTCACAATGTTCAGCAACCAGGACATTGCCGTGACATTATCGGGGATACTGTTCCTGATAGCTTGTAGTCCATCTTTTTGTAGAATGTTGGTGTAGAAGGCTTCTGTATCCATAGTGGCCAGGATGGTGTTTTCTGGAAGTTCACCGATGGACTGTAGTTTCCTCAGGAAGTCAGTGGTGTCTCAAAGATAGCTGGGAGTGCTGGTAGCGTAAGGCCTGAGGAGAGAGTCCACATAGTCAGACAATCCTGCTGTTAGGGTGCCAATGCCTGAGATGATGGGGCATCCAGGATTTCCAGGTTTATGGATCTTGGGTAGCAAATAGAATACCCCTGGTCGGGGTTCTAGGCATGTGTCTGTACAGATCTGTTCCTGTGCTTTTTCAGGGAGTTTCTTGAGCAGATGGTGTAGTTTCTTTTGGTAATCCTCAGTGGGATCAGAGGATAATGGCCTGTAGACTGTGGAGTTAGAGAGCTGCCTAGCAGCCTCTTGTTCATGATGACGCACATTTATATCTGTTACTTCAATTCATGCTAATCTTATCTATTCTCAGAAACTGCAGTGATGAGAGAGAGAAAATTTCTAACAAAATTTCTGATTTTTAATAATTGATACAGATTTCTATAATAGCATCATCTACTTTCTTGCCATCATACTTCAAATGCAAGTTTCATTTAAAAGGACCACAAATCACTCATTCCTAACAATATAATGCTTTGCTGCAGACTGAGGGTCCAATTCCAGATCCCATTACTGAATATTCAAGTTGTACTCAAGGTGGTTAAGGTTTTGGACTGGGACCCAGGAGATCTGGGTTCAGTTCCTACCTCTGCTACAGACTTCTTGTGTAATCTTGAGCAAGTCGCTTAATCTCTCTGTTCCTCAATTCCTTATCTGTAAAGTAGGAATATTAGTATTTTCCTACCTCACAGGGATGTTGGAAGGATAAATTAGTGATTATGAGGTGTTGAGGTAGTATGGTAATGGAGCGATATATTAGATACTGTAGATGGGTATTCCTGTGCCAAAGGGCCATGTCCAAATGCAAGATTAAGCTTCCTATTAAGGTGTGAAAATTGGGTTCTTCCTTGGCATGCAGAGAAGTTAATTTTAAAAAATATGCAGCAGTCAACATAGACTTCACCAATGTTATTTTATTCTATTTACATTCTCTTATCTTTTCAGATAAAACCTGCCTCTTCAAATCATGCTTGCTTTTGAGGGAGATGAATGGATTATTTTGTGCTCACATAGAGTGACCTAATCAGAAAATGGCAGCATAGTGTTTCTGTGGAAATGTTGATTTATCTTTGAAAAGCTAAAAAAAAAAAAAAAAAAAAAAATGCAGAAAACCAAAATTTTCAGTCAAAAACGGGGGAAAGTTTTGGCTAAAAATTGTTTTCACTTTCAGTTTATGAAAAGTAGTGTAGATGTAGCCTTAGTAGGGAAGGGGATCAGGGGGTTGAGGTACAGGGGATGGGTGTGAGGGCTCCAGCTGGGGGTGCAGGCTCTGAGGTGGGGCTGGGGATGAGGGGTTTGGGGTACAAGGGCTGGGATTGAGGGGTTCGGAGGGCAGGAGGGAGATCAGGGCTGTGCAGGGGATGGGGGGGTGGGGTGGGCTCAGGCTCTGGGCAGCACTTACCGCAAGCAGCTACTCTCCGGTTCCAAGGCGTGCGCGCTGCCCTGTCCACAGGTGCCACCCCCTGCAACTCTCAGATCCTTCTCAGCAGTGCTGCTGCCAGGCCAGTTATCCCCCATTCTTATTTGTGCATTTGTTATTTCTTTCCTTCGTATAGCACTTTACATTTGTCTTTGTAGAATTTAATTTTGTTGACTATAGCCCAGTTCTTTAATCTATCAAGATCCCTTTGAATTGTAGCTCTATCCTCCAAAATATTGGCCACACCCTGGCTTTGTGTAATCTGCAAATTTGATCAGTATACTCTCTATTCTTACATCCAGATCATTAATAAAAATGTCAAACAATCCTGGGCCCAGAACAGATTCCTGTGGAACCCCACTTGAGATCTCCCTCCAATCTGACATCATTCCATTAATAGTTATTTTGTTTGCAGTTATTTAGCCAATTATGTATCCATGTAACGGTAATTCCGCTGAGCCTGCATTTCTCCAGCTTATTTATCAGAATGTCTTGTGGGACTGCGTCAAAAGCCTTGCCAAAGTCCAGATGTATTATGTCCACCGCATTTCCCCTATCTACCAAACCAGTTACCCTGTCAAAGAAGGAAATCAAACTGGTATGGCATGATTTGTTCTTAGTAAATTCCTACTGGCTGCTAGTGATTACCCCTTCATCCTCCAAGTATTCACAAATAGAATGTTTTATAGATTGCTCTAGTAGCTTCCCAGGTATAGAAGTCAGGCTGACTGGTCTATACTTCAATCTGAAGGAATTCAAATCTGTAGGGCAGTCAGAAGGTCTCTGATATGTTCTTTACTTATCCCAATCTGCATCCCTTCCCCCTTATTGTCCATGGTAGCTTTGCTAGTCATCCAGTCACGTTATTTTTTCTGAGAAGACTGAAGCAAAGTAGGCATTGAGCAGTTCTGCCTTCCTATCATCTTCTGTTACCAGCTCACCTTCTCCATTGAGCAGCGGACCCACACCATCCCTGATCGCTCTGTTTTTCTGACATATTTGAAAAAACCCTTCTTGTTGTCATTAACATTTCTTGCCAGCTGTAACTCATTCTTTGCCTAAATTATGTCTACACCACGGTTAAACACCTGCAGCTGGCCTGTGTCAGCTGACTTGGGCTTACGGGGCTCAAGCTGCAAGGCTGTAAAATTGTCGAGTAGACATTTGGGCTCCAGACAAAGCCCAGACATCTACACAAAATTAAACAGCCCAAGCCCCATTAGCGCGAGTCAGCTGACACAAGCCAGCTGCTGGTGTTTAACTGCAGTATAGACATAGCCCAAGTTACTTTTGAAAATGAGACTTTGATGCTTTTGAAAATCCTACCCTTACTCTGATTGCTTAACATTGTTACAGAGTGAATAGGAGAGGCATGTTGTTTTATATATTATTCTAACGTCCAGGGTCCTAACCTTCAAATTTAATGATAAATTGTTTCCCCACATGTGCTTTGGGATATTAACAAAATAAAAACTTTCACAAAATATGAATATTGTTAGTTGATAATTAAAGAATTGAAATAGCCTTTTCCATTTAGCAGAAGTCTGAAAAGGCAAGATTTCAGCTGAGAAGACTAAAATTCTACAATTAGATGACAGAGATAAAAATAAGTCACAGATAAGAAATGCTTTGGTCCTTCAGAGCATGAAGAAGGGAGATGCAGAAAATTTATTTTTGCTGACGAGTTAGTAGAAATTTTTGGATTACAAAACTTTGCTGGGGGGGGTGGTGATCTTGACTCAGACGGGTGTCTACTTTTGAAGAGGCGGGCCAATTCTGCTTGAGGGTGTTTATCCTGGATAACATGCAGTTCCCTTGAAATGAGCAAGTTCTTACTAGAAGTGGGATAGTACTAAAACCCCAGATCTGAATGCTCTAGAAATTTGTTTTATAAATTGGTATGGTGAAGAAAGAAGTCAGTTCAAGAGGAATTTGAGTCTATCAGGGTTCTTGAATGACCACCATGATGTTAGTAGCTGAGTGCCTCCCAAATTAATAAAAAAGATAAACAAAAATAACTTTCCCTTCTTTCCCTGCAGGAATAGCTTGACAAAAAGGAGATGACTACCCCCTCCCCCTTCTTCCTCCCACTATGCCTGTGTGTGCATTGTCTGTGAAGAGTTATTGTGGGGAAAACTATGTTGAAGAAGTACTAAGATTAGGAGGCTATTCTAAGCATGGGTGGCTGGTGAACCGCAGGCTCGAGGAGCTAGCCCCCAGCCGAGCCTGCCTTTCCTGCCCAGGGCCCCTTCTGCCCCCGTGGCTCCTCCCTCTGACTCACTGGGGTGATGGAAGGAAAATTAGGGTTAAACTGGGACATTCTCAATAGCCTAATAAAAGTTGGAATCTTGAAACCTCTCCACCCTGAGACTGACAGAGAATAAAGGGGTGGGGACTGGAAATTCCTCAAAGGATCTATAGAGATACTAAGGATTAGATAAGGACTAGTGATAATTTTTGATAAATAAATTTAAGTATTTTTTCTTCGTATAAAAATATGTGTGTGTAGTATGTATATAGGCCAGGCCCTGTTTTGTGCAGCTTGTACACCTCATACTTAGTTTTAGATTTAAGGATAAACACGGTTTACCTTTTCCCCATTCAAATGCTTTTAGGTAAAGACCAATGATTTAAAGAAAGAGGCAAACAGTCCACTGTGACTGCTTTCTAGTCTAGACCAGTGGTTCTCTACTTTTCCAGATTACTTTCAGGAGTCTGATTTATCTTGTGTACCCCAACCACAGGCACTGACTCCCCCCACAATGCGTTTACCATCCCTGCTCTGCCTCGAAGCCCTGCCCTCACTCTGCCTTTTCCCTCTACCCCCGTCCGCAAGGCTCCTCCTATGTGCCCCCCGCTCACTCCTCTCCGCCTCCCCGAGTCTTTCCGGCAGCCGCTCGCTCCTCCACTGGCTGCCCCAGGGGCTCGCCAAACAGCTGATTAGCAGCCAGCCCTTGGGCTGGAACCACTGAGGCTGGTGGGTGCTTAGCACCCCCTATTTTTTTTCCTGCGGAGCACCCACAGAGTCAGCACCCATGACCCCAACTTTCACCTCACTTAAAAACTACTTGCTTACAAAATCAGACATAAAAAACACAAATGTCACAGCACATTATTACTGCAAAATTGCTTACTTTCTCATTTTGTCTGTATGAAATTTTAGTTAGTATTGACTTTGCTAATACTTTTATGTAGCCAGTTGTAAAACTAGGCAAATATCTAGATGAGTTGATGTACGTCCTGGAAGACCTCTGCACTAGACAAGTTGTTATAATAAAAGAGAACATAACCTTAGCCTAAAATTATGTAAACAAAACTGAAGTTATTTGAGGTAGTATAATGATTTTTTAATTGTCTCTCTAAAATTCAAAGAGAAAATGCCTTTGATAAAAGCAGCTTTTTGATCTGCAAGAGCCAGCCATGGCATGGTTACCAAATTATATTTTCCCCAAAAGAAGAAATATGCCATTCATATTTGCATTTGCCTAAAAGAATAAGTTAATTCCTGTACTGTCATTTTTTCCATGATAGGATTCTATACAATTGTTATGAAAAGTTCCCTGGAGATATTCCAGGTATGGAAGCAGGCTCTGAAGTGCTTTCCAATGAGACAGACCTTCTCTTTTCTCAAAAAAAATCAGGGAAGAGCTCCTCAAGAGATGCCCATAGAGAAGTCCTCCTCATTTACTACAGGAGATGGTGATGCAATCCATAATTCTCTTTCAGTCTGAAATATATATATGGACATATTTGTGGTTCTCAGATTCAGGTGTCAAACAGTATACAGTATCTTGCTACAACTTTCAGATTTATTTATTTTGGAATTTGTGTTCATTTTGATTTGTGTTCAGTGAGCTTTGGAAATGCATATGTATTATTTTTAATCAATCAATTACTTTCCTTGTTCCCATAACCACCTTTCCTTTTGTAAGATAATGATCTGTGGCAGTTTTTTGGCTTTTGGCATAACAAAGTGTCTAGATTGGTTACAACAAGGTGACTCAGGCTATGTCTACACTGCACTTTCGTTGGTAAAACTTTTGTCGGTGAGGGATGTGAAAAAAAAACACACCCCTGCCTGACAAAAGTTTTACTGACGAAAAGCACCGGTGTGGATAGCGCTTTGTCGGCCGAAGACACTCTCCCACTGACAAAGCTACCACCTTTCTGGGGATAATTTTATTTTGCTGGCAGGAGAGCTCTCTCCTGCCAGCAAAGAGTGGCTACACAGGAGACCTTTCAGTGATATAGCTATAGCGGCACAGTTGTGCCGCTGTAAGGTACACAGTGTAGACATAGCCTAAGTATTCTGTGCATCAACTTGTGACTTCAGCAAGGTCTTCCCTTGATTAATGAGCACTGGCCTATTCTTCAGATGAATTTACACTAGATGTTGCCCAATGGCTACAGCATGGGCATCCCAGGAAATTTATTGAAATAAATCTGTACTTGAAGCAACTTTTCTTGGAGATCTAATTACTCTAAAAACAGCTTGTTTGAAGATAATGCCAATGATAAGGGAAAGAGTCAGTCAAAAATATAAAAGGAAATTTGTTCATGGAAATTTTTCACAAATTGAAACCGATCATTTCTCAAGTTAGGGATTATGTGAGACACTCAACGCTGGGCCTACTCCTCTGATGTGAGTGGGAATTCCCATTACGTTCAAAGATCTGGCTAATGTCTGATACTAGCTTGCCCAGGTGTACAAGTGGGGGGACAGTTTACAAGGAGCATCTCCCCATTCTATGCTCTTCTGATTATTCCCTGTTACACCAGCCACCCCAAAAGAAGTTGGGAGGGGCAGTGCTCTGGACTGAACAACAACAAAAAATGCTGTACATTTCAAAAATGTGAAATATCCCCACTCACCCTGGTTACCAGGCAAGTACATCAATATAATATTTTTGTATGAAAACTGAAAGCAAGATTTGATGCCACACTGGATGGCTACAGAGAACTGAAATATCTAGCAAAATACTTGGCATGCAAATACAAATTCAACTACCTTCTCTATGTTGACAATTCACAGATATACCTCTACTCCAGACGTGTTGCCTTCTGTCCAAACTAAAAACTTTGGCCAGTCTCTTTGACATCTCCTTGTGAATATCTAGCCTTCAGCTCAAGCTAAACATGGCTAAAACAAAGGTCACCTCACTACCTCCTTTCTCAATCACTGTGGACAACACCACCATTTTGCCTGTTGCTCAGGCTGTAAGCTGGGCATCATCTTCGATTCAATCTCTCTCTAGGTCTTCACATCCATACTGTATCTAACCTTGCTGATTCTTTCTGCATAATATCTCTAAGATACAGCCTCTCTTATCCATCCACACAGCTATAACTCCTGTCCAAGCTCTCATCATCTTGTATCTTGATAACTGCAACATCCTTCTCTCTGGCCTTGACAAATGCAATCTTGCCCCACTTATATGCATTCAGAATGCTGCTGCAGAGATCATTTTCCTTGCTTGTTGCTTTGACCATGTCACCCCTCTTTTTGAGTCCCACCACTGACTCCCACCTTCTCTATTACATCAAACATAAGCTGCTCGTGTTCATTTTCAAGGACCTTCAAGGTCAATCCCCACCCTACCAATCACCTCTCATTCGCTGTTGAGTGGGTGATGCTCATCTCCAATCAGTCCATGATGCCAGATTTCATTGCCACTTGTTAAATTTTCAAACAAGCACCTTCATGCTTTCTCCCGTGATTCCCTGCATGCTTGGGAGGAGCTCTTCATAAACATCCACAAAGCTATCTCAATATGTACTTTCAAATCTCTCCTCAAAACTCTCCTCTTCTGTGATGCCTACAAAAAACTTGATAAAGGTTAGGCTGTGTGTGCTTAACATCCATCAGTAGTTCCAAGAGAGTGTGTATCAAGGGAAAATATCCCCCTAAGTGATTTTGCAATCTCCAGGCTCATTTTCAGGAGGAAAGGAGACTAAAACCAAAAGATCAGCATACCAAGTGAAAGAAAACAGCAAGAAATGAGAAGCACAACTCCATGTGTGTTTTAGAATGACAATAAATTTAAAATAATAAACAATAAATAAACATGGCTTATTTAATTTTTGAAAGGTAATCCCATTCACAACTGAATTAACAAAGACATATCCCTATGAAGATAACTTTCATTATGTAAATCAGTGCACTGATGTCTTTTTGAGTTTGCAGCCAAACAATAGCACCATCAAAGGTGTGAAGTTCCCTGATCATCTAAATAAATTGATAACTTCAAAGCCTAGTTGTGACAATCTAAATGTCATCACTATTAAACAAGTAGCCAAAATGCAAACAACCATCTTAAATCATTAAAATGTAATTATAAGAGACAGCTGGGTCCAATATTAATTTAGACTGTGGGGACTCATAATGGGGAAAAATATGAAACTTTCACATAACCAAAATTAAACTGCTGAATGTGCCAGCCAGAGCTGTACACCGAGAACATGTGAAACGTGTTTTGTGCGTATCCATTTGTAACAAATGCTTATCGAATGCTTGCACTATTATATGGATATTGAAAGCAACACAGTGATAGCAACAAATTCAAGCATCATCTTTACCCTCCCTCTATCTTATATGCAAAATACTTTTCATGTAAACAACTGAGGCTATGAGATAGCCACCTGTTGCTAAAAAGTGAGGTAGCTGAATTGGATAGGTAGTTGGAAAGTGGTAGTGTCACATAAGCTCCATCAGAAATAGCTATGAAATAGAGATTCAAATCACCCCTTTGCAGAATGCCAGCACAAGGTTTATGCACCACAAATCTAATTTAAGTGGTGCAAATACTTTAGGCCGGCTCTCTGCACAGGGGTGAATTTCATCCCAAAGCCCTAACCAAGCACACACATACGTAAATAATCCCAGTTGGTTTACTCATGGGCAGAAGGATATATACATAAACATTTGCAGGATTAGGCTGTAAATGTGTAATATGAGGGTTGTTTTTAGTTCTGGTTGTAAAATTATTACGCTACTTTGTATTTCTCCTGTATATTCTACTTGATTTTTATTGGTGGCATTTTGAGATGTGGACTGGTAGTTTGCAGGGCAGAGTATGTTACTGGCAGGAGTAGGCAGCTAGTAAGAAAAAAAAAGTGATTTGGGCACTCGTATAGGAGTTGGGAGATGCAAGTACAATTCCTTGCTCTGCCATAGACTTCCAGTTTCACAAATGTGGATAACAACAGACTTCACTATCTCACAATGGTGTTGTGAGGATAAATACGGTTAAGATTGTCGGATGCTTGGATACTACAGCACTGAAAAACATGCAGGTACCTCAGATGGATAGTAACTATAGGCTGGACCCGGAGAGCTAGATTATTTTTAAGAACATAAGAATGGCCATACTGGGTCAGACCAGTGGTCCATCTAGCCCAATATCCTTGTCTTCCAGCAGTGGCTGGTGCCAGATGCTTCAGTGGGAGCAAACAGAACAGGGCATTTCATGAAGTGATCCACCCGGACCTCAGGGGGCAAGGAGATAATGAGGAGTCACACAAAGCCCCTTGCATGGGTGGGAGAATGGATATCCTGGCCTGGGGGAAAAAATGGAGGCCTGACAATGGAGGTCACACCAAGCCCCTGACACAAGGGAGTGCACGGGGGGAAATCACTGAATAGAGTGGAGGGAATGGAGGAATGCAAAGAGCCCCTGGTGTGGGCAATGAGCTTGGCCTATATAAGCAACAAAGTGTGCAACCCTCTAGTTTATACGTAGAGGTTTACTACAAAACAGTATTACAATATGTATTTTGAAAAGCACTGAACCCCCCCCCGACTTTTATACTACTTCACTACACATGGGAATTAATTATAGATAGCCTAGCATCTAAAATAGGTTCCACAGTCTGTGTGTCCATTACTTGTGTGTGAATTATGGAGAAGCAACAGCAACCAGCTTCCACTAATGCACCCTGTTTTCCCCAGACTTTTGGAAGGTGATGGGATGAAGGTAGGAAGACTTTTGGTTTTATTATTATAATTATATTTGCTGATGGATATTTAGTTCCCAAAAATGGACTGAGTAGTCATTTTCTATTGTATTGCATATTTTCATGTATCTAATGGGTATCCCAAGCATAGGATGGTTGCTTATTGAGGCTTATATAAATTTAAATATTGATAAGCCTAAAATGCAAACTGCATACATAAATAACTTTACCAGTTGTCAATATTGGGCATTTCTTCTGTAAAACTATTTGTAATACATTATCCTCAAGAAACAACAATTGAGTTTTTTGACAAAAAAAATCCCAGTCATTTAGCTACCAAATAAACATATCTTAAAAAAAAAAAAAATCAATGAGCCAAGATTGCTTGTTGTGACTGTAGCAAAGTGAGATTCACCAGTGCAGCACCTCCTGCTGGTTATCCTGGGAATTAGCTCTTTTCCAGCTCCAGAGCGCTCTCTGCTGTCTCACCTGCCTCAAGCCCCGTGTCCCTCCTGGACCCAGTGCCCTTTGCCTGAGGGTTCTGCCCCAGCAGTACCCCACCATGCTCTGGGTCTCCCCTCCCAGGGGAACCCCCAGCCCTCTCACCTACCTTGCCTCAGTGGCTACTGCCAGTTGTCATCTAGCCCCCGCTCACCGGGGCAGACTGCAGTCCGTAAAGGCCACTCATCATTGGCAAGGGGGTTAGACCAGCTGCCTCTGCCTAAGCTCAAACTGCAGCCTCTGCAATCCCAGTACCTGTTGTGGCCTTTTAGCAAGGCCCACAGCCTGGGGATTTACCAGGCTGGAGCTCCCCCAGCTCTGCTTTGTCTCAAGTACCCTTCTTTCCCAGGCAGGCAGGTCCTGCTCTCTCAAGATCTACAGAGAGACTGGTTTAGCTGCTGGTTCACAGCCCTTTTATAGGGCCAGCTGACTCCTAATTGGGCGTGGCCCCAGCTGTGGCTGCCTTCCTAATCAGCCTTTTCTTATTGGCTGTCAGCCCCAGCCCTCTCCAAAGGCTGGCATTTAAGCCTCTCTGAGTTGGAGCAGGGTGACCACCCCGATACAGTGACATATAATACACATTTATTTAGTTGAGTTAAGAACAATGAATTTCACCTAGTGGCTAGAGCGCTGGACTGGGACTCAAGAGATATGGGTTCTAGTTCCAGCTCTACTTTGGGCCTGCTGGCAAGTAGCTTTATCTCTCTGGCCTTTATTTTCCCTTCCCCATCTATAAAATGGGATAATGATACTGACCTTCTTTGTAAAGCACTATGAGATCTACTGAATAAAAGCATTATATAAGAGGTAGATATTCTTTATTATGGTTTGATCTATTTCCTTCTTTCCTTTCAATTGCTTGTAAATGATATAAGTTGGTACATCGGTATAATTATCAAGCTAGACTGTTTTTTTTTTTAATTAAGCTTTTTGTTTTTAGCATATGCTGTTGTACAAAAAATCTGGTTTGTGTCTATATGACTTCAGTTGGTGTGAAGTTTAGACAACTACTTAAAATCAGTAACTGTTTCTAGTGAAGGGATGTGCTTTTTTCTGATGCAAATGGAAAGCCAGCTTGGCAGATTTTTTTCCCTTTTTCCCCCCACACAGAAGGATACAGCATCTCAGACTTTGTCCTCCTTTTTTTGGCACATTTGGACTGCCCTACTCAAGGGCATAAAGAAGCCTCTCAACATATCAACAATAAAAATAGGACAATGACCTGCCAAATGTAAGGAAATTAATAAACTGAGGGACAGTAAAAGTCACTGAAGTAGGAAACTTCAAGCAATGAGGAAATGATTTCCTATACAATATAAGCAAAATGTTCTGCTGCTTCAGTTTCACATTGCTACACTGAGGGCTAATACATTTTAGTAACCAATTCTGTTATGAAAACCAATTCCATAGGTAGATCAGGTTGGCTTATGGATTGGGCAGTTTGATTATTTTGAAAAGGAAAAAAACAACAGTTGTACTTTCCTCCTATTTGCATATATTCTTAACTGAATGAGACTAGACTCCTAATTCAGAATATTCAAATGAAATGTTAAGTCTCCAGGCACAGTTACAGGTCCTGAATTTGTGTTAGCAAAAGGTACAGCTACATTAAATTTGTCACCACATAGTAAGAGTCAGCAAGATGACATTGTACAACAGGGGCCGGCAACCTTTCAGAAGTGGTGTGCCAAGTCTTAATTTATTCACTCTAATTTAAGGTTTCGCCAGTAATACATTTTAACGTTTTTAGAAGGTCTCTTGCTATAAGTCTATAATATATAACTAAACTATTCTTGTATGTAAAGTAAATAAGGTTTGTAAAATGTTTAAGAAGCTTCATTTAAAATTAAATTAAAATGCAGAGCCCTCCGGACCGGTGGCCAGGACCCGGGCAGTGTGCATGCCACTGAAAATCAGTTTGCATGCCACCTTCGGCACATGTGCCATAGGTTGCCTACCACTGTTGTACAATATCCTTAGCACTACTCAGTTAGAAAGTCTGCGGGAGAAGGTCAAAGAAAGGTCAGCTGCTAAGATCAAATCAGGAGCCAGATGTGCTGACCCTTAATCGTAGGCTTTATAGACTGCAATTCAGCATAACATTATTGAATTCACCTTTAGATTAAGCTGGTCTGCTTTGACATATACAACCCCATAGGCAAGTTAATGGCTGTGTCATCTACTTAATTATGCAAGCTTTGATAACAGACCAGTGAAGCCACCTCTGCAACTGAGAGAAGTCTTTAAGATCTTAATTGTTTGCATTTTCAACAAAGTGACATTCCCAGTGTAGCTAATGTTTGGTAATTAGTTATACGTATATAAATTAAAACTTGAGAACAATCATAGTGAGAGAGAGACTTTTTTAAAAAATCAGGAACAAAGGCTGTGAGACTACTCAAGGGACTAAAACTAAGCATGTACATACGTGTTTGAAGGGTTGGGACCTCTGTAAAGAGAACATTAAGGTTGCAAGTTAACTACCCAAAAGTCAGGAAATGCCAAAGTTAAGATTACACACAAAGCCATAAATCTCACTCTTTGTTCTTTTGAATTACTATATAGTCTTTAATTACTTGATCACATACCATTATTTCCATTGAATCCCAATATTAAAACAGAAGTGAAGAAGAAGGCTTCTCACAGTACAATATCTGTGTGTTTATCAAATTTTAAAATACTTACTTTTTGGAAATTAAATTATGTATTTTAATAATTTATTGTTATAATCTTTGTTCAATGAATGTGCTTCTGATTTATTCACTGCACATTGTTTAATCTGCAAATTGCAGGATAACTAGTGACTGGCAACCAGCCCTACCTCATTTATTGTGCACCACCAACCCATGAACTGAGAGATACATTTTGCTCCAAGTCGCACCAATGTAAATTCAGAGTGACTCTTCTGACATCACTGCAGATACTCTGATTTTACAATGTTGTAAATGAGAACAGAGGATGTATAAGAACATGTCAGGGATCCTTATGGCCCCTGCCTCAATCATTGAGTACATGAGGTAGAGGTGCGACAGAAACAGTATTTTGTGATTGTATAGGGCCTGATCCACCTTCCACTGAAGTAAATGGAAGTCTCTCCAGTGACTTTAATGGGAGTTGGACCATGCCTATAATGAAAGGCTATATTCTGTCTGTCTATATGCGACCTGCCAACCCACCCAGGTTTTTATAGTCATGCCCATTATCACAGTGTTTCAATACATCACAGAGAATTGTAAAACACAAACCAAAAAAGCCCAATGATCTGGTTTTGTCCCTACTTCCGCCAAGGCAGTCAGGGCTATATAAGTGTATACATGGTATTTTTTGTTTGTTGAGTATTTTCTTCTTCTCTGTTTTCTCACCACTCATACTACTTTTTTCTCCTCATTATTGATTTACCTCTTTCATTTTCCTCTTTCTCTTTCTCTCTTCCTTCTTTGTTGTTATTCACGTAGCTGTGGGAAGCTCAGTTGAAAAAAATATTTTTACACCTAGGTCTGAAGGCAGTGAAACTTGTGGTCATTCTAATCTCCTCCATATGTGCAATGTGCCTCAGGTGGCACGTGACCAAGATTCATCACTGAATTTGGTCCGCTGGTTGGATCATTAGCTTCCCCATCTTGGGCTGGGTGAGTTCCAAAGCCTTGACCTTAATATCTCCTGCTTGCATAAGCTTCATTCTGGGGATTGACAGCTTCATCATTCCTAAGGAACATAGCTGCCAAGGGAGATTGTCATCATAGACAGAGAGGGTCTCTTTTAGCTACACTGGAACAATTCCATGGAGGGCCTTAAAAATTAGAATTGAGATTTTGAAATGACTCACTATTATATTGTTAGCCATTGTGCTATACAGAGCACTACAGTGATGTGCTCTTGGTGTTGAGAAGATAGGCTGCTGCTTTCTGAACTAATCAAAATGTTTTTAAAAGGTCTATTTTGATCATGCCTAGGTGGAACAAGTTACAAAAAGGTCACAAAGGCATGTATCACTCTGGTCAAATTATCATTCCACTAGAACGGATGGTCTTTTACCTGAACTTAGATATGAGTCATTTTTCACAGTTCTAGCTATGTTAGACTCCAGCAGTAACAAGGAATAGGGGAAAATCCAAAGGCTGCAGATTAATTTGAAGATGTGGGATGGGCAGACATCCTCAGTAGAGGGTGATGTGATGCTAGCGCAGTGGTTCTCAAACTGGGGCCGCCACTTGTGTAGGGAAAGCCTCTGGTGGGCCAGGCCGGTTTGTTTACCTGCCCCGTCCGCAGGTCCGGCCAATCGCGGCTCCCACTGGCTGCGGTTTGCTGCTCCAGGCCAATGGGAGCTGCTGGAAGCGGCGTGGGCTGAGGGACTTACAGGTCGCCACTTCCAGAAGCCCCCATTGGCCTGCAGCAGCGAACCGCGGCCAGTGGGAGCCACGATCGGCCGGACCTGCGGACGGGGCAGGTAAACAAACCGGCCCGGCCCACCAGGGGCTTTCCCTACACAAGCGGTGACCCCAGTTTGAGAAACACTGTGCTAGCGAGTTCTTAAGAGTATCTCCCTCTTCATACTATTCTAACAGCATGTCATTGTTAAAAAGGATGCGGGAGAACTGAGTCTTGCAGAACATTACAGTTAAGCGTCCTAGGGGTGAGAGAACTCATCACCATGTTATTCATCAGCATTTTATTTCATGTCCTGAAAGAAAGAATTGTAACTGTTTCAGCATTTTTCCATTGACCCATGCTAGGGTCTGCAGAAATAAAGTAGTACACCATGGTCAACAATATCAAATGCGGTAGACAGATTCAAGCATATGATATTAACATCCTCTTGCATCTATTGTCAGTAGGAAGTCATCTGTCAGTGCCACCAGCTTCCAGGGTCAGATCTGAAACCTAACTGTGAGGGGTCTATTGACAGTGGATAGATGCCTTCAATGATGACTTTTAGCTGCTTTCTTGATTACCTATCTCAAAGATGAGCATTGGATACCAGTGGCAGTTTGTGAGGGCCACTGGCTCAAGAGAAAGTTTATTGGGGATATCAATGGATAATTATGACAATCTCTGGAAGCACACAGTATGGCAGAGTTGAGGTTTTATAAGCAATCTTACCTTTGACATTGTTGCCTTTTGAGTGATTAACTTTGCAGCCTTTTTATAGCTTTTTATATGGAATCTACTTTAATATCTACCATTAATAATTTCTCTCAGCTGAATTCAAGATAATTTAGGTGCTTGAAATTTAAGGTTTGTTTCCAGGGATGCCATTCAGAAGTCAGCTCTTTGTCATTTATTTGATGAGAACTTATAGGCTTTGTACATTGAACATTTGTCCATGATCTCGCACACGACACCATCTTCTTCACATCCCTCCTTATATCTCACTTCTTTCTACAATATCTCCAACAATGACTGACACTCCCATGGACATATGTTCTGTGTAAAAGCAAACACAGTACATTTGAAAAACCTAATTTTCAAAAATCTCCTCCTCTTTGCATTATTTGAGCTCTCTGTGTGTCATGTTACATAGTATCTAATTAGACTGTAAACTCCTTGGGGTATGGACCATGTCTTTATTGTCTAGGTAAAATGCTTTGATACATCACAGTGTTATATTAAAATTACCATAAATATAAAAATAATGTACTACATGAAATTAACAAAAGTTAGGGAAGAATATTTTTCATACATAAGACTAGGTATCTCATAATATGAATTGCTGTTTACATAAATATTATCAAGCACATACAATGCATACTTTATCATATAATTTCATCCTGTATTGGATCTCTTTGCACCCTTGCCATACCAATGTGGTCAGAAAACATTAGCATTTCAGCTGCATCAGTGTAACAGGCATCCTAACACATTCCAACAATTACCCTGAGCTGCTTCTTCTGACTGCTTTGGTCAATGCTTTGTACCTCCAACCAGATATGTTTCACCTGTAAATTATAACCTCTTAAATGTTACATGTATAATTTGTTTAACTTTTATACACCTCTACCTCGATATAACGCTGTCCTCGGGAGCCAAAAAATCTTACCACGTTATAGCTGAAACCGCGTTGTATTGAAGTTGCTTTGATTCACCGGAGTGCGAAGCCCGGCCCCCCAGAGCACTGTTTTACTGCGTTATATCCGAATCCATGTTATATCGGGTCGCATTATATCAAGGTAGCGGTGTATGTGTGCAGAATATTCATATGAACATTATAGATATAAAATATAATAATTTACTTTTATTACTAGAAAACAGGACAGAGATTTGGATGGGGAACTGTGCTGGAAACTACGGGTTAGGTATCCAGGATGAATTGCTGTGGTATTTGTGCAGATTGCACTGTGTGAATCTGAAACAGGATGGCTTGTGTTGTGGACATTGCAAAATTCATCAGTTCAAATACACTAGTGCAGATTGCAACAATGCAGCTCCCATATGGAGAAAACTTATAAAATAAACTGGTGATTGCATTCTAGTTCCTAATTGCCAGGTGTCTACATCATAATTGACCATTTCAACAGAGGTCAAGGAATGAATGGACACCGAATGATTAGATTGTACCTTTTTACTCCAGGTCATCCTTCAAGAACAGGGTGCATTGATGTTGCAATACATGGAAGCTTGCATTACTGCTGCATCTATAATGAAGGCCCCATGTACAGTTTGGCAAGGTGAACCTAAATTCTCCAGCAAGTCCCTGGATTCTGTAGCACTCCGAGACGGCAGAAGAGACTGAATAATTTAAACAAAGCTGCTGTAGACTAATTACAACTTTCAGTTTTTTAAATATGAAAAAGAATGATACAATCAGGGTGTTATCCCCGAATGTTTATTTTGTTAAAAAATTATCCACCAGATTGCCAGCTTTAGACTATAGTTTAAGAACATTAGCTGGATGTTTCTGCTAAAATGATCAGCAGTGAAATAGTCACTAATATTGACATTTAAACTTATCTTTAGGTTCCAGACTTGTCAACCTATTGAGATGAATGGTCATACCCCTCTGATATACTGTCTGCAGACTCAGAAAGACATCACTGCATTGGTTTACACTCAGTTCATGTTTTGAAGGTGACCTCTATGATGACGAGGGCTAGAAACTTTTTTTTTTTTAAATGAAAGCTGAGATTCTTGAGCATAGCTCTTCAGGAAGGGATTAATTCAATGACAAACTCCATAGCCATGGAATATTGGAATATATGGGACCCTGTTAACACTATGAATAAATTGAGTGTTTCAGATTACTGGGCTAGCAGTCTAGCACCTTGCACGAGTAATAAAAACTCTCTATAAAAGGATTTTAAAAGAGTGGAGGAAATTAAATTCAGAATTCATTAGTTCATATGTATCTGGTGCAATTTTTAAAAGTAACAGAGTAATAGAGTAAGCAGATACATTACTTCTAGCAGCTATATTCATGTTTATCGTTTAATCCTATGAGAGAGAAAGGAAGAGAAGCAATTGCATTCATCTGCATAAATCTGAATTTTCTTAGAGGGATGTTCAGGTTTATTTTTAGTAAAAGTATTCAAGTCAGAAAGTAATTTTATCCTTAATATGTCATCTCTGTGCAGACTGAGCATAGAAACTGCAAATGGATATATTACCAGGCCTTTTGGAGATAGCTGCTGCATTTGCTGACACAGTCACTGCATCACAATTTTTAGAGTACAAAAACGCATTGGATCAAACCAAATTCTGTTTTATTGTGTAACATCAACAGTAAATTCATGCTTGCACCAACTGAACTACCAATAAATACAAAATTATTCAAATAGCTTCTACTTGATATAAACTCAGTATCTGGAACTTGGAGAGAAACTGAATTAAAGGCTAGGTGGAGTTGCTCTACCTCCAGTTGAAGTAAGGAGGAGAAAAGATTGGAGAGCTATATTCCTATTGGGGGCATTCCTTATTCATGAAAAGTTTCTGTAGAATGCCCAGATATTACTGAGATAAGCACTTAAAATATATAATTATTAATAGTATTTAATATTATGAGATACAGCCAAAGCAGTCAATAATGTATACCAAAGAGTGTTTATCTTTCTCACAAAAAAGGAAAATCCTATTTAAAAAAAAAGCATTTTATCAGCACTTTCCTAGCTGCAGGGCGCGGCCCATAACATTTTCGCACCTGAGGCATGGAGCTCAAATGATGCCCCCATGCCCATGCCTTCTTGGTTGCAAAGATTTGAACTGCTTCCTGAAGGTCCACAGTCTGGGCCAGCTCATGCTCTATTGAGATGGTTGCAAGGCTGACCAGCCTCTCCTGTGTCATTGTGGAGCGTAGATGTGTTTTTATTAACTTCAGCTTGAAAAAGCTGCGTTCTCCACTGGCAACTGTTACAGGAAGTGTTAGAAGTATGTGCAGAGCAACAAAAGCATTTGGAAAGAGGGTGGTCATCTTATTTGTGCACCTGTATTCCAGAACAGCCTTTGGAGTTGATCCTGCTGAAATGTATCTTGAAAGGGCTTTCGGTTCATCACTTAAATCACTCGCATCAATATCGTGCATGTAATCATGTGTCAACACCGTCTCTAGTGCCCTGCATTGCTGGTGTAGGTCTTCTTCAGATACAGTGAGGAGTTTTGGAATATCATACAACATCCCAAATATACTGCTGTGTTCCTTGAGCTGCATGAAATGTTCTTCAACTGACTGTATTGCACAATCTAGCACCTGGTTAAAGAATTCAACTTTGAATTGTTGTTTGGGGGTCTCTTATGGGATTATCCCGTGCCTCATAATCAAAGTGTCTTCTTCTTCGGTGACTCTTGTATTCTTGGATGGGTGGGAAAATAGCTTCAGTGTGAAGTTCCTTTGCCAACCTCTGTGTACTCTTCAGAATGTTTTGAAATCCCTCATCTGACCGGTAAGACTGTAGGTATGACTTTGCTTTGTCCAGTTGTTCCATTGCTCCAGATATATCAAGGTCAACACCTTGGAGTCTCTTGCTTACAACATTTATTTCAAATAGTATGTCATACCACAACACTAAGCCACACAGAAATTTGAAGCTATGTATGTTTCTGGTGGTTCCATTTCCCTCTGCCACTGTTCTCCCACAAACAGTTTCTGTCATAGCATTATCCTCCACAATGGCAACTATGGCATCATCTATCTTTCCAATTTGGTGTTTGATAGGCTTTATCGCCTCCACTCGACTTTCCCATTGTGTGGCACTTAGTGGTTTCAGTGTCAGAGAGGATGTTCCCAGATGTTGCTTCAAAATTTGCCATTGATGAGTTGATGCAGAGAAAAATACATAGATGCTTTGAATTACATTAAAAAATTCAGCAGCCTCACTAGAAGCTGATGCTGCATCACTGACCACCAAGTTCAATGAATGAGAACTGCATGGGACAAAAAAAGCTTGAGGGTCTGCACTCCTCTGTTCTTTCCTTTCATGTTGGCATCATTATCGTAGCCCTGACCTCTCATGTCAGCTATCGCAATTCCCGTATCTTCCAGCTTTTTAAGAAGCATATTTGTCATACCAGCTCCTATATTATCATCAATGTCACTAAATTCTAGAAAATGCTCTCTGACAGTCACCATTGCAGGGACATTTTCACTACGTTCTGTTGTTGTTGTAGTAAGATGAGGCCCTGAAACATAAACTCTTCTGTCAGAGGCCCAGTCTGAGGCCTGAAGCCTGAACCAAAGTACTTCCAGGCATTGCTAAGCAAAAGCTGGGCTGTGAGCGAGAAGCAGGCCCCACTCACAGAAGTTGGCGAGAAGAGGGTTGCTAGAAGCAGGTGCATCCACACATTGGTGCTAATTAGAGGAACTTGTGCCAAGATGACATCAGAACACTCCACAGACATAACAAGGAACAGGCAGGTGCATCTTAAAGACAGGGTCAAAAGGACAGCATGATGGATAGATCTGTTTGTTTGAACAGACATGATCAAAGAGGGAGACAGCCCCCAATGAGTCAAGGGGCTGTACTTCAGTATGTCAGTAGGGATGAGTAATCTGTCCTGTAACTGTATAAAAGTAGGTCCCGGAGTGCGCATCTTTGTCTGGCCTAGGGGGCAGTGGAAAGTCCCACCACTGACTGAGCCGGTCCATTGCCAGGGGGCACAAATTCGTAGTATGTCTACGGGAAACTATTACTGTGCTTCGTTTGACAATAAACCTGGCTCGGATTCCTTTGTACCTTACTAGAGTCTGTGGTCTTTGGGGGTTCTCTCGGGGTCTGCTGTGTCAGCTATCTGCACAGAGCTGGGGCAGCACACGAGGGAACATGCACGCAGCCGACTGTTATCATCATCAAACAAGAGCAGAGCACCACACCGGTAGTTACTGACAACATTTGTTAAAAAACGCACCTTTAAAGTTATTTGTTCTGTATAGCTGATGTTAGTGCAGTCCAGAATAACAGAGTAATATCTTGCTGACTTCAGATCTGCCACAATCTTCTGTTTGACTTTTGTTGCCAGTAGTTGTATGATCTCATTTTGAATTGTTTTTCCAAGGTAGTGGTGTGTGTACATTTCTTGGGTATTGACTCTGTGATGGGTTGGATCACAGAAACCCCCTTGGGAGCTGCCACCAGATGTGCAAAGACTACCCCTGCTTCTGTTTTCCCTGCCAGCTCAGGACTCCAGCACCCTGTCTTGCTGAGCCAGACACTCCCGTTTGGCTCCAGACACAGATCCAGGGTCTGAATCACTTGTCCCAAAGCTGCAAGTTTACCTGAAAACAGCTCGCAGTAGTGTGCTTGTCTTTAGCACTCAGATGCCCAACTCCCAATGGGGTCTAAACCCAGATAAATCCGTTTTACCCTGCATAAAGTTTATGCAGGGCAAACTCATAAATTGTTCGCCCTCTATAACACTGATAGAGAGATATGCACAGTTGTTTGCTCCCCCAGGTATTAATACATACTCTGAGTGAATTACTAAATAGAAAGTGATTTTATTAAATACAGACAGTAGGATTTAAGTGGTTCAAAGTAGTAACAGACAGAACAAAGTAAGTCACCAAGCAAAATAAAATAAAATGCGCAGATCTATGCCTAATCAAACTAAATACAGATAATCTCACCCTCAGAGATGCTTCAGTAAGTTTTTCTCAGACTGGACACCTTCCAGGCCTGGGCACAATTCTTTCCCCTGGTGCAGCTCTTGTTGCAGCTCAGGTGATAGCTAGGGGATTCTTCATGATGGCTTCTCCTCTCCCTCTCTGTTCTCTTCCCCCCCCTTTATATATCTTTTGCATAAGGCGGGAACTCTTTGTCTCTCTGGGTTTCCACCCCCCCCCTCACTGGAAAAGCACTAGGTTAAAGATGGATTCCAGTTCAGGTGACATGATCACATGTCACTGCTAGACTTCATTACTCACTTGCCAGCACACACACATACAGGAAGACTCACAGGTAAATACAGCCATCTGCAGACAATGGGAGTCATCAAGATTCCAAACCATCATTAATGGTTCACACTTTACACAATTACAATAGGCCCTCAGAGTTACATTTTATATTTCTAGTTTTAGATACAAGAGTGGTACATTTATACAAATCAGATGATCATACTCAGTAGATTATAAGCTTTGTAATGATACCTTACAAGAGACCTTTTGCATGAAGCATATCCCAGTTACGTTACATTCACTTATTACCGTATTTTCTCTAAAACTATCCCAGTTACATTATATTGACTTGATAATAAGTTTTTATAAAACCATATAGACTGCACAACGTCACAGACCCTTCTTAGATGCTCCTGGAGTACAGCATCAAACTCAGCCATCAGCTCCACAATTTTAAGGAGTTTCCATGGTTTGGCACATACAGCGGATCTGAAGTGCCACGCTGTGCTAGGTTTTAGGTAGCAAGCATTCTCGCAATGGCAATGAGCCTTTTCAGAACATTTTGCCAGTAAAGAGACTCTGATGCAATCTTCTCTTGATGCTGATCATCTATGGTGGCCTTTAACCTTAGTCTCATCTCAAGCTCTTTCCACCTATGGAATGCTCTTTGGTGATTTGCTGCCTTCTCAAGGCATGCCAGATTTCTAGTCTGATTTTTCCAGCCCTTTGTTCCTGTAGAACCCAATGTGGCTGGAACATTAGATTGGAAGAGTTTGCAACAAAAACAGTATGCAGCATTCTGGGTTTTTGAGTACATAAGCCATGGCCTCTTCACTTTGTCACCATTGGGAATTTCACGCCAGTAATGTGTTGGATGGAAACTTCTATTTTCATTGTCTTTGGGGAACATGAAGTTTTTCATTTGCTGTGGCCCATGCAGTACAAGGAAGTCCCTCAGTGGGTCCACAGTCCTGGATCATCTAGATTTAAGGAACTAAACTCAGCAGCAGCTGTTTCTTGTGCCTCCACCACATTCTTCTCTGATCTACACTTTTCTTCAGGAATGTGTGGTTACATCCATTTGAGATGGAGATATGGATGCTGCAGTAGCTGCCAGATCACCTGCACTCTGACTAACTGGAAGATCAAGCATCTCCACACCATTCACATCCTCACTGGGGCTGGAAGGCTCACCGTGAGCATTTGTGTCTATGTATCTCAGGAGAGCTTTGGTATGATCTGGTATAAACTGCTTAGGGCTATCAGTTAATCGCAGTTAACTCACGCAATTAACTAAAAAAAAATTGATCATGATTTAAAAAATTAATTGTGATTAATCGCAGTTTTAATTGCACTGTTAAACAATATAATACCAATTGAAATTTATTAAATATTTTGGCTGTTTTTCTACATTTTCAAATATATTGATTTCAATTACAACACAGAATACAAAGTATACAATGCTTACTTTAAATTATTATTTTTGATTACAAATATTTGCTCTGTAAAAATGATAAAAGAAATAGTATTTTTCAATTCATCTCATTCAAGTACTGTAGTGCAATCTCTTTATCGTGAAAGTGCAACTTACAAATGTAGATTCAAAACAAAACAATGTAAAACTTTAGACCCTATAAGTCCACTCAGTCCTACTTCTTGGTAAGCCAATCGCTAAGACAAACAAATTTGTTTACATTTACGGGAGGTAATGCTGTCCACTTCTTATTTACAATGTCACCAGAAAGTGAGAACAGACATTCACATGGGACTTTTGTAGCTGGGATTGCAAGGTACCTACGTGCCAGATATGCTAAACATTCATATGCCTCTTCATGCTTCGGCCTTTATTTCAGAGGACATGCTTCCATGCTGATGACGCACATTAAAAAAATATTGCATTAATTAAATTTGTGACTGAACTCCTTAGGGGAGAATTGTATGTCTCCGGCTCTGTTTTAGCCGCATTCTGCCATATATTTCATGTTATAGCAGTCTCGGATGATGACTCACCACATGTTCATTTTAAGAACACTTTCACTGCAGATTTGACAAAACACAAAGAGGGTACAAATGTGAGATTTCTAAAGATAGCTATAGCACTCAACCCAAAGTTTAAGAATCTGAAGTGCCTTCCAAAATCTGAGAGGGATGAGGTACAGAGTATGCTTTCAGATGTCTTAAAAGAGCAACACTCCGATGTAGAAACTACAGAACCTGAAACACCAAAAAAGAAAATCAGCCTTCTGCTGGTGGCATTTGACTCAGATGATGAAAATGAACATGTGTTGGTCTGCACTGCTTTGGATTGTTAATCAATCAGAACCCGTCATCAGCAGCATGTCTTCTGGAATGGTGGTTGAAGCATGAAGGGATATATGAATCTTTAGTGCATCTGGCATGTAAATATCTTGCGATGCTGGCTAGAACAATGCCATGCAAACACCTGTTCTCACTTTCCGGTGACATTGTGAACAAGAAGTGGGCAGCATTATCTCCTGCAAATGTCAATAAACTTGTTTGTCTGAGGGATTGGCTGAACAAGAAATAGGACTGAGTGGATTTGTAGGCTCTAAAGTTTTACATTGTTTTGTTTTTGAATGCAGTTATTTTTTTGTACATAATTCTACATTTGTAAGTTCAACTTTCAGGAAAATGAGATTGCACCACAGTATTTGTATTAGGTGAATTGTTTTGTACAGTGCAAACATTTGTAATAAAAAATAAATATAAAGTGAGCACTATTCACTTTGTATTCTGTATTATAATTAAAATCAATATATTTGAAAATGTGGAAAACATCCAAAAATATTTAAATAAACGGTATTCTATTATTGTTTAACAGTGCGATTCATCATGCGATTCATCATGATTAATTTTTTTAATCACTTGATAGCCCTAGTATAAATAGTTTATTGGCATAAAATTAGGTTGATGGCATTACTCACAAACAGAGTGCATTGAAATGTATTAAAACTGATATTAAGTATTGTTTGAACAATAAACTGAAGCTTATAATAATTGCATTATATACTTTAGGGCAGTCAAAATGTATACCTGAGAAAAATCTATGATATGCTAAGAAAAATGGTGTTTCCCTAAAATGTTCCTTAAAATAAATCACTGTCCCTTATTTTTCAGTTGATTGTCCCTTTTTTCCATCCAACAAAGGTGATCATCCTACTCACAAATCATAAAATTCAGAGTCTTGCTAATCTCTGTGCTATCTCAGATGGAAGGTAGTCTGAAATCACCTCAGAATTAGTAGTGTCTCAAACTCTGGAACATTCAAATTTAGATGTCCATAACATTAATATTACTGAATAATTTTCTTCAAACTTGGCTTGTTTTGTCGGTCTTCTGGAGATTTAAAGATAAAAGTCTGAAGACTTTGTATATTATGGTAACTTCCTGTAGTAAGATTTTAAGAAATTCCAGAATACCTTTATGAATTGTCAGCTAACTGATAATTTATAAGTAGGGCTTTTGATTTTAGGTTTTAACTGATAAAATACCCTGATACAAAAGAAAAAAAGAAATCAATGTTTCTCCAATAAACTCTGGAAATGGTTACTTGCAATCTAAAGCTCTGTCTACATGGAGCAGTAATGCGAACTGTGGAGGTTTGATTTCTAAAGTGCACTAATGTGTTGGGCATTAATTGGTCCAGAGAGACCCTACTGGATTGCACTAAAGCTTCCATAGTGTGCTTTCACATAGTACTGTTTGAAACATTAGTACGTTAATACACATTAGAGAACATTATAAAGAGATTACTCATTACAGTATATACAAAGAGAAGTCCCCTCCCCCCCCTCCAGTTTTTGGATATCTATATAAAAATAAAAATTTGCTAAAAATAACCCCCCAAAAATTAAATTAATAAACCCTGAAAAACAGAAGTCCTGTTTATAAGATATAATGAGATTTTAGGCTTCTAAAAGCAAACATCTAATTTTCTTTCTTGTTTGTAAAGCATCTATCACACTGCTAGCACTACACAAATAAATGGCGATCATATTAAGGGAGGCTATACTAAGGGCTGGTCCACACTAACCCCCAGTTCAAACTAAGATACACAACTTCAGCTACGTGAATAACGTAGCTGAAGTCGAAGTACCTTAGTTGGAACTACAAGGTACTTACCGCTGGTCCACATGCGGCAGGCAGGCTCCCCCGTCGACTTGGCGTACTCCTCTCGCAGAGCAGGAGTACCGGCGTCGACGGCGAGCACTTCCGGGATCAATTGCTTACCGTCGAACCCGGAGGTAAGTATAGATGTACCCTAAGGCTGGGCTTTCAACATTAATTCTGCATTACTTGACTTTTGAGTCTTGGATTCCTCAACTAAATGTTTGCATTAGTGCTAGTTTTTTAATGAATAAAAATTGCCATTAGACCCTCTGAATTACATTTTTTGGAATTTTTTGACTGAATAAGTCCTGAACCCAACTACCCTTTACCAAGGCCAACAGAACTCAGCCTCCTTTGATTGAGGCCTCCTGGGCAAGCAGGAAAATGTAACCCTTAACCTTTATTTGTCATTTCTGTAGTTCAAACACTAAAACCAGAGTTTAGAATTTCACACCAGTTTAACAACTGGTTGAACACCACTTTGGTCAAAATTCCTAAATTTGGCAGGTCAGTTTGAGACACCCAAGTTTTTCTAGTGGTATACACAAAATTTGAGGCATCCAGGATTGGTAGACACTTTTGAAAGAGTCAGTATTAACTACTTGGCATTAATTAAAACTGACCCTATCACAACAATTTTTTGTTAACATTGTCCCAGTTAAGTAGCAGTCATTGTAATTCACTATTATTTAGCTAAAAATCAGTTTCTGGGGAAGTGCCCAGTAAAGTGACTGTCCCAATTTAGTATGTCCCATTTAAGTAGCACCTACTGTAGTAAGATTTTAAATGTATCTAGAATCTTTCATTCTAAAGCTTTACAGTAGACTGGGGAGTGGAGGAAAGCTGCTAGATTGTGAGTCGGATGCTTCAAAACAGTCAAGGAAGGGAAAAGTTTGTGCATTGGTACCAATGAAAAGGGGTGTACATTTATTTTTTCACACATGTGGAACTCGAACAGGTTGCACAGGTTTTGCTTATACATTCCCAAAATAATTTGCCAGCTTCTTGTCTGAGATGAGTCATGGAATTTGAGCCCAAAAAGCACTTGAGAAAGTTGTGAAGCATGGGGCTAAAAGGGGAGTTAAAATTTAAGCTTAACACCAGTAGCTATCACTACCTTTCCAGATATGATAAACCATATGAATTTACAGAAGTGCTACACTCAAAACCAGGCATATTCCAATAACAGCTGTCAATGCTAGAAGATAAATGTAAATCCTTAGCAAAAACATCTAAGTCGCCTTTATTGGCAGATGGACAGAACTAAAATGAGGACTAAACACAATAATAAGTATGATAAACCATGGTTATACCATATCCTTGTTATAAAATTTTTGAAAAGCATTTTCACTGAAACAACCCCTAGATAATGATCAGCTATTTGAGAATCAACTGGAGAACAGGAATACCTGTGCACTTAGGATACCCAGGGGAAAAGAAACTTCTGAGAACATCGCTTTCATTGGAAAATTTATTGCTGAACTACTTGACCCTAGAAGTAGAGTTCAAAGTGCTTACCAGGAACCTAGATGTGGATAGAGGTAATGGATGTATTCTAATAACTACTTTGTCAAATCAAGATGACTGCAAATGAATTTTAAGAATATCCCAGAAAGGTAGTCTACTGTTGGAAAGTAGCAAAGTTTTATTTTCTTGCACTGAAATTAATTATACAAAGAGAGAGGATTTTGTTGGCATGAACGGTGTTTTTCTAAAGAAGTGAAATTGCTACACCAATACTGCCTGGATCACACTTAAACTACAGCCTCTTAATAAACGCGAATATATTTTCTAGGACTCTGCCTCACCTCAGAAACTGCTCAGAGAGTAGGGTTTAGGAGAGGTATGGGACTCTAAATGGATTACTTAACTAGTGCTTTGAAGTATTTCCCTTTCAGTGGCTCTTTTTAGAAGGCATTTATTGGATTCTTTAGTGCATTGACATTTAAAAAAAAGTTCTTGGCAGCTTTGTCCATGTTTTCTGTTTGAACTGTATGGGATTAATACTACTGTTTACTAAATGTATGTCTGAGTTCCCTTGAATCTAGAAAACTGTTTTTCATTTCTGTTCGGTTGCGTTAGGTGTATAACCATGCAGTAACTGCTAAAAGACTGGGGGAGATGTCCTCATCTGCACTTCTTTCATCATTAGTTATGCTTTTATCCCTGGAGACTGTGCTTACAGAGACTGGATTTGATTCTACTTGCCTTATGCCATGCTACAGGGTGTCTAGAGGATTACTGCAATATTGCTGAGTTTGCATTTTGCAATCTTAACTTTTCTTTAGTTTGTCAAAATCTTCTGAGTTGGATTCTAATTAGCATATCTTATAACATGTAAAATCAATAAGCAGAATACATAAAACAATATATGAAATAAACAAAATGTGAGTTCCAAATGCAAAGACAAAGGAAACACATCTAGATGATTATGTGATTTCAAAAAATTAATAGGCTGTCACACATGATTTAACATTGTAATTAACTATTTTAAAGCTGCTACATTTTCAGTATTAAGTTGGCATGTTTATTATGGTCCATATTGACTAGAACCTAAAGGCTAATAGATTGTCCTTTCCAGTGATCAGAAGCTGAGGTGTTTGGCATGATGTAATTAAAAAGAATACAACACACTTAGTTTACTAATCCTTATTTAATATCCAGTAAATAAGAATTTCATTTAGCTACATATCTGTCTGAATTTTTAAAAGGGACCTTAACCCAACCTTCAATTTTGCACTCTCAATCAACTGAGGGCATAAGTTAGCTGATGCAAATAATTGTGGGTGCAAATGACTCCCCCAATCCGCCCCCCCCAGTTAATCCCTCTTCCCCCAAATCTACCTCCAATCCTGCCCCTCAGCCTCTCCAAACCTGCCCCCACTCCCTCTTGCCCCTGAAATCTGATCCCCCAAACCTGGCCATCTGTAACCACCCCAATCTTGCCCCTAGATGCTCAAGCCCCAAAATGTGCCCCACCAGGTTTAGACAACAGTAGAAACAATTCTTACAAGACTATACCACTGCAGTAAAAGAATGTAAAAAGCCTTCTACTCCTCTACATGCAAGGCAGCAGAAACACAACTGGCAGAGCTATTCCACCTAGTAAACTGGCTAATCAACCAAGGCTGCATAACCCAGATGTTGGACCCAAGCATTGACCATTGTGAAAGGTTGTCGGTGTACTTTGTTGATAAGATCAACCAAATACATATGGAACTAACTTGGAAATAAAACTTGATTCTTGGCCAGACTGTACTACTATCCATCCTGCCACCCATGATTGATTTTGTCCCCATCACACATTCTGAAGCACAAGAAGCCCTGCAGTGTATTAGAGCCACAACCTGTGAAATGGGTCAGTGCTCCTCCTGGCTGATAAGAGTCACTGAAGAACAGCCATACCCACCACTAATGGAAATAGTCCATGCCTGCTTTAGAGAAGCACACCTGCCAAACTTGAAAAATGCAACAGTCCATCCTCTCCTCAAGGAGCCATCACTCAAGCCTGATGCCCTCTCTAAATACCATCCTATCTCCAGCTTCCCATTCCTAGGCAAAATAATTGAGAAAGTAGTAACCACCAAGCTCCAACAGCATTCCTCATCACCCATCACCTTGGAGTCAGCACAATCAGGGTTGAGATGCTCAGCACAAACCCTAGTGGCACTGAAAAACAGCTTCCTTATAGCCATGGACACAGAGAAGATCTCTATGTTTATACTGCTGCATCTCTTTCTGGCACAGTAGACCTCCAGGTACTACTAATCCACATAAATGACATATCAGGAATAGATAGCACAGCACTACAATGGCTCTAATCATTCCTCTCCCGCAAAACTCAGAGAGTAGCGATGGATAACTGCTCCTCCTCTCCAAAGACCTGTGAGTTTCCACAGGGATCCATACTATTCTTCCTCTTCGATATCCACAGGAGACAACTGTGAGGGATAGTGAGACACCAGTATGAAGATAACACTCAATTGTATATCTCATTCACAAATGATACAATCACCAGCACTACTAAGATGTCAGAATACATACAAGAAATCAGCTCTTGAATGAACAGCAGCTGGCTTATGCTGAACCCAAGCAAGATGGAAATGATGTTGGAAGAAAGAAAGTATTGACCAAGATACTGACCAAGAAGCTGTATTCTGCCCCCATTTGTCCAAATGGTGCAGAGCCTCAGGATCCTGTTTGGTGCTTCACTAAGCCTGAATAACCAGACAGCATCAATGGGAGGCATTCAGATAAAGTGGTGATGAACAATAGGTAAAAACGAAGACCGATACAGTGAGAACACATATTGGAATTCAAGAAGAGGAAATCTAGCAGGAATTAACAGAAAAAGATAAGTGGAAAAATAAAAAGCAGAATGATGCAATGCTAGGGTGACGGTCCCTTTAATGAGAGGGAGATCTCAGACCCATCTGTGACACTGCAAATTCTCCCCTGAAGAGGAGAGGGGGGAAATGAAGGTCATTTGACCAATGGGTCACAGGACCCAGTTAGGCCTCTGGGGTAGCGCCTGGGCAGGGCCGGCTCCAGCTTTTTTGTTGCCCCAAGTGGAGAAGTCGGGGGGGAGATAAAGCCATGATCGGCAGCAGTTCGGCGGCAGTTGTACCGCGCTGCTTCATTCTTCGGCAGCGGGTCCTTCGCCCTGAGAGGGATCGAGGGACCTGCTGCCGAATTGCCGCTGAAGACCCGGACGTGCTGCCCCTTTGCATTGGCTGCCCCAAGCACCTGCTTCCTTTGCTGGTGCCTGGAGCCGGCCCTGCGCCTGGGCTTGTAACAGGGCAGTCTGACCTAGTGGTCAGAGCCAGGGGGCACTGTCAGGGTCACAGTCAGAAGTCACACCAAGGATCAAAGTCAAAGTTCAATGAATAATCCAGAATCAGGGGACACACCAAGGGTCAGTACCAGAGTTGGAGTCAGTAGCCACACCTAGGCTTAAGCCAGAATCAGAGTTAGAAGTCAAGCCGGAAACAATCACTGGAATTAGGGCAAGGAAGCAAGTAACAGGAGCAATGAGCAGAAACCACGTAAAGAGGCAGGAACTAGGAACAAGGATCAAGGTGTGGTAACAAGAGCAAGGAGCACCAGAACTTGGTCTCAAGGAGTCTGGTCAGCAGCAGACCTAGCAATTAGTTTCTCAGGCAAGGGTTGGGATAGGATTAGGAAGCTTTATGCCCAGTCAGCAGTCTGCTGCTAGCCACCAGACCCAACCTCTGGTGCGGGGTATTAGCTGCAGTTCCCTCAGATGCCCTCGCAGTGTTATGGTGCAGCAGGTAAGGCTCTTGCTTAGCAACCCTATAGGCCTAGGTTTGGGACCTGTGATACTTGACAGGTAGATAAGGAAGAGGCCTGTGGAAAGATTCAAGGTGGGAAGGCATAGAAGTGGGAATAAGAGGACTGTAGAGTATTAGAAGGTGGCGGGCGGGAGAGCCTGAAACACTAGGGGAGAAAAGATGCTAGCTAGGTTGGGTGAAAAGTGACCTGTCAAGGCAGGGAATACCAGGTAGGAAGGCTTGGGAGTGGCTTGACAAAGAGTGGGGAAATATGACTATATAGACCTTAAAATACTTGGACTTTGAGGATGCATTTTGGAACTGTTTATGATCATAAACCAGCCCAAATAAAGCTGTTGTTGGCTATGAGAAAGCCTTTCTGAAATTAAGAAAGGTGTCTTACAACTATATCAGTAGAAACAGAAATAGGTCAATTGATAATTAGAACTCAGACCATAAAAATTTGAGGTGGAAAGGATCTGTCCAAATCATCCTGCCCACCCCTCTGCCAATGCAGGATTTTTTTATATATATATTTTGTCCAGTCTAGTTTTAACTGTCTCAACTGGTATGTCTTCCGTTCATCTCATTGTTAAGAAATTATCCCCTGATATTCATATTAAATTATCCTTTACTTCTTCGAGTGGTGTCCCTGTGGGTGCTCCACTTTAGGTGTCATTGTGCTCCTGTGCTCGTAGCCGGAGATTTATGGTAGCAGTGCCCTGGTTGGGCCGCACATGCGCAGTCCCCATCTTGCGCTGCTTCAGGAGGTTAACTGGCGCTGTGCGACCAACCCCCCCGCCCCAGTTCCTTCTCTACCGCCGTTGGCTCGAGTTGGAAAACTCAGCAGCTAGAAATAATCCTTTTTCCTGTCCCTTTAGCAGTAGTTCGTAGTTCTTAGGCCTGGTCTACACTATGGGGTTAGGTTGAATGTAGCCACCTTAGGTTGATTTAAAAATGAATGCGTCCACACAACCAACCCCGTTCCGTCAACCTAAAGGGTTCTTAAAATTGACTTTTGTACTCCTCCCCAGCGAGGGGAGTAGCGCTAAAATCGACTTTGCTGGGTCGAATTTGGGGTAGTGCGGACACAAATCGAAGGTATTGGCCTCTGGGAGCCTATCCCAGAGTGCTCCATTGTGACCGCTATGGACAGCACTTTGAACTCCGATGTACTAGCCAGGTACACAGGAAAAGCCCTGGGAACTTTTGAATTTTATTTCCTGTTTGGTCAGCATGGCGAACTCAGCAGCACAGGTGACCATGCAGTCCCCACAGAATCGTAGAGTGTAGAATGTTTCTATGCTCCCCCTATCATCTCTGTCCCTGAGGTTATCGCAGATTAGAAGGCGAAAAAAAACGCACTCGCAGTGACATGTTTTCCAAGCTCATGCAGTCCTCCCGCACTGATAGGGCACAGCTTAATGCATGGAGGCATTCAGTGGCAGAGGCCAGGAAAGAATTAAGTGAGCGCAAAGAGCGGAGGCAGGACGCAATGCTGAGATCTAATGGAGGAGCAAACGGACATGATGAAGCATCTGTTAAAGGTGCAGGAAAGCCAACAAAAGCACAGACCCTCCCCCGCTGCATCCACTATATAACCGCCTACCCTCCTCCCCACATTCCATAGCTTTCTCACCCAGTCACTCCATTCCAGAGGATGGCCCAAGCAACAGAAGGCTGTCATTCAAACAGTTTGATTTTTAGTGTGGCTACAATAAGCAATGTGTCCTTGTCCTTCCCTCCTCCCCACCTCACCCGGGCTACCTTGTCCGTTATCTCATTTTTTTTAATTAATAAAGAAAGAATGCATGGTTTCAAAACAATAGTTACTTTATTTCGAAGGGAGGAGGGTGGCTGGCTTACAGGGAATTAAAATCAACAAAGGGTGCGGGTTTGCATCAAGGAGAAACACACACAACTGTCACACCGAAGCCTGGCCAGTCATGAAACTGGTTTTCAAAGCCTCTTTGTTGCACAGCGCGCCTTCCTGTGCTCTTCTAATCGCCCTGCTATCTGGCGTGGAACGATTGTCTGCCATTGCTTTCACAGAGGGAGGGGCGACTGACGACATGTACCCAAAACCACCCGCGACAATGTTTTTGCCCCATCAAGCATTGGGAGCTCAACCCAGAATTCCAAAGGGCAGCGGAGACTGCGGGAACTGTGGGATAGTTACTCACAGTGCACCACTCCGTAAGTCGATGCTAGCCACGGTAGTGAGGATGCACTCTGCCGACTTAATGCGCTTAGAGTGGACATACGCAATCAACTGTATAAAATCGATTTCTAAAAATCGACTTCTATAAAATCGACCTAATTTCGTAGTGTAGACATACCCTTAGAATACAATAGATTATTTCCCTTCCTTCCTTATCCCCATCCTTTAAAATATAAATTTCCTCCTAGGACCGTAAGTTTGTCTCCCTGATCGCAGCGGCACTATAGTCTTCTATCTCTCTACATCACTGAGAGAATATGCTCTCTGGGGGCATGCCTGGCTTCCCAGGCTTCCAATGCTGCACTACCTGCCGGCTTTCAATACCCCTCTCAGATGGACACTCTCAGTGTGTCCGCAGTCTTGGTGAAGAACATATACCGCAAAAGTGCTCGCACTGTCACAACTTGAAAGCCCACACGAGAAAGGCAAGAGATTTACAGCTAAAGCTTCTCCTCATGGAGAAATCTCTTCACCAGGCATCTGAGCCTGAGGTACAAACCCCTCATGGCCAGAAATCAGTGACTGCTGCCTCGGACAAAGGCCCCTCTTTCAGGGGAAAAGATCCTGAACAACTTGCTAAGAAGACAGCAAAGAAACAGGGTACCAAATCCCCAACTCCGGAGTTGGCCAAGAAAAGGCACTGAGATAATGGCCAAATGCTACCGGTACTGACCACACAGACCATATCAACGGCTGACAGACCAGGTCCCTCCGGTACCGATAGGACTAAGAAATCCAGAGCTCCTAAGCAATCGAGCTCTGCCACAGGCATTAAGGAGAAAGTGAAACCACATGTCGCAGCACTGACAACAACAAGCAAGCCATCGGTACCGAGCATCCCAGCACTAATGCTACCACCTACTGCTGGTACTATGCATGCCAGCCACACACCTGCGCTGATAAGCTCACTCCAGCACATGATACTGAGCTCCACCATCCCACCGGTACCAAGACCAGGCACGTCACGGCAGTTCCTATGTCACACACACCTATTTGTCTCATCGGTACCATAGTCTCCTCTCCTCAGCACTGACGATACACACGATACTTAGCCAGTCCAGTTCTCCACAGCTTTCAACATAATTCTGTAGTGGGAAGGACAATTGAGAGGAGGATAAAGGACACTCGCCACAGCTTTCCTCTCCTGTGGCTACTCCTGCCACACAGCCCCCACCAAGAATGGGCTTCCCTGTAAAGTTTACAAACCAACCCTGGTATGGCCAACCCCGGATGCCCACAATGCCCTTCCAACTGCAATGGCCATTCTGGCAGCCATGGGCTCCATACCCACAACAGCAACAACAGGGAGTACCCACTGCTCTGCCTGCAACTGGGGCACCTCAAACACCCATATTGCCATCAAAGGCACCTTCTGCCATTTCCGAACAAGGGGCAGAAGAACAGGAGCAATTCTCAGACCCAGACAAACCAGCTGACATTCAATTTTCATCTTCCACACCGGATGATATAATAATGCCTCCAACTCCCACCACAGCCAACAATTTCAAGCAGTTTCAGGATCTCTACAAGAGAGTGGCCGCTTCCCTAGACATCTTTCTGGAAGAGGTCCAGGAATCTCACCACAAGCTACACACGTCCACTTCATCCAAAATTGCCCTTCCCATGAATGATGCGATTATGGACCCCATGAAGTTGCTTTGGCAAACCCCAGCAACGATTCCACCTACATGTAAAAGATCTGATAAGAAGTATTGCATTGCAGCCCAGGGTACTGAATTCCTTTTCTCATCCAACACCAAATTCACTGGATTTCGACATGGTGAACGAACGGGATAAACAAGAATACTGTAGAAACACCCCATGTGATAAAGACTGGAAATGGCTCGACCTATTTGGTCGTAAAGCATACTCGGCTGTGACCTTACAATTGAGACTTGCCAACTATGAGGCCCTACTGGCAAAGTACAATCACAATAATAAACTCCTCAATGGTTCCAACCCCCTCCGTATACTCAAGGAAATAGGTATTACGACTAACAGGGGCGGAAACAGAAAACTTTCAGGAAAAGGTAATCCGTTTCCTCAACTACTACCTCTTAGCCATCAACCTCTGGACAACAGATTTGAAGCCTTGGTCGAGGGCTTGAGAATCCCATCTCTATCAATGCTGGCCCCATCTGTCACTGGCGACATTTTTGGAGATTGCCTACTTCCATTCTACCCCATCTGGCAGTCCCTCACCACGGACAGATGGGTATTAGAAATCGTCAAAACTGGTTACTCCATCCCCCTTACCTGCAAACACCCTACCCACTCCCCTTACCCATCCCTCTTCAGGGACCGCTTTCACGAACATCTACTGCTAGAAGAGGTGAACCATCTCATATCCCTGGGAGCAGTAGAACCTGTAATGACCGGGTAAGAGGGAAGGGGTTCTATTCCCACTACTTTCTCACACAGAAAAAAACAGGAGTTTGGAGACCTATTCTTGATCTATGGCAACTCAACAAGTTTGTAAAAACACAAAGATTCAAAATGGTCACACTAGGCACCATAATCCCAGCATTAGAAGGGGGGGACTGGTTCTCAGCCCTCGACCTACAGGACTCATATTTTCATATATCTATCCATCCCTCGCATCAGAAATTTCTCCGGTTCACAATAGCACAGGACCACTTTCAGTACAAAGTTCTACCCTTCAGCCTTTTCACTGCACCACGGGTATTTTCCAAAGTACTCACCGTATTAGCAGCCTACCTACGCAGAGAGGGAATAATAATATTCCTGTACTTGGACAACTGCCTGCCGAAAGCACAAACACTGCAAGCAGCCATAGATTCCCACCCAATGTACGATTCACATCCTTACCTCCTTAGGACTTCAAATAAACTTACAAAAGTCCACCCTAACACCTGTCCAACACCTGGAATTTATTGGAGTGGACCTCAACTCCCTCGAAGCGGTCACACTCCCTATGTACGGAAGCCATGCGTCTTTGGCAATGGTGCATCAAACACAATGTCCATGTTATAGCTTCGTACCTACCTGGCCGCCAGAACAACACAATGGATGCCCTGAGCAGAAAGTTTTATCAAGACCACGAATGGGAGCTGAACACATGGGTCATCCAAGACATTTTCCAGATGTGGGGGTTCTCAACAATAGACCTCTTTGCAACCACAAAAAACTCCAAATGCTCCCAGTTCTGCTCCTGAGCAGGACTTGGTCGACACTCTCTGGGCAACACGTTCCTCATCAAGTTGGAGCACCCTCCTCCTGTACGTCTTCTTTCCACCCTCCTCCTTGCCCATGTACTCCACAAGATAAAGCAAGATGGATCCAGAGTGATTCTAATAGCCCCCACATGGACATGACAAATGTGGTACTCTTACCTTCTCCACACGTCGGTCTGTCCCCCACGCATGTTCCTGCTTCTGCCTTGGCTTCTATCTCAGGATGCAGGGCGCATCCTCCATCCAGATCCCAAAAAACTTCATCTCAAAGCCTGGTTACTACATGGCTCTCAGGATCTGAAATGACATGTTCCACAGAAGTTCAGAACATATTATTAAACAGCCATAGGGCAACTATCCGACACACATATGGACATAAGTGGAAACAATTTGAATCATGGTGCCAACCAAACAGATTGCACCTGTGTCAGCCTCCTTACCTCTTATTTTAGACTATCTACTGGAACCTAAACAAACGGTACTTTCCATGAGTTCCATCCACGTACACCTGTTGGCCATCACAACATTTCATCATAAAGTTGACGGATTCTCTGTTTCCACACATCCCATTACTAAATGCTTCCTAAAGGGTCTCTCCAACTCCTATCTGGAAGTGAGAAATCCCACCCCACCATGGGACCTCAACCTACTCCTCCATGCCCTCACCAGGCCCCCTTTCAAGCCCATAGCTACAAGCTCATTACTACACTTCGCTATGAAGGTTGCATTTCTAGTGGCCATTACATCTGCCAGGTGGGTGGGAGAACTAGCTGCTCTCATGATGAACCCACCCTATACGATCTTTTTTAAAGATAAAGTATCTCTCAGACCCCATCCTAAGTTTTTGCCTAAGGTGGCTTCATCGTTCCACCTTAACCAACCTATATACTTACCTACATTTTTTCCGAAACCACATATAGATAGTAGACAATCCAGACTACACTCCTGGGACATCCGCAAGGCTCTCACTTTTTTTATCGATAGAACAAAATCTTTCTGCCATTTCCAAACAACACCTATCCAAATGGATATCAGACTGAATCAAACCCTGTTATCTCCAGCCTGAACGACAACCCCCTATGGGGATCCGTACGCTTCTACTAGGAGTCTCTCAACCTCCATAGCATTTCTCAACAACATCCTTATTGCGGAAATCTGTAAGACCGCAACCTGGACCTCACTGCACACTTTTACACAACAATATGTGTTGCAACAACATGCATCTTCTGATGCCCTGTTTGGTAACACGGTGCTTTTATCTGCTATGACTTCAACTCCAAATCCCCCTCCTTCCACCTGCTCTGCAGTCACCTAAAGTGGAACACCCACAGGGACACCACTTGAAGAAGAGAAAGTTACTCACCTTGTGCAGTAATGGAGGTTCTTCGAGATGTGTCCCCCTGTGGGTGCTCCACTACCCTCCCTACTCCCCTGTGCTTTGGAGTTCTATCAAATACAGACTTTGCAGTAGAGAAGGAATGGGGGGTATGGGGGAGTTGGTCGCACAGCACTGGTTAACCGCCTGAAGTGGCGCAAGATGGAGACTGTGCATGTGAGGCCCAACCAGGGCACTGCTACCATAAATCTCTGGCTACGAGCGCAGGGGCGCAATGACACCTAAAGTGGAGCACCCACAGGGGGATACATCTTGAAGAACCTCTGTTATTGCACAAGGTGAGTCACTTTCTCTTTATTTTACCCTATTACTCCTAGCTACATCCCTTTGAACAATACTTAACAACTCCACTCTTCTTTATGAGAGTCCTGTGGCACCTTTAAGTCTAACAGATGTATTGGAGCATAAGCTTTCGTGGGTGAATGCCCACTTCGTCGGATGCATCCGACGAAGTGGGCATTCACCCACGAAAGCTTATGCTCCAATACATCTGTTAGACTTAAAGGTGCCACAGGACTCTCATAAAGAAGAGTGGAGTTGTTAAGTATTGTTCAAAGGGATGTAGCTAGGAGTAATAGGGTAAAATAAAGAGAAAGTGACTCACCTTGTGCAATAACAGAGGTTCTTCAAGATGTATCCCCCTGTGGGTGCTCCACTTTAGGTGTCATTGCGCCCCTGCGCTCGTAGCCAGAGATTTATGGTAGCAGTGCCCTGGTTNGGTAGCCGTGTTAGTCTGGATCTGTAAAAAGCAACAGAGAGTCCTGTGGCACCTTTAAGGCTAACAGATGTATTGGAGCATAAGCTTTCGTGGGTGAATGCCCACTTCGTCGGATGCATCCGATGAAGTGGGCATTCACCCACGAAAGCTTATGCTCCAATACATCTGTTAGCCTTAAAGGTGCCACAGGACTCTCTGTTGCTTTTTACAGATCCAGACTAACACGGCTACCCCTCTGATACTCTTCTTTATGGCATTAATACCCTTCAGGTTCTTATCATAGAGTATCAGGGTTGGAAGGGACCTCAAGAGGTCATCCTGTCCAACCCCCTGCTCAAAGCAGGACCAATTCCCAACTAAATCATCCCAGCCAGGGCTTTATCAAGCCTGACCTTAAAAACCTCTAAGGAAGGAGATTCCACCACCTCCCTAGATAACCCATTCCAGTGCTTCACCACCCTCCTAGTGAAAAAGTTTTTCCTAATATCCAACCTAAACCTTCCCCACTGCAACTTGAGACCATTATTCCTTGTTCTGTCATCTGGTACCACTGAGAACAGTCTAGATCCATCCTCTTTGGAACCCCTTTCAGATAGTTGAAAGCAGCTATCAAATCCCCCCTCATTCTTCTCTTCTGCAGACTAAACAATCCCAGTTCCCTCAGCCTCTCCCCATAAGTCATGTGCTCCAGCCCCCTAATCATTTTTGTTGCCCTCCGCTGGACTCTTTCCAATTTTTCCACATCCTTCTTGTAGTGTAGGGCCAAAACTGGACACAGTACTCCAGATGAGGCCTCACCAATATTGAATAGAGGGGAATGATCACATCCCTCGATCTGCTGGCAATGCCCCTACTTATACAGCCCAAAATGCAGTTAGCCTTCTTGACAACAAGAGCACACTGTTGACTCATATCCAGCTTCTCATCCACTGTAAACCGTAGGTCCTTTTCTGCAGAACTGCTGCCTAGCCATTTGGTCCCTAGTCTGTAACAGTAAATGGGATTCTTCTGTCCTAAGTGCAGGACTCTGAACTTGTCCTTGTTGAACCTCATCAGGTTTCTTTTGGCCCAATCCTCTAATCTGTCTAGGTCCCTCTGTATCCTATCCTTACCCTCCAGCGTATCTACCACTCCTCCCAGTTTAGTGTCATCTGCAACTTGCTGAGAGTGCAGTCCACGCCATCCTCCTTATGGGTGCCTACTCTATGACAAGATATCTTCCCCATATTCTACCACCCTGGGGCAAGACCATCTGCATTGCTTTGATTTTCATGTCCCTATTGATTTCACCATACTTTTATTGTAAAATATGTGATTCCTTCCTCAATCAAGGACGGCTCAAGACTGTCACGTTTTGTAACACAGAAATAAAAATACTTATAAACTGGATTAAAAACTGCACCATCAGTATCTCACTTTGGAAATCAGTGTTCCTGGGAATATTGTTTGTAGAGGGGAAAAAAAACACCAAGAATTAAAAGTGAAAAAGTTTCTATGAAGTGTGGAGGCCTTTTTTTAACTTATTACAGAGAAATCTAAAGGGATTCCAGGTTGAACAGTCTAATTTGGGAATTATCCCATCATATTCTTTAATTTGCTCTTAGGTTCATAGTGCATCATTGGAAATTCCTTGTTACTTACTAGGAAGAAGTGGGAGCAGGGCTCCATCTCTCTCTCTCTCTTTAGTTAGGGAGGTAGGAGTGAGATGGGAAAAATACAAAAATTACTATAACTATGCAATGTTATTAACACACAGTTCTGAAGAGACAAGATGGATTAACTGATTACTGTTACATAATCGTTTTACAAATTAACTGGACAAAACACAAGAGAATATACAGGAGAAACCATCTGAATAAACAGGGGCATGGACAAGATAATTTACTAGGACTCTTGCAATTCTAATTTCTATGATTCTGTGAACTATAACTGCTAACAACTGGATAAAGCATTAAAGCTTACTGTTTTGGATGTAATAGATCTGAAGAGTCTCATTACTCATTCTACATGTTCCTCCTATACAATATGTTTCTGCCTCAGAGATGTCAGTGGAAGTTGTGGGTGTACAAGGAATGCAGGATCCAGCATAATTTTTCTGTGTTTTGTATTTGTGCTATAAACATTGCATTTGTAGCATTCCTCTGATAAGAAAAACAACCTGTTTGCTTAAAGAAGTAATTACTAATTTATCATGTAGAATAAAGCTACTTCAAGAATGCAACCATTCTGATCTTGGAGAAGGAGCTAGGCAAGTATAATCTATGCTGTAGGACACGGAAAAGTCAATACTATCAGTCAACTTAGAACAAATAAAAGATGTAATCAAATCAACTTTGAAACAAGGACTATAATAATGGGTACATATGCCATCAAATAATATTTAGCAGGTAGTGGTTTTATGGTCAAATTGTTTTACAAACACTGTGTAAGTGTGAGCCTCTGCAATTCTCAGGAATAAGAAAGGGAAAATTAGGGGGAAAATATAAAGGAGCTAAGAATACTTACAAGTTGCAAAAGAGGAAGATGCAGCAATCAGATCAAAAATGGTCAGTGCTTAGCCCTGCCAAACGTGAAAGGCCAGCTCCAGAATGGTATATTGGAAAAAGGGTTCCTAAACAGCCTTATACTGAGGAAAACTGAAGGACACCAGGGAAAGTGCCCATGTGAAAGGTGCTACCACCACAAACCAACAACAAATGTAAGAGAGTAAAACCTGCTTAGTATAAAACTGTACATAACATTTTTAAAATTTTCAAAAACATTTAAGTGGTTCAGGTGCATAAGAACATTGACTTTCAACTGGACTTGGGTACTTTTGAAAATTTAACTATTTTGTCAAAATATTTTTTTAAATTTAATTTTTAGAAAATAATAATAGGAAAACAACTTAAATATGCTCCGCAAAATACATCTTCATCCGAGAATTAAAATGTCACAGAATGCAGCTGGAGTCTGTGCCAAAAAAGTGGGATGTCAGTGGCAAACACATTATGGCTTCCAGTTTTAAAACCATGTTTATTATGAAAAGTCTGAAGAAGAAAAGAAATGCATGGTTAAATATTATTTAAATGGGAAACTTCATAGTTTGTACAGCCCTTGCCATCAGATTTGCTATGACTCACTTTGTGAACTGATTGGTAGCAGTGTTCATATGATCATATGATCAATGGAGGTTGGATCAAGCCATTAGGACATGAGGTGAAAAAAATGCCTAGAAAACGTGGCTTTCCTGATCTACATTTTTTTTTCCCAGTGGTGTCATTTAGGGCTAGAATTTTGTAAGTCTCTTCAACAGGAGAAACAGGACAGAGAGTTGGGAGAAGCAGCTGGTATAGGACAGTCCTGAAAAAGTTAGGAATAGCAGGTGAAATTAGAAGCTACCATGACAGTTGGGATCCGAAGGTCTCTTTGCAATTGTGAATAGCAGTTGGGACCAGAAGATCCTGCTATATTTAGAATTGGGATAGCTGATGAGGGAAGACCTGATTCTTATCTCAAACTAGTTTACAACTGTGTAACTCTGTTGATTTCAGTGAAGTTACTCCTGATTTATGCCCCTGTAAGTGAGTCTGAATCAGCCCTAGAAAATTGACAGGAGCAGGATCCCTTTTTACAAGGAGAGAACAGGGAACAGTCACTTAGGAAAGGTCAGTAGAAAAGAGAGCAAAGTCTTAAGAAGAAATGTCAAGGGAGTGAAAGGGAGTTGAGAAAAGAGAGAGCAAAAGAAACTTGTGAAAGCCGGGGAACATAGGGACTGAAATTCACCTGAATAAATATAAATAAATAAAGATAAATATGTAATGGGCTCTCACTGCACTGAGGGTATATGTAGACTTTGAATTGTTGACTGACCTGTCAATATTTCAAATGGAAAAATTAAACATATTAGGCTAGAAAGTCATGTATGTCAGATCTCTGCTTGATGCTGTGTGTGTGTGTGTGTGTGTGTGTGTGTCAGATCCCTAAGTGGCCCCCTCAAGGATTGAACTCACAACCCTGGGTTTAGCAGGCCAATGCTCAAACCACTGTGTGTGTGTGTGTGTGTGTGTACACAAAGGTGGCTTTAGGCCACACTAGTCCCCACAGTAATTTACACTACAGCTTCTTTAAATTCTGCTGGCTTGCAATGGCCCTCTTATAGGTTGTTCTTTTAGCCCAGGACCACCAACACACTAGGTTCCTCTGGCCCATGACCCTCTCCTCAGCATACCCACTATATTGGGTTTGGTGGGGATATGGTAGGAGTTGATGGCATAGATCACCCCATGCCACATTAATCCTCAGCTACCTATTTAGGGCAGCTTTGTAGACCCTTTGTGCTCACAGAATGATACAATGAAACTTTAGCATGGGCCAGAATCTGGTACATTATTATATTTCCTTCATTTCTCCATAATGAATAAATTTATTGTCTCTATAACAATAGTTAGTTCTGGCATATTTAAATATGTGTAACCTCTGTGCAGGGTGAAGGTGTTTGAGAAATATAATTGTGTTGGTTTAAGGATCCTGCCACAACCACCAAAATGGAATTGTGTATCATCTATGTGTGCTAAAACAGACCTAGCCCCACAGAAAGAGGATAGAAAGGATACAGGCAGAGACACATCCTGCTTGTTTGGTGTGCTGTCCTGCAAACCTGAATATTGTTAGATTATAAAAAAAATTGAATATTTCAGAGTTTAATATGCTATAGTCCCAAGTTAAAACAGCTAGGAAACTCCTCCAAGATGGTGTCTGCTGGGATGTAAACTGTCCACTAAAGTTGTAGCTTTGAAAGTCTGATAAAGGTATAAGATGTTCCCTTTTATAATGTATCAAATGAAGGGCTCAAATCTGTATAAAAATGTTTGAGGACAGTTACGGAAACACTCAATTTGAAAATCAGAAATAGAATACAAAATCTTGATATCTGCAAAGTAAGTTTGTTGTTGGTGATAAATGAGTGGACAATCCTATCTGCTGAATGTGGACATGAATGATCTCATGACTCTTTTTTTAGAGTGTAAAAGTTTACTCCATTATTCTTGTTCCAAATCTCTTCTCCATCATTCTTGTGCAGCATGCTGCATGCCAGATGTCTGTCCACCTAAAAGTGACTGTATTTCAGTGTTGTATTTCCCAATATTATTTATGAAATACATTGGGATCATTTGGAAGGAAAAGCACTGTATACAGTAAATTTAATACATTGTTATTTATTACCAGAAACATAACACATCTTCAAAACTTATCCATTCAACAATAGCCAAATCTACGTTGGATGTCTACACAGATGCATGTGCCTCTGGGAGCAGGGAGAAGGGGTACAAAAGTCATGCTGTCACAGACAGCTGCACCAATTTGAAAAGCAGCAGTGTGCACCACCCACTAGCACAGACTGTGGTATGCAGGATGTACACTAGCTGGCTTTGGGGTCTGGCCTTGCCCTATGGTCAACAAGCCATACCCCTTGGAATTCTTCATTGACTGGCTGGCGTGGTAGCTAATCACTGTTCTCAACAGACATTTAAGGCTGAAATTCTGCCGAGCAGCAGCTCAATGAAGTTTGGGGATGGGGGTGAGGAAGCTCCCGACCCTGTCCATACACACCATAAGGTAAGATTTGGTCCATAATGTGCTGAAATCCAGTGTACATGAAGCTGATTTATTTTTGGTATAACTCCTTGTTTCTTTGCTTAACTATTTTGCAAAGGGTGAGTATTTAGGGCACTGACAATGGGAAAGAGAAAGCCATATAGGTGCATTCCTGACCACTTCTTAACAATTTGACTCTGTTCCTATGTATTGCACAATACAAATAATAATATAATAGTTATGTAACTGGCATTTTATCTAGATTAATAACTCTAAGAGGAATAGACATTAAGGCTGCAATGATGCGTCTTGTCATCTCTAAGCTCTTCAAATTTTGCTGCAAATATTTCAATGAGAACATTTCATTTTTTGTTTAGATTATTCATATTTAAAATTATTTTACAACTAATGATCATTTGATAATATTCCTTGCAATAGATGAACATTACCTAATGATTTTGTATTAGTTATTCCATGTTTGGCCCCACATAAATGCAAATAAAATTAAAATTCTGCATTGTAATTCAATATTGAAAGTAGTTACGAACGTTGTTATTGCATTTTTTCATATAAATTATCAAACTAAACGTATCATATCAATAACAGTCTGTTCATTAAATATATTGCCAACAACATGCATATTAAAGAACTGTTAAACTGTATAGAATATGTAGATTAATTCATGTTCCAATAAATGTATAGAGACCATTAAAAAAACCCAAACCAATCTGGAACCTATAAATATGCACTCTATATTTGGAGTGGAAAAGAGAAAAGATGTTCAAAGATGTTTTAATGAACTGTCCTGGAGATGGCAGCATTGAGTAATTTATTTTTTTAGAATTGGATTGCAACACTTCTCGTATCGTCTTTCACCTTACAGTGAAATAAAAGTTACGCATACAGCACATTTCAGTACTGTAAACGGCAAATCATGTTGAATATTCAGTTTAATTTAGCATATAATGATTTCGGGAAATATATTTAACTGCTTGACACCACATTGGAGAAATTCTACAGGGAATCTCTACTACACAATTCTTCTGTAAAATACAATGATAGCATAGCTTTGCATTTCCAGCAATGATAAATCTCCACTCATCAATAAAAGTCTTTATTCAGGGCCCAACTGCGTCGACAAAAGATAAAATCTGTGATTTGTGGCTCCATGCTAATAGGAAACAAAAATAATAAAATCACTCACTGCTGAGTTTGAACTGTAAACATCCCCAAAAATGAAAACCACACAAAAATCTTATATTGTCAATGTTGCAGTCAAAATCGGTCTCAAAACTATGCATCCTGTTTTCAATTCCCAGCCCCAACCGTGTCTCTTCTTTTGATTTCTCATACCCCTTTTCTATTATGGTCTTCTTTGAGTTTATATTATTTAAAACGGTACCGAACTTTGGGATCCGATTTATATGGAAAACATTATGCAACATAAAGTTGCATTATTTATTTTAATTTTTTGCTCACGGGGATAGTCTCAGCTCAATGTTCTGAGCCGCCCAGAGGACAACAATCTTACTTCGGCACAGGAGGGTCACTCTGTATTATGTTACAGAAATCTCCAATGCCACAGACATTCGTGAACGGTTTGCGGATGGATTTTATTTGTTTGAGTGGGAAGGGTTTGGGGAAAGGGAGGGGGTTCGGGAGAGGGGGACTTTTCTGTTTTGAATTCAGCGGTTGCATTAACTTCTTTCGATCTTTACCCGCTTTGAAAGGGAAGTCTCAATTGCACTAATATGGTGGAGAGCTGGGATGGATGCAGGGGGGGGATGATTTTCAGCACCCTTATGTCTATATTGCAGATCAGGCAGCACTGGAGTTTAGACGCAGCTTGAATGTGAAGGTGGGGGGAGGAGGGAGCCTCGTGGTTACAACGCAGCAGCAGCGCCTCGATCAAAGTTGCCACACTGCAGAGATTCACTCACAAGCCCCTAGTTTATAAATAACACGCCAGTGAATGGCGTCTACGCCTTTTTACTACGCTCCACTCCTCAACCTAGCCTGGGCACCTCCCCCCGTGGAGGAGTTGAGGGACAGGCCGCGCTGCCAATAGGCAGGCGGCCCCCCAGGGCGCAGAGCTGCTCAGGGCCCGAAGGTAATTGCAGCCGCAGCGGCACTGAATGAAAGGAGCGGCGGGCGGGGAGGAGGGGGCGGATTGGAATGCCGCGGCACCAGGCTAGGTTGGAGCCTCCCTCGGCTGCTGCTGGGATGGTCCACGCACTGGCGCCGTCACGTGTTTCTCTCCTTGGAGTGAGACTGAGTCTCGGTGGCGGCTGGAGGGGGCCGGACTCATAAACACAGACACCGCCGCTTGTTTGGGTTTGGGGCGCTCCGAAACTCCGAGAAGCAGCCGGAGGAGGAGAAGTCAGCCAGGCAGCCCCAGACCCGCCTTCAGCCTGGGGCAGGGGAGGGGGCTTTGCTGTTGGCCTCGGCGCCTTTCCCGACTGGAATGAGGAGGAGGAGGAAGAGAGGATGTTCCTTCCCCACTTGGGCTGCTTCCCCTGCTGCTGCTGCCTGGTTGCATTTTGTGTTGAAATGGCACTTTCTCTTCCTAACGAGATGGGACTGAATGGGGTCGCCAGCCTCCTCACGCATAAGCAGAAGCAGCAGCCTCGGCGCTGATTTTTGGGCTGGGCTGTGTTTTTAGGGGGGGAGAAGAGGCGTGTGTTTTGGGGTGTAAGCCCCGGACTTTGCAAAACAAACCGCTACCCAGAGGATCTTTAATCTGTTACAGAGATTGCGCTCGCTGAGGCGAAGTTGTGAAGGGGAGGGTGTTTTGGAGCAAAGCAAGGGGGACCCCCCTTCCTGCTCCTCTCTACAGAGGAATCCGACCCATACGACTGAAAGATGCGTTTCTTTTCCTCCCCGGCGGCGGCTGCTGGGAGAGCTAGACTTTCATCTGGACTGACTGAGACTGGACTCTTTAAGGATATATTGACCCTCCTGAGGGTGATTTGGGCATAAACAGCAATATAAACGCTGCTGTGGTGCTGGAAGCTGCCTCTGCCACTGAACAGCTGCTCTCACCCTGCCAGTATCCCCTCCCCCCATCCCGTTTTGGAGAGGGGATTCCGAGCTAGTTTGCTTTTTTATTATGATTGTTGTTGCATGAATTGTATTTTAAGAGGTGGGTTTTTTTTTCTGCCTTGTTTGGCAGTTTTGGGGGCCTGTGGGCTGATAGCTGCAGTAAAAACACCACCACCTCTCCTTCCACTATGGCTAGCCCCACGGATAATAATGAGGGCTTCTTCTCAGATGTCAGGAAGGTGGGTTACTTGCGCAAACCCAAGAGCATGCATAAACGCTTCTTCGTGCTGAGGGCAGCCAGCGAGTCAGGACCTGCCCGGCTGGAGTACTATGAGAATGAGAAGAAATGGAGACATAAGTCAGGAGCCCCCAAGCGTTCCATCCCACTGGAGAGCTGCTTCAACATCAACAAACGGGCAGACTCCAAGAACAAGCACCTGGTGGCCCTCTATACCAAGGACGAGCACTTTGCCATTGCAGCTGACAGCGAGCCTGAGCAGGAGAGCTGGTACCAAGCCTTGCTGCAGTTGCACAATCGGGCCAAGGGCCACCACCACCTCCATCATCATCGTCACCACCACCACCACAGTGATGTCTCCTTTGGGGGTGGCAGTGCAGGGCTGGGGGAGACAGGTGACGATAGCTATGGCGAGGTGGTGCCTGGTCCAGCTTTCAAGGAGGTTTGGCAAGTGATCCTGAAACCTAAAGGTCTGGGCCAGACCAAGAACTTGATCGGCATCTACCGCCTGTGCCTGACCAACAAAACCATCAGCTTTGTGAAGCTGAACTCAGATGCAGCTGCTGTGGTACTGCAGCTGCTCAACATCCGCCGCTGTGGCCACTCAGAGAACTTCTTTTTCATAGAGGTTGGGCGTTCAGCGGTGACTGGGCCTGGTGAGTTCTGGATGCAGGTGGATGATTCAGTGGTGGCACAGAACATGCATGAGACCATCTTGGAAGCCATGCGGGCCATGAGTGAGGAATTCCGGCCCCGCAGCAAGAGCCAGTCCTCTTCCAACTGCTCCAATCCCATCTCTGTGCCCCTCCGCAGCAGACACCATGTCAACAACCCCCCACCCAGCCAGGTGGGGCTCAGTCGCAGGTCCAGGACTGAGAGTGTGACTGCTACCTCCCCTGCTGGGGGTGGTGGTGGTGGAGGAGGAACAGGGGGCAAACCCAGCTCTTTCCGAGTCCGAGCCTCTAGTGATGGGGAAGGAACTATGTCCAGGCCTGCCTCTGTGGATGGCAGCCCAGTAAGTCCCAGTGCCAACCGGACCCACTCACATCGGCACCGTGGCAACTCCAGGCTTCACCCTCCACTCAACCACAGTCGCTCCATCCCAATGCCTTCTTCACGCTGTTCCCCTTCAGCCACCAGTCCAGTCAGCCTGTCATCTAGCAGCACCAGTGGCCATGGCTCCACCTCAGACTGCCTCTTCCCACGCAGGTCCAGTGCTTCGGTATCAGGCTCCCCCAGTGATGGTGGTTTCATCTCCTCCGACGAATATGGCTCTAGCCCCTGTGATTTCCGCAGCTCTTTTCGCAGTGTGACTCCAGACTCTCTGGGTCACACCCCGCCAGCACGGGGGGATGAGGAGCTCAACAACTACATTTGTATGGGGGGCAAGGCTGCCTCGTCCTGCAGCTTGGCAGCTCCCAATGGCCACTTCATCCCTCGCAGTTGCCACCCACAGCATCAGCAGTGCCGCTATCCTGGCACCCCATGCTGCCCCCGGAGTGGTGGAGAGGAGGTAACTGACCTGGAGAAGGGCTTCAGGAAGCGGACTCACTCTGCAGGCACCTCACCCACCATCTCCCACCAGAAGACACCCTCACAGTCTTCAGTGGCCTCTATTGAGGAGTACACGGAAATGCTGCCTTCCTATCCTTGTGGTGGCAACCGGCTGCCCTCCTACCGGCACTCTGCCTTTGTGCCCACTCACTCCTATCCTGAGGAGCATTTGGAGATGCACCACTTGGAGGGCAGCCACCACCGGACCAACTCCACCCCACACACTGATGACGGCTACATGCCAATGTCGCCTGGGGTGGCCCCTGTGCCCAGCAGTGGTGGCACACCCAAAGGTGGTGACTATATGCCCATGAGCCCCAAGAGCGTGTCAGCCCCACAGCAGATCATCAACCCTGGCAGGGGGGGTCGCCACGCCCAAGCCATGGTGGACTCCAATGGGTACATGATGATGTCCCCTAGCGGCAGCTGTTCGCCTGACGGTGGTCCTGCCGGCTACGGCAAAATGTGGACTAATGGGGCTGGCCACCACCCAAAGCTCTCGGTAGAGAGCAGCGAAGGGAAGCTCCCCTGCAGCGGCAGTGACTACATCAACATGTCCCCAGCCAGCGGCTCCGCCACCAGCACCCCCCCGGACTGCTACTTCGCCACCTCGGAGCCGCCGGGCCCGGAGGAGGCCTCGGCGCAGGGCCCGACCGAGCCCCCACACAAGCCCATCTACTCCTACTTCTCCCTGCCGCGCTCCTTCAAACACGTGCAGCGCCGGGCAGCCGAGGAGAGCGGCCCCCAGCTGCGCATCTCCCTCAGCTCCGGCCGCTTGCTCTACGCCGCGGAGGACTCGTCTTCTTCCACCAGCAGCGACAGCCTCGGGGGAGGCGGGGGCCAAGAGGGCGCCGGTGGTCCCTACCAGGCGCAGCCCCCGCCGCAGCAGCCTACCCGTCAGGCGGCCGCGCAGAGCAGGAGCCGCCTGACCAGACCCACCCGCTTGTCCCTGGACGGCCCCAAGGCCAGCACTCTGCCGCGGGCGCGGGAGCAGCCCCCGCTGCTGCTGCCGCCGGAGCCCAAGAGCCCCGGCGAGTACGTGAACATTGAGTTCGTGGCCAGTGACAAGCCGGCTTTCCCGTCGGCCGCGCGGCCCCGAGGGGACGAAGGCTCCGAGTACATGAACATGGAGCTGGGGCCGCCGCGGGCTGCCTGCCAAGCCGGCTTCGCAGCCGTCCGGGCGGCAGCTGCGGCCCGGCCAGGCCGAGGAGCTGCTGCCCTCAGCAGCCGGGACTATGTGACTATGGAACAGGGGGGCGGTGTCGGGGGGCCCTGCCCGGGCTGCGCCGACCCCCCGTCCCCCGCGCTCTTGCTCAACTACGCCGACATGCGGACGGGCCGTGCCGTCCCGGAGAACCCCCCTGCTGCCCCTGCCTCCGCCCAGGCGCAGCCGCCGGCCGAGCTGGCAGCGGCGCCACCGCGCTCCTCCTCCCTGATGGGAGGCCCGGGGGTGAACAGCGCCTTCACCCGCGTCAGCCTCAGCCCCAGCCCCGGCCGCAATCAGAGCGCCAAAGTGATCCGCGCCGACCCGCAGGGGGGCCGCCGGCGGCACAGCTCCGAGACCTTCTCCTCCACCCCCAGCAACGCCCGCGGCACGGCGGGCAGCGGCGGCCTCAACGCGCCCTTGCTCTACGGGGCGGGGGGCGCCGAGGAGGTGAAACGCCACAGCTCGGCCTCCTTCGAGAACGTCTGGCTCCGGCCTGCCTCCGGGGAGCTGGGGGCGGCCGCCAGGAGGGAGCAGCCGCCCCTCGGGGCCGGGGGTGGCTTTGAGAACGGACTCAACTACATCGACCTGGACTTAGTGAAGGATTTTAATCAGCGTCGCCAACACCCCCACCACCCCCAGGAGGGCACCTCTGTGCTGGGGGGGAGGCAGCCGCCGCCGCCCAAAGCCCCTAATCAGCCTTGTGGGAGTAGCCACTCTAGCGACGATTTGAGTGCATATGCCAGCATCAGCTTCCAGAGGCGGGAGGACGTCTAATAGCTGGGCAAGAGCCAGAGCCAGAGAGAAGGTGAGTGCACAGGAAGGGGGGAGGGGGAAAAGGCGTTTAAACGAGTAGAAACGCCCACTTAGAACTGAGCCCAAAAGGCCAGCAAAAATCAGGCACCTAGGTGTTGGAGGTTGTTCAGACCACTGAACTGTGTCCTAATGGGATAGCTTAAGGTGCGGTCTGTACTGTTCTCTTGTTTTCTTGGAACGGCGTTTTTCTCTTGTTTCTTTGCACGTTCACATCCTATTCTCAAATAGAGCCCTTAAAGTGTGTGGAGTGCTTGTTGAGGCGTGGGAAGAAGATCCAGGTTCACTCACTGAGTTAATCTTTTGATAGCTGCCGTTTCAAATATTGCACAATTAAGGGTCTGGTGGAAAAATAAACCAAAAATAGACCTAAGCATGGTCCCTACTTAACTTATAACAAAAATAGGTTGGATAAAGTCTGGAACGGTGATTAAACCGTTGAAGCTTATTTCTTATAGAGGAGGTTTCTGTAATTAGATTGGTGTGGTGATTTTTGTAAGCTAGATGGTATGTTCTTAGAACTGAAAATATTTTTTCCACGTGGGAAGTGTTTTGGAAAATATTACAGCCACATTAAATCTCAGAAGTGTTAAATGAATGTTTTGGTTCATTTTGATTTTAAATATGCTATTGCTTCCAGAAGCAAAATTATCATTTGACACTGCCTTCTTGAGTCATGGATGCTTTTCAGACTTGACACACTAAGCTTGTCCAAGCAACGGGGGCAGGGGTGTCCTGTTTTGTGAACAGTTATGGTGACGTGGTTCACTCTGTGAAATCTGCTTAAATATTGTTGCTGAGACTAAAGTGCTTTTTAGTTGCACTTTTACCTCACTCTTTTAATCTTTAAGAATACATAATAAAAGACCTAGTGAGTGGAGGGAGAGGGTGTGGGGGAGAGGATGTAAAAGAAAGAGGTGTGGTCTATGTTGAACATGGGAGTGGGGATCAGATTCAGAAGCTCCTAAATTCTAAGCTTAGTTGTGGCCAGTTCTGACTCCTGTATCCACAGGCAAACGAATTAATCTTTCTAACTCATTTTGCCCATGTGTAAAATGTGTGTATCTACCTCACAGGGTTGCTGTGAGGTTAATTAGGTAATGTTTGCAAAGTGCTTTAAAAAAAAATTGTGTTTAGACTGATATTGATACTAAATATAATTTAGCAAAGGACAATTTTATAAGTATCTGCAAACTGCGGAAGAAGCAAATGGTGTAGAATGGACTCTGTGATTATAAGCTTAAAATGTTTAAAAATGAACAAATTAAAAATAGTCTAGGCAAAATTTGTCAGCCTGTTGTATTAAGACTGTCATTACAAGGTGTGCCTAGGACAAGGAATACTTTTGCAACCAATGTGATGGATCTGCCAAATAGAAACTGAATACGGAGTATACACTGAAGAAATACAAAGTGTTGTGTTTTTTTTTTTTAAATAAAACAGTTTCTCCACTAAGTATGTATTGCTGTATAATATTGATATTTTATACAACTGAGTTGTGCTCCAAGGTCTCTATTATGAATAGACAACTCCAATCTAAATGTTAACCACCCTTCCTGATCTCTGCAGTTTTTCATGTATTTAACTCCTAGCAATCACCGTACAGTGAACATTTACAACATAATTGGACAAATTCATACTATTTATTTGACTGTAACTGTACTTAGTGAATATTTTTATTGCTGCTTTGCTTGGTGTAAGTACTAACACCACTCGGAGTGGATGTGATAGAACATTTAACAATCATATGTAGGATTTTCCTTTTACCTGAACTGGTGAGCCTAGTGTAGAAATGTGAATTGCAAATACCTGGAAGAAAAACAATACACCCTTTCCCATAGTTGTTACTTTAACATTGTTCAAATAAGTAATAATTGCAAATCTATTATTAAGATAGTCTTATTTTATCTCATCAGTATATGTAGACTAGTCGTGCCTTTGGGCAGGACTTAAAATTTGGCCAGGGTATTACCGCAGTGGCAAGGGGTGTGTGCCTTTTGCTTTCCCTGAAAAAATCTGCTCAACATTGACTATGTTGTAGGTTCCTGAAAAATCTGTTTACTACACACGTAGTAGAGTTGTAGAGGCTGACAGTTAAATGACTTCTCTGCAGATTCCATCTGCATGGCACATACTCCATTCCCACACAGATTCTGTGGGTGATCTGGTTGTGCATGCACCATTTCCACAGAGCCAAGGGAGCATGCTCCATCCTAGAACTGAGCTGGACTTCCCCTGAAATTCCTTCTTCAGGCTGCTAGGGCTGCACTGATCTGGCACTAAAAAGAATTGAGGGCAGGGAGACTCTCTCTCCTGTGCTTTCATTGCTCTCTTTGCTGGTACCCCAGACACTGTGAAGGAGAAGGAGGAAGCAACCTGATCAGAATGCAGAGAGAGGATCAGATGGGTGAGAAGAGGTGTGGGGGCTAGACTGGAGGAGATATGACCTGGGTGTGACTCAGGGAGGAGGAAAGGGGCAGGAGTCAGGGCAGGGGATAGAGGTGAGTAGGAGCAGAGAAGGGTAGAGACAATCTTATGCAACCTTTTTTTGGCTCCCTTGTTCATATGCATTATGATGAACTCTTTAAGCCCAAAAATTGGCAAGGAGTTATACACATGATTGCATTATATAAAATATATATTTATATTTCATAGGACAGCTATCATCCCCAAAAGGTTTAAATTACTTGTCTAGATTTTATTTATCTAGACCAAAATATTTTGTTGTCCCAAGTTGTCAGATCAGTACTCTGAGCATTTTCCAGCTTCTCATTAGCAGGTGAATAAACATTTGCCACCTTGCCACAACCTCCCTCCCTTTCTCCCCCCCCCAAGCCATGCATGTTATACACATTTAACTATATTGAAACATCTTCCATTGTGCATCTCCCTCAAAAATCAGTTATGTCCACTCTAATAGATTTCCCCCTGAACAAATCACTTGTTTCCAAATCTGTTCTGTTTCTCTGTCCTCCTTGCCTCCATCCATATTCTTGTCCCCATACCTCTTTGCTGCTGCTGTCCCAAGCCCTGCTGCTTTCCTGAGTTTACAGGGGGCTCAAACTTTTAGCTGTTTCTCAATACCAGGGTCCTCTGCTTCTTGCTCCTCTCCCAGCCTGTTAAAGGATCAGCAGTTTAAATGCCACCCTGTTCTTTGAGTTCCTTTACAGTGGTTCCAGCTGCTCTAATCCTTCCTTCCTCAGAAAGAACTTCTAGTGCTCTGGCTACTCCCCCGCACCCCCCCTCTTTCTAGAGAAGGAGCCTGTAGCTGTGTGGTTGCACTTACTAGCAACCTTGGTGAGCTGACACATAATTTTTAAGACCTGTGCCAGACAACTGCATTCCCTCCCCCCCCCCCGCCAGTCTTTCCTCTTCTCTTCCTCGCTCTTTCTCTCTGTGCTCTTAGTAAGGAACAATAATCTACTTGTGTATGTACCACTCTTAGTTTTTCTCTTTTCTGTGTCCTGCCTCTTCTGGTAGCTGTAAACTCTAGTATAGTGAAACTGATAAGATACTTGTAAGTTTCACTTGTCTTCTCCTGGGATTTCTCTGTGCAGAATTAGCTGATGCAACTACTTCTTCCTGTGCTTCTGGTGTGGTATTGAGGAGCCTCTCACAGTTGGCAACAGTACGAAGATGAGCAATTGATAGTTGATGGCTTCATACTTCAAATGTTTTGTGACTCAGTACATCTTGAAATTCTTGTGTAATATATTGAGAAAAAATTTCAAATACCTCTTTTTCTCTAACTTGCAGTTAAAAATAGTTTTATAGCTTTCTTCTAAGTTTAATTCATAATTTAAAAAAGTTTGTGGACTTAAGGAGTTACTTTAAAAATGTAACACATTTATCTACATGCAATTAAAAAAACTGAAGCACTTCCAAAGACAAAAGGTTCAGAAGCCTCTGTAGCTCTGGGGCAGCAGTAACTTGAACATCAGCAAGATATGCAAGTTATACATGCTACAGCAGTATTATTATAGACTAAATAGGGTGTTTCATAGTGTATGTGCACATTGTTCCCCCCTCAACTAATCATCTGCTAAAACCTAGCCTGTGTGTCACTGTGTGCTTGCAGTTTGTTAAATTATTAGTATATTCTGCACTCTTTACATATTTTTTTCATTATTCAAACTGCAGACCTATTCCTTTAATGTAGATACTGTAGATACATGTAACTGTTAGCCTGGACTTCTGACTTACATGGCAGTTTAGGAAAATTGCTTTCAAGATTTTTTTCCTCTGGTTTATAGAGCCCTATAAATTGGGGCTATGTAATCAGAGATCAAGTAGGCAATAAAATAGCATCCTGTGATACACAGGTTTTGTATTCAGTTAGTATTAAAATCATATTTAGGATCATGTTTAAATTAGAAAAACAAACATGAAATTCAAAGTTAAGGATGACACTCCTTTTTTAGCTGATGATTGTAAAAATATTTATTCTGGATCGGTTTTATACATTTAACAGCTGGGATGTAGAACCCTAAAGAACATATGCGACCAACACCTGTGGAGTTGGAATGTAATCTGACCAAGATCTTCATTGTATTCTGTTACTTGTATAACTTAAGGGATGTAGCCTGGTGAACAGCTCAATTTGAAATTTTCAATTAGGAACATACAGTTTATAATGGTTTTGCAAAAATTTGAATACCAGCACTGAGGCTAATTAAATTCACGTTTGAATATCCTTTTGATAAAGTTGCTGTGACTTTGTGTGTGTGTGTGTGTGTGTGTGTGTGTGTGTGTGTGTGTGTATGTGCGCGCGCACATGTAAAGGAAGGGAATTATTTTTTACTTTTGAAAACAGACTAAATTCAGTATTGATTGTAGAAACTATTTTTAAAAATAAAGTCGCAAGGAAACAGTCTTGAATTCAAAGTTCTGTTTTTCATGACATTCAGGTGAAAAAAATTTTTTTCTCCAAAACTAATTAGCTTTTGGACTTAGATGTTGTGTACCAAGTTTCATCCTAGAACAGATCTTTGTATTTGAATTTGAAAATCAAGTAGAGCTCAAAATAGAAAAGCTGGCAGTCTGTAAGCTTTAGATGCCGTAGATAATTTTGAAAAATGGTCACAGTAGAAATCATTACACTTTTGTAAATTCATTCATTTATATTTTTCTTTCCTCCTCCTTCATTACTTAGGATAGCTTATTTTGGAAAATAGGCTCTCTTCCTTAGAGTTCCTGCTGCCTACTTATCACAGAATCCATTCACATTGTTGTGCATCCTATTGTCCTGAGTGAGGGGAGCAGGATTTTTCCACTTGCTCTTTTGTCCTGTGCTCTTTGTCATTGCAGTTGAATGCTGTGATTATATAATACACAGAATCCTGTTTGTTAACATCGGACTTTAAGTACAGAATAAGCATGAATGAATAACTCCTTAAGCAATAAGGATCTTGTTGTCATGTAAACATTCTCATAGTAAAAAGAGAATGATATTCACACTGATTTTTAAATTGCTCTTTTTTTTCTTCTTCCAGTTTTTCTTTTTAGCTTTTTTTTTCTTTACACTGTGCTACTACTGGGACTACTATAATAAACCTGCTAGATGAAAAATCTTGATACATGCTAATTTAATTATTCATATCCTGCATTTATAATTAAATCACCTCTAAACTATTTTATTTAATTTAAAGGGTAGCTCATAAAAAGAAAAGCTCAAATTGCAAAATGATTGTGACTTACTATTAGAATAAATCGTCTCTTACATTTTATGGCAAGAGTTGAAATACAAATAACTATGGCTACAATTCCAGGTTGTCAGAATGCTGAAAACTGGAACTTTGTCTCTGAAATATAGTCTGAAAGTGTACATCTTCACTAAACTGAATAGGGTTAATTCTGTTTTTAATTGTTCCATGTTTTGGTAAATGAATGATTTTGATTATAAACAATTATAGCAGTTTGAATGTTACAAAATAGCAGTGGTGAAGAGGAGAGTCTTGTGTAATACCTCTTTTGATCTATTTAAATATGGTGGGAAACTGAACAAAAACAGAGGTGTGAATAGATAAAGGAGATTTAAATAAGCCTGGCACTCTTAACTAAAAGATGACTTGATATGTATTCTCTCTGATTATGCTTGATATATCTAGGTCACATTCTTTGAAGACTGTCATTAGAGATTTAAACTAGAGTAATTGGAAAGTGCTGTATTCTTCACAATAATACACTACAGGGTTGGGAGGACAGTGAAAAGTTCGTGTGTGTGTGTATATGGAACTGTTAATCATAATATGATTGACTAAAAACCTAATATTTTTAGTATCTGAATTGTAAAATTGATTAAATCTTCTTGCTAGTAATGCATAATAGGTTTGCCCGTATATATTCTGTCAGCTACCTTTAAAATTCTATTGTTGTATGCAGTGTAGTTGTAGCTGTGTCGGTTCCAGGATATTAGAGAGGCAAGGGGGTGAGATAATATCCCTCATTCAGAAATTAAGTACATAAACTCTGCATGCAAAAATTGATCTGCTTAATACAAGAATGGAAACAAATCTCATTTGCAGAAGTATTGTAGAAATGTCTGTCTTTGCAACCAAATTCCAAATATTTCTATTGGTTTCAGAAATTTATTCCTCATGAATGTCTGCGCAGGTCAGAAGCTGGAAAGATGCAATCTGTGAGCTCTTAAGACCGCACCCCCAATTTGATTTATGTCTTGTTTGCTTTTATCTAGATTTTTTTTTTTTCTCAATTGCTATGTGGGTGGATGTTTCTAAGTCATAGGAATTCTGAAATATGCAATCCGCATCACCAACAGTTTCTTTGAAACCATGAATTTCAAGAAAATAAGGGAAAAAAGGTAGCTACCCCTCAACTTCAGACATCTTCTTGGACTCCAGTTAGAAGCCTGATCACACATACTCAATAAGAGAGCTGCTTTGTTTAACTCAACTGCTTCTTGCAGCATGGGAGGGGGAAAAAATGAACCAAAAATGAGATAGGAATTAGAAGTTCTAACAATCCATTCTCCCAAAGCAATGGGGAACGGAATTGAGAGAGACACCTGCATCATCAGAAATACTCTTATTAACTTAGATTTAAAAAAAAAAAAAAATCCTATTGACAGACTTACCGTATATACTTGTTCATTAGCCTGTTCATTTATAAGCCGACCCCCCAAGATGGTTAGGTAAAAATAGCAAAACCTGTATGACCCTTTCATAAGCCGACCCTATATTTCAGGGGTTGGCAAACTTTGGCTCCTGGCCCGTTAGGGTAAGCCTCTAGCGGGCCTGGACGTTTTGTTTATCTGGAGTGTTCACAGGCACGGAGCCCCTCGGCTCCCAATGTCCACGGTTTGCTGTTCCCAGCCAATGGGAGCTGCGGGAAGTGGAGCGCCACTTCCTTCAGCTCCCATTGGCTGTGAACCATGGCCACAGGGCACTGAGGGGCTCCGTGCTTGCAGATATATAGTGTGTAAACAAAATGACAGTGTATTAGATATTCAATTAAATGATGCCATAGAGTTTAAAATCATCAAATTTTGGTGTAGACCTGTTTATCAGCCAACCCCCGCTCTTTGATGCGTCACTTTTTTACCAAAAATATATGAACAAGTATATATACGGTATTTTGTTTCTAGCTCTGTAAGAGACATGTCTAGAAACAGCTTTGCAGATCAGCAGTTTTAGCATCTATGGCATGCGTTTTAGGAGAGTCTCCTTTTTTAATCAATAATAAAAAGGAGTCCTGCATGCTATTGAACATTTTTTTTTTTTTTTTTTTTAAGATCCATAGTCTGTTTCAATGCAAACTTAACCTCCACAACCTTCTCTATTCAGGGAATGAAATAGCCCTCTACCCTGTGTGGTGGTGAGTTGGTGTTGGGTTTTTTTTTTGTTTTTTTTTTTTTCCCTTCTTCAGTAAAAAGGTTCCTTATCTTTTGTAGTTCTGCTAGGGCCTGACCTGACTTGCTCTGAAGTCTCTTGGAGTCTTTCCACTGAAGTCAATGGACGCTAGATTGTGCCCTTAATGACAGTTGGTGTCACTTGGAAAAAGATTTTTGCATGTACTCTCCCTCTCTCCTGCCTCTGTCCCCTTAGAAATGAAATCTGATAGGGGAGTGTCTCAGTGGTTGTGGCTAAGTATTCCTAATACTTACCTAGGATTTGTTTGTTTCAAAGGGGTACAGTACAGTAGGTGACTCATCAGTAATAATTCTCAAGTCAAGCTCTCTCTAGAGAATATGAGAAAATGATGGATTTTGTACTGTGGTAGAATCAGGATGAATTGATCACTTTTTTTTAAATCAGCAAGTAGGGAACCTTGATTTAAATAATCAGTTTTGCATTTGTATTTGTCATATTCCGTAAGGGCGGTTGATTTCTCATTGGTTGGTAACCATTAAAAACATATGATTTGCAACTAAGCATTTACCTCTGCACCAATTTTGGTACTACTTGCTCACCAGGGGGTTACGCAGTATCTATATGCACTAAAGCAGTTATATAGCTTAAAAATTATGTATTCAGATTTGTGACTTACCTTTTTATTATGTTAGAAATGGTGACTGATGGATTTCTTACTACAATAACTTTTTACTTTCGATTTGTGTCAAGCTGCATTTGGAGGGAAATTTTAATTGTTAAAAATGCACTAAAATAGCATTTTTAAATAACCTTATTTAACAAGTAAACAATGTTAAATGTTCTGGATGCAGGGTAGTTGTAGCTGTGTCGGTCCCAGGGTATTAGAGAGACAAGGTGGGTGAGGTAATATCTTTTATTGGACAAACTTCTGTTGGTGAGAGACACAAGCTTTTTTAGCGACAGACAGGGTGGATTTGATTTAAATCACTAGTCAGGAAGACTTGCTTTAATCATGGATTTCTACGTAATAGTGCATTCTTGTTGGTTATTATAACCTTAATACATATTCTTCACAACTCAGAGATGTGGGTTTCATATTTAGAAGGTACACACTATACATTTTTAAAGTGATTTATTTTGAAAACTTTTCATATTAGTTTTGCAGCTATATCAGAAGATGAATGATTGTCTAGTTATTTCATTTACCAAAGGTAATTGAAACAGATAGTTCACCTCCCAATGATTTCATAAATATCTCCAATTCAACAGGTTAATCATTAATATTTGGAGGATATTCTTGCCATGCTGTATTAGGAGGAGAACATCATCAGACAGACATTTAAATGGTTTTATTTAACTAAAACAACATTATGCATTCTGTGTTTTTTTTTTTTTTCTTCAACAGCAAACATATAATATTTTAACAAAACAAGCGTATGAATTTTTGAATTTAGTTAAACATTCAAGTTTTTTAAAAACAGGTTTGTTTTTGTTAAAATTGTTTTAAACTAAAATAGTTACATGAAATATTTTCTTTAAAAGTACAAAAATTAAATCGACTATGTCAGCCAGGTCGATATGAGAAACGTAAAATATTGGCTTCTGCAGCTAACTCATTCGTCTTCCCCTTCATTTTCCTGTTTGTTCATAATCTGGAAAAGAAAAACAAGCTTTCCTGCATTTTCAGGTCTCAAATGATTTCTCAATTTTGAATGAATTAGTCCAAAGGAAGAAAACATTCTTTCCACACTGCCAGAAGAAGCTACTGCTGTTAAAAGTGAGATTATCACTTCAACAGTCTCTGAATCCAAGTGCTTAAGTGACTTCCACCAGTTCACTGGTGTGACTTTCTTTAAAACATCATCAGTAAACATGTATTTCTTGAATGGTTCTTATTCCCAAACTGGGTCTCTTTTATGGCCTACTGCAATTATAGGTTTTCCTTTCTAGTGAGAGAATGGTATAATAGATCTCAAATCAATGAAGGCTACACTCAGAAAGACCTCAAGACTTCTGAAATATGCTGCTCAAACAGTTTCACTTTTGTTTCTACTGCCTGTCCCTTCCTTCTCACATTTATCTCCAGACTTCTCCTTGTCCAGATCTATTCCACCCCCAACAATCTTCTATTCATTTAACTTTCTGAAACTTTGCACTTTTAGAGAGAAGTAAGGGATTGACTGTGTACACAAATGTGCAGAGGGACAATAGGGTTGAGGTCTGTTATTTCTCACCTCTCTCTATTATTTATTTAAAAACATTTTTGCTGTTAACAAGCATGTTATCTTTGGAGACACAAATCCACAGTTTGAGAACTGCAAAACTAAGCATCTCTGATGGTATCTTCTAGACTGAGCACTGAATCCCATTGGGTAGATAGAAAGATTAAGCTAGGTAATCTATACAGAAGCCCCTGGAACCCCATAAGATTGGGTCCCTAATCCATGAACTATTGGAACTCATTTACAAAACTTTTCTTAAACGTTATATGAATATATTGTCTCATACTATCGAATTAGACTTTATAATCCCTATTCCATGATGAGATATCTTAATTAAAACTATCTTTAGATTTATAAAAAAAAAAATCAATTTAAACTAAAAAAAATCCATTTTTATTTTTATTTATTTTATTTTATTTTAAACATTAAGTTTTATCCACCCTGGTGACAGAGAGTTCTTTCTTACGTCTGGGAAAGGTACTTCCAGTGTCACACCAAAATGCAAGGCAGAACAGATGGCTTAGCGTAAGTAGTTAGCACATATTGCATAGGACCATTTAAGGCAGAGTGGCCTGATAGCATCTCAGCAGTCATAGGACAAAAAGAGGGTGTTAGTGGCTTACAGGTAGTTGTAATAAGCCATGAATCCAGTGTCTCTGAATAGAAGCAGAAGCTCTTTGTGGCTCAAAAGCTTTCTCTAACCAAAAGAAGCTGGTCCAGTAAATGAAACTACTTTTCACCCACCTTGTCTGAAATATAGTGGATGAACTTATAAACAGTAAATTTATCAAAACACGCTTGTCTTTAAAACTGATTCCTTAAACAAATAAAGTATTGTTTGTAATTAATGAATGGAACTGATTGTTTCTGGTTATCATGTCTTTCAAGATTTTAGTACTAGTAGATCTCATCCTCAAACTCCTTATTTTTATTCATAGCTTGGAAGCAGAAAACAAGCTTTCCTGCTTTTTTAGCTCTCAATCAGTTTCTCAAATATTTGAATGAACTGGTGATTGAATTGAACTTGCTGAATAGAGTGAAAGAAAGAAAATACTCTCTGCACCTGCAGGAGGGAGAGTCTAAAGCTGGTTTAGGACTTAAACCAGAGTTAAAAAACTCTGGATCCAGATGTGTAGCCAGTGACTTCAACCAGTTTACTGGTCTAATATTGATAGCAAACACACACTGCTTGAATATGTTTTATTTAATGGCTGTAACAGATTATGATAAGGTTAGGCTTGAAGGTAGATTGTCAATTTCAAATTAATTTTTCAACCTTTTTTATTTTTAAAAAGAAAAATCTGATTTTTATTTAAGGATGGATTTTTATCCACTTTGTTTAAAATTAAGGTATCCTATTAACATTTCAATTTGTTTTGTGTTTAAATATATATTTTCTAACTACATTTTTATAATAGATTAAAATAATTCAGTGTTGGGGGGGGGAGGAGAGAGACTATCGCTTTAACACACAGCGCACATCATGGACTGTTTTATATGTAAGATCCGATTAGATGATTATAATTTTTTCTGGCCTTTTTTCACAGAATCGTTGGTTTGTTTGTTTATTTATTTATTATTTTTTTTAACGAGGTTCCCACGTTCCTTCACAAGCTATTGAACTAGAGACAGTCATGAAGCATTCAAGGCTGGATGGCACCATCTCAGGAATTGCAGAAAGGACAAACATCCTTGTAGAAGGGGAGGAAGAACCAAAAAGACTTCTCAGTAGGGAAGTTGAGGCATTCCTGAAGAGATTTGAGTGTTGGTTCAAGCTTCAGTTTATTCCACTCATGCCTCTTGTGCTGTGTGTAGGTGTCTACAGAAATGTAAATGATCTTCAGAAGCCAAGAATGAGGGCTGCGACCCATCTGCAGTGGTCTGTTTTATGGAGTGTACTCTTTTGTTCATCTCTGATGCTACATTTAGAATAATACAAATTACATCCAGAGCCGTGCCTCATTTTTGTCAGAGAGGGGATTCTTATGGCTAAAACAATATACAACAGACCAATCTTATAGCTTTTTTTTTAGTTGCCTTTCCTTTAAAAGAGGCTACTTTATGGAGAAGAGCCTTATCAATTCTATTTATTTAAATGACTCAAACCAGAGCCTGCTCTAAGGGAAGCCTGTTCAACGAGTCTCCGGCCTACTGTCCTCGCAAAAGGAATCAAAACCTGCCCAATGAGAGAATAATCTTCAACTGATTTTAGTTCCTTTCATCTCTAGACAACAGGAAATAAGCCACAGGGAGCTCCTTAGGTTTTAAGGAGGTGCCTGAATGTCAGAAGGTGCATGTGCAGAGCTGCACAATCGGAGGGAGGCCAAGAAAAGTAATTCATGTGTAGGCACAGGTGATGTCCAGTTAGTGGGTCCTGGAAATTACCCATTCAGGTATGCAGAAATAGTTTAGCAACTCTTTTCATTCAACTCGCCCTGCTCCAAGATAAACACAACACGTCTGGGAAACCTCAACCATCCCCTTAAATAGAGGCCATTCTCCTAGTCCATTTATGCCTTTCAATGTAGGCTTTTGCATTACAAGCTGCAATGTCTATAGAATATTATAGGGTTTTGAAAAAAAAATGAAAATGAAAACAAGGTTGGAATAATTTGGTACTGTCTTAATTCTCTCCTTCCCATGTACGTGTCTGTCTAGTCTTTAAAGTATGGATTACTTGTTTGCTACTTCACCGCAACGTCCTTTGGACTCATAGGGTGACATTTTAAGGAAAAATGAAGTCTTTTCTTATCTGAACCTTTTTCTATTATAGCTTCTACCAGTGCAGAGCACCCTAAAATTGATTCTTTCATCCTTTATTTGTTTTTAGTTTTGGATTTTAACTCTGAGGGTTTCCTTTCATGCTGTGGTCAGAATTTATGGAAGTAGCCAAGAGTGATTGGCCCAGCTGCTTCAGTAGTTGAATAGCATAGATGTGTTCTTCAGTTTGTCATTAGAAGAAAAAAAATCTTACAGTTGAGTGTTTTTTGTTTTTGTTTTCTTTGAGATGGGGTGGGGGGAGGGGAGGGGAGGGAAGTGGGTTCGCTGCCTGAACCTTGTCTCCACTAAGATTTTTGCACCAAGATCGCTAACAACGTAAAAATACACCTCTTCTTTTGTAGTGAAGACCTAGCCACAGATTCTGAAATGGAACCATCTGGTAAAGGCACAACTCACTTGTACTTTCATTCTCTGTATCTTGATTTTCATTTTGCTTAGGAACTGCTTTGTTGAAATGAGGATTTTATCTTCTTTCTCTGATATATATAAATAGAACTTTTTCTCTCTGCCTTGTTCACTTTTCCCCTACGAAGTGTGGGCAGAGTTGAATTCTTTCCCTTGTATTCCTGTATGCTCTATTACATATTTTATCGAATGCTCCATTTATTGTTTCATGATGTGAATAATTAACAAGGCTGAGTTATAATTCTACCACTATTAATTAAACTGGGCTGATGAATATCTGCTTTTCTTCTTAGAAATAATAGGATGTGTGTGTATTTAATTGCTAGCATATGTATACATCAAAGCAATAAAAAGATTTAAATATAGGTAAGGGGACACTTTCCAACTTTTAAAAGCACATATTGTGGAAAAAAATGAGATTAAAAATCCCCTAGACTCCTAACAAATAGAAATTTTATCACTTCTGTTATTACAGTTCAAGAACCTCAAAAGCAGTAAGCACTTTTTACCACCTCTAGTAGTCAAGTGTCTTAAGCAGTCTTGTTTTATAACTGCAAAGTTATTTTGAGTAGGCTTATTTTCTTTTTCATAAATTTGTGGGTTTTTTCCTGACTTAACAACAATATTCAAACTTAGCAGAAAAGCAAATTGAATAAGGCTATACAAAAAACTACTTCGTTAGCAAGCAACTGGTTAAAAACTTTAATGCGCAACATTTTAAAGTTTCTATTTGTTCCAACATTGGTCAATATTTATGAAAAATAGTATTTTTTTTAACTTTCATTGTTTAAGTTTGTAAATAAGTAATGGACAATTAATAAATTATTAACTTTGTATGAAATGAAAACTGAGGAGGAAGAGATGAAAATATACGCCAGCCCTTCTGTTCTCCTCATACAGCTGCTCCTCCTATCCTCCCCGCCCCCCGATTTAATGAACAAAAGTTAAGAACACATCCTCTGTAATAATCAGCATATGCGGTACTAAGTTGTGACTTAGACATGTAAATAATTTAAATATTTCAATCTTAAATGGGTAAACATTGCTGTTGGAGTTATTCATAATATTTCATTTTGATTATAATTTGAAGCAGTTTAATAGTTCTGTTTTTTGTTGTTTGTTTTTTTTAAAAGCTACACAAACCCAAGAACCTCCAAACACCTTAAATATTTTTCAACATGCAACTTGATCACCTAGCAAGTTGTTACAAGGGAAAAGCCTTTCAGAAGGTGTGCAGACAAGTAGCTAGGGCATGTTGTTTTTCAGGCCTTTGAACTAAGTTAGGAACATGTTTCAAGATGGAAGAATGAATGGTTGTTTGCTGCCTTTAGCCTCAGGGCTTGAAAATCATGAGGCATGTTATTGTGCCTTCAAAGCCTGTTTTGCATAAGCAAGATTTTGGCTAGAGCTTTGTATTATCAAGGACACAACAATAAAACATTGAGCCACCCAATCTCACTTAATTGGTTGGTGATGTTCAGAAATTACATGCATTTAAGGGCCCTATAAGCTAAGGTACAGCAATAAATGGATTTTAGTTGATCTATTTATTAGGAAAAATCCTTCAGAACTAAGGGTTTGTCTATATGGAGAAATTTCTCCAAATATGTATAGCTATAGCAATATAACTATATAACTCCCTGCATAGACACTCTTATTCTGGAATAAGAGTCCTTTTCTCTGTTAGTTTGTCACTTCCAGAGGAGGATGAGGTTTAAAAGGAAAAATTTGAAACTGTCTTTTGTCCCTGCTTAGCTTGAGATGGCCATAGTCCATCTCAGATATGTCTGATCCTCTGTACAAGGTGGGCTGAGTTGAAGGGGGCAGGCTAGGTATGGAGAAGTAGATTTGGGAATCACTGGCAGAGAGATGATAGTTGAATCCATGTGAACTAGATGCAGTCATCTAGGGATAAGGTAAGAAAGTGAAAAGGTACAGGTCAAATACTTAGCTCTATGGAAACCAAGGGTACATCCAGACTACCTGCCGAATCGGCGGGTAGCGATCGATCTATCGGAGATCGATAGATCGATCCCCAAATGCGCTCCCATCGACTCCGGAACTCCACCAGGGCAAGCGGCAGTAGCGGAGTAGACGGGGGAGCCGCGGCTGTCGATCCCGCGCCATGAGGACGGGAGATAAGTTGAAATAAGTTACGTTGACTTCAGCTATGCTATTCCCGTAGCGGAAGTTGTGTATCTTACATCGACTCCCTCCCTCCCCCCCGAATGTAGAACAGGCCCAAGTGGCAAAAGAAAATGGGAATGAGAAGGTGCCACTATGAGAAATTCCAAAAATGGTTGGAAGGGAATATAGAGGAACCAAGACTGGACAGGACTGAGAAAGCCAAGGGAGGATGGTGTACAGGAGGAGTGATCAGCTCTTGTTGAAGGCTGCTGGCAAACTGAAAGGTGAGAATAGAGAAGAGGGCCCCGTGACTTGCCCAGGCAGAGGTCGTTAGAAACCACTGTGAGAGCAGTTTGTCAGGAGTGGGAAGGACAGAAGCCAGGTTAAGAGGAATCCAAGCAGGGAGTTAGCAGAGGAATTTGGGGCCTAGGAGCTTCTATTTTCAGTGGATGCAAATTGTATTAATGGTTTAGATTAAACATAACATTAGATTAAACATTAAAAGTAGAAATAAATGGAGTACGTGGAGATATTATTTTAGGAAATAGAGTAGTGAAAGGAATTAATGTGTAAAGAATGGTTAAAGAAGAAAACTGTACTGCAGTTACGCAATCAGAAATGCCGGTGGTCCTTAAATCTTACCCTTTCTGAGAAAATATTTCTTTGGAGAGAGCCATAAACAGTTTCCTCTCTGTATAGGCCACTTAGTGCTATTAAAAAAAAAAAAAAAAAGCTCATCTTGGGCCAGATGTTGAACTTGTGTGACTCATCATAGTCCAACTGAAGTCAGTGGAGCTAGGACAACTTTCACCACCCAGGATCTGGCCCTTTAAACTTAGTTTTTCCATCATGTGCTTTCAGTGAGCCATTACTAAAGTATTCTGTTTGAATTAATATTAAGTCCCAGTTGAATTTAATTGCAACTATATCATTAATGTTACAAAATGATCTGATTCCGTGTTAAATTTATCTCATAGTCTTGGGTATTTTATATTTTCAAAAAACTGTTTTCTTGAAGATTGACAAGATATTTGCTTTGTTTTGATGCAAGTTTGTTTACTTCTGTGCTTGCTACAGTAACACATCAGGTTTTTATTCTCCAGTACTAGCAGATAGATCTTGTGATGCTAATTGCCTTTTACTGATTCAGGTCATATCTTAGCATTTGCATTTAGGTTTAAAAAATCAAGAGCAAAACATGATTATTAGTAGTATTGCTGTACACTTATTGTTTAGCAGTAACTGTTAAAACACTAATTAAATAATCGCTTTTGTGTTGAACTCATAATTTTGCTTTGAATAGCTTTTCAATCAGAGATTTTTCTTTTTGATGATTCATTGACTTTTCCCCCCCAAAAAAGCCTTTACAAGCTCATTAGTAGAAGAGTTTATGCTCTGGAGTCTATTTCCAGGTCTATAGATCTTATTTTAAATCTACGGATGGTAGAAACTTCTATCATTTAGTTTAATTTTGTGTAACTGACTGCTGTCTCAGATCCTGGTTCAGGAAAATATTTTAAGCATATTTATCTCATTTCAGGATGCTATGTCATAGATTTTAAGGCCAGAAGGGATTATGATTTTCTGCATAACATAGGCTGTAGAACTTCACTGAGTAATTCCTACATTTAAGCACATATTTAAGTGCTGTCCTGAATGGGTTTGTTTTCCTAAGTCAGTATCTTACTGAACATTTAAGTACCACTCTTTAAAAGAAGGAACGTCTTGTACTATACCTTCTTTGAGATCAGGTGGAACGTTTTCTGCCACTTACTATTACTTTCATCTTCTGATCTGGGTGCCTCTTTTTGCCAACGCCAGAGACACCCCAGCATCAAGCTGACTGTTCCGTTTCCAGGAGAGTTTACCTTTTGCTAGAGGTACCCTTGACTCACTTGTAGACAGATCGTTAGGGCCACAACTCAATCTGCACTGTGTTTCCTCAATCTGAGAGTACCTCTGAAGAGCTGATTTCCCTCTTTCCCTCCAACTAGTAGTTCTTAACTCCTTGCTTTACTAAGGGCTTGTGTACACTAGGAAATTTTGCCACTTTAACTATACTGGTGGTGCTAAAGCAACAACCTTCCAGCTGTCTCTTGCTGCTCCCCCCCCCCCAAGTGAGAGCGCAGTTCTACTGGTACAAAGTGCTTATACCAGTATAGTTTAAGCCCTCTCTACGCTAGGAAAGGTTTGTTGGTATAGCTATACTGGCAACCCTCATAACGTAAATGCAGCTTATACTGGCAAAAGAGTGCTTAGTGGCAAAATATCCAGTATAGACTTAATTTATTCTGCTCTAGATAGCAAAATAAGCTAAACTGGTATAAGGCCTCTTTGTACTTTTATAACTGCATCCACACTAGTACTTTTTAATTTTTTTATTTATTTAGCCTAACTACTGTAGTTATACAGTAAACCCTTGCTATAACACCCTTCATAATGACGAATCTTTGGCTGTAATGAATCTGGTCCTTGGATCCCATCTCCAGCCCCACCGCAGTGATTGGCTATTTCGCTATAACTGCCAAATGGCTTGGATCCCAATGGGTTAGTTATAGTGAGGGTGTACTTTATTGGTGTAACTTTTCTAGTGGAGAGCAGAACTCACATTTGTGAGAATCCTTGAAGTCGGACATTTTGCCTGTAAAATCCTTTTCACATACAAAACAGCACAAATCTAATGGACTAGACAGTGTCTTCTACATCTCCACATATAGATACCTAAGAAGTGAGGTCAAAAATAAAAGCACCCCTATCTACCAATTCCCATTTCTGAGTCAGACTTAGGGCTTGTCTATACTTACGCGCTGGTTCGGTGGCTGGAAATCGAACTTCTGGATTCGATTTATCACGTCTAGTCTGGACGTGATAAATCGAACCCAGAAGTGCTCCCCGTCGACTCCGGTAATCCTGCTCTCCGCGAGGAGTACGTGGAGTCGATGGGGGAGCCTGCCGCGTCTGGACCGCGGTAAGTTCGAACTAAGGTACGTCAACTTCAGCTACGTTATTCACGTAGCTGAAGTTGCGTACCTTAGTTCGAATTGGGGGGTTAGTGTAGACCAGGCCTTAGTGACCATGGAAAATCTCAAAGCTGATTCAGCTACTCAATCTCTCCATCCCTCAGACATGTTTCTTTCAGCTTGGCAAGATAGTGATAGATCAGATATCAGTTGGTGATAGATAAACTTTGAACATGTTTTTGTATTAAGATTACATTCTATGGAATATTGACCCTCATCTGGTGGTGTAAATGCGCAAGGCAAATTACACAAGTGGTATGTAAATGGAAGAACAAGGATTAAATTTTAGTGTAGAAGAAACTGTGGCCAAATTCCAGAAGTCATCTTTAAAAGACAGCTTCACTCTGAAAATGTTCAGGAACTCCAGTGGTGGCTTGAGTCAATCTAGGGGGAATCAAGATGCTCTGGGAACCACTACGAATTTGTAGTTTGATTATTTTTTTTTCTGATTTCAAGTTCTCTTTTTCCATTGTGTATGTTAAGAAAAGTTGTTTGCATTTTGTCTGTTAACTAATCCTTCTGCATAACTTCTTTTTTGTTGGAAAAAATGATAGCATTGTTCCCCTGTTAAAGTTCAGACTGCTTTATTTTTTAACTAGCAATTCTCTTATCAACTGGATGAAATTACTATAAAGTGCATGGAAAAATTAGTTGAAACGACTTTCTGTCAGGCTGGGAGAACGTATCTAGTGGAATCAGTCAGTGGTCTGTCTTGGGTCTGGTACTGTTCAACATTTTCATTAATTACTTGGATGATGGAGAGGAGAGTGTGCTTATCAAATTTGCAGATACGGACAAACTGGGTGAGTTGCTAGAACTTAGAAGGACAGGAATAGAATTCAAATGACAAATAGGAAATATTGGTCTGAAATCAACAAGATGAAATTCAATAAAGGTATGTGCAAAATACTTCACTTAGGAATGAAAAAATTAATGCACAACTACAAAATGGGGAATAACTGCCTAGGTGGTAGTACTACTGAAAAGGATCTGGGAGCTATAGTAAATTGTGAATTAAATATGAGTCAACAATGTACTGCAGTGCAAAAAAGGCTGGAGTACTGTGTCCAGTTCCAGGCACTCCACTTTAGGAAAAAAGTGGACAAATTTGAGAGAGTCCAAAAGAGAGCACCCAAAATGATAAAAGAGAACCTGAGCTGAAAGATTAAAAGAACTGGGTGTGTTTAGTCTTGAGAAAAGAAAACTGAGTGTTGATCAGATAATAGTCCTCAAATATGTTACGGGATGTTGGAGAATCATTGGTCACAATCTTATTTACATGTCCACTGAAGGTAGAGATTTTAAGTTAAATTATTATGAGAAATGTTCTAACACTAAGTACAGTTAAGGACTCTAATAACTTATCAAGGGAGGTTATGGAATTCCTGTTATTGGAGGTTTTTAAGAACAGCTTAGACACCTGTCAGTGATGGTCTAGGGGTTTACTTGTCCCTGCCTCTTCACAGAAGGCTGGACTAGATAACCTCTTGAGGTTCCTTCCAGCCCTACATTTCTATGATTATATTTTCTGGAGAAGGGGGACTCACTAATTTGAAATAGCAAACTGTTATTCTATATTCAGAAATCTCATTGAAACATACCAATCATGAATTCCCAGATTCTGCTAGTTTTTTGTTTGCTGAATATATGGTATCCTAATTTTATCTTAACTGTAAATCTAATTTTGGCTGGAAAGTAACCTGGTCATGGGTCAGTGTTTTCAAACATGAGGCTTTGATTAAGTATGGGGGAAATTTTGTAATGAAATTAAGGACTAATGTACGTACAAACTTGCACCACAATAATAAAAGATGTGATTTAAAACCAGTTTAGTTATTTTAGTACAAGTTTATATGTAAACCAGGCATCAAACTGAGGGTTGCATTTGACAGACCACAGGATTAAACAAACCTTTATGAAACTAAATCTTTGAAGGGAGACACAAACATTCCCTAACATTACACCAATTGTAAACAGTTTAACTAGAGTTGGTTAATTTACTTTGTTGTTTGCTTAACATAGGTTTCAGGTGTAAATAACTGCACAAGGTGTGAGGCAGTGCAGAATTGGGCCTCTGGTTCACAGAATATTTAGCCGTTGTCCTTCACTGTTTTGGTCGAGAAATGAATCCCATGAAGAAGTCTTTGAAGAATTTACTGTGACAACTGCGACACCCAACTTTGATGTAAGGAGCATTAACCAAGGCATGTTATTCATATCTCCAGCTCAGTGTGGAAATATTATGACAAACTTAAACCTATTTAAGTTGGTGAAACTCCACTGAGCTAAATTTTATCGTGTGTCTGTTTTTAAAGGAGGTTAGTTGGTTGGTTGGCTTTCTTGACTGTAAAGGGGCTGGAAAAGCTTAGGCTGGAAGACCTCTTAATCTGAAAAATCTTCAGATACAAAATTTTCTTCAGCAACTAGCTGGTGAATCAGATTTCATGTTTGAGGAGCTTGGACGAACAGTTCTCCTCTATTATTGGTGCGTTACTGACAGGCCTACAGTATATGGAAAATGCAAAATTCAAAGTTTGAATGCCTCAATGGCTACCATAAAGATAATCTTGATTGGGGAGAGGGGAGGTTTAGGTTGATCCGTTGTATAGAACTGTAGAGTAGAAGTGTAGATTAGTAATTTACTCTTTACTGCTAAGTGCAAGAAGACCTCCTTTTCCTGTTAAGCCAAAATTGAATGTTTAAGCTTTAATTTTTGATTCATAATGGGAACTGTAAATAAATATTTTGGTTTGGGCCTTTAGTCACTCATTGGCTTGGAGGAAGTGAGCAAAAAATGTATTATGTTTAGTTTATTTTTAAATTTCACTTGGATTTTGGAATTAAATATCTCACCATAGAGAAGTAAGCCTCTCCTCCTCCCCCCAGCTGGCTTTCACACACTATATAACCTTTCTCCCCCCCCCCCCCCCCTTTTCTTTAAAAGATGGAGTAGAAGGGAAAACCACAAAAATCAGAAGACAGGAATTTTTTGGCTTCTAAAAAACAGAATGAAACATTTAAAGTCTAAATAAGAACAATTTTGTTTTATCATTTTGAAATGAAAGTTTTATTTCAAAATGTCACTTAATTTTCATTTTGTTTGAATTTTATCATTTTTATGTGAAGCAAACATTCTTGAAAACAAATGTTTTTGGTTGAAAATTTTCAAAAGAGGATTTTCCCCACAAAATTCTCTGCGAGAAAAATTTTGTCTTCCAAACAGTTCTACTGCCATCTCAGCTGTTGGTTTTCTGGGTAGGGAGTAGGGACACTCCTACCACCCTAGTGGAGGCTCTTTCGGGGGAGGGATGTGTCTTGTGGCCACGATCTTGGCATAACAGAGGTGGCTGTGTCTCTGCAGCCAATAGTTGCATTGTTTACACTGGGTTCCTGTTTGGAAGGTTGTATTCATAATCACAAAGGTTCAAAATTTAATATTTTGAAAGGAAAGTTTTTCTGCAGAGGCTGATGGTACTCACCTGGAAAAGTGGGTGAGTGATTTCTTCAGTCTCTGTATTGTAATGGTATGTGTTCTCTTGAATTATATTTAGCAGCCTTAAGGACAAGAAAGTTCACTGTTTTGGAACATATATATTCTCTAATATTGTTGTAAAATGGTTTTGAATAATTATGTGGACATGGCTGTACATTCACCAAATAGAGATCAATAGCTCTTCCTCCCCAGCCCCCCATGCAGAGACCTATAGGAGATGATGATGAGCACTGCATACTGTTGCATTGCTTCCTTATGCTCCCCCGTCTGCCTGTCTGTAACCTCTTGTCTTGTCTTGTACTTAACTTGTAAGCTTTGTTTTGGTTCTGTGTTTGTACAGGGCCTACCACTGTGAGGTTCTAGTTGGTGACTGGGATACTACAATACAAATAATGGTGCCTATTACCTGTTACTTAGCACAGTAATGTGTGCAGCATGCTGGACATTGTCAAGAGACACCCCAAGTTGTCAACATCTTAGAGTCAGATTGTTTAACATATTAAATATTCTCTTGTGGTTTTATGTCTGATATAAATGTGCTACCTTCTCAGTGCAGGCAGCTGGCAGAACCAAATTTGGACTGAAGAATAAGCCTCAACCTCCATAGGAAGCTCCAGTTCGTTATGCCTCTTTATGTTCTTTTCTGAGCCATAGAAAGGTCATCTGACTGATTTTACTCACAGTTCCGCTAAACTTTAATCTGTCATGATCCCAGAAATGATGAACCAAACAGATTGGGAGGTTCTTCGTTCAGAGGCAGCACCAGGCGATCTGCATTATAGAGTCAAAGGCCAGAAAATGCACAGCATGCTCTCTACAGGAGTGCATGAAGGAGAGCTATGTAAAACAAACAGTAGAAATGGCAAAAATGAGACTTCAAAGAGAAAACTTTTCTTTTCATAGCCCAACTTCTGCACTAGAAAAGGGTCTGGGTAATATTCATTTGGGAACTGGTTAAAGATCTCTCCCTCATGCACTGTTTAGGTGGAAGGAAGAGGGTATTGAAAGAGTGTAGGGCGGTAAGGAGTGGATAGGAGAGTAATTATAGGCTTTGGCTGCCTTTGCAAGCCCAAAACACCTGCATTGAAAAGGAAAGCCTTTTGCCCTGTATCTGTGTAGAAGGTAGAAAAGAAATAGGGGAAAAGAGAGAGGAAATCTCTCACACCTGGTTCCTTTTTGTTTTATCCTTTTGACATAAGGAATATAGAGGTTTTTTTTTCCTCTTCATTTCATCCTGTTTGTGCATTGTTACAAGTTGGTTCCTTAACTCTGATACCCTTGAAAAGTCTAAAACAGAAAATGTTGGGATTCGTGGTGGTGGTGTTGGTTTTTTTTATTCCACTAATTTAGGGACTGGAAATGACCTGTTTCCCTGAGCTGGCTGGCACATGCACCCTTGGAACCATAGCTATGCTTACTCCCCACCTGAGGTGGAGGAGTGTTCCAGATGTAACCCCTGCATTCCCCAGAGTCCTTATTTTTCCTACTCCCAAGAGTGCCCACATAGAGCCATAGCATGGCATGAGCTAGCCCTATGTTTTATTAATTACCAAGGTGCATGATAGTAGCATTTGAATTCCTCCATAAGAGACAAATATCCATACTTTTCAAGCTGCCGCTACACCTGGCAACTTTGGTAGTCTTATCAGCGAGCTCAGAAGGCTCCAGAAAGAACTTTTGTGGCAAGTATGGAGGAACTTTCTCAACTTCAGTTCATTGAGAACCTGATTTCTGTATAAATAGAGGTTTTATTCTCCAAAAAGTAAACACAGAACATTTTACAAGGACTTTCAATGCTTAAAGCACTTTAAAAACTTTTCTTTAAAAAGTGTGTGAAATGTAAAATTTGTATTTCTTTTGCAAAATATGCCAAACGTTCTTCTGTAATATGACCAATAATTTAACTTATTTCAAATTGTATCTTCTTATTTTTTCCTCAAGCTTTTTCTAGCTGCCATTAAACTTTCTACACCATCTGAGTCTTGCTACTCAATACTACTTTCCTTAGACCAGCAACTCTTGTTAGGTTCCTTCTGCATGAGTCACATGACAATTTTTACTATAGCAAGCGATTAGGTTGGTCAGAGTCAGAGAGGGCAGGGCAGTTGCGGAAACTCAGAGCTCATTGCAGGATCTATGCCACTGTGCACTTGAATTTTTCATCCTAGTTATGCCACTCATCCTTGTATGCTAAGGTTTGGTGCTATTTCAGTTACAGAAGCACCTTTCAGCATGTTTGCCAGACATCCTCGTTCTGTATTTATATTGCAACTGTTCAAGTATTTTAATATAAGAATTTTGTTTCAGGTTTCCTGAGATAACTTTTTAGGTATTTGTTTTTGTCTTCTGACCAGAATTTACTAATATTTTTTTCAGTTACAAGCAACATCACTATTTATATCGTAAGCAGTTATTACTGCAGCTAAGCATAGCAGTATGTTTTGACCTTGCTGACAATTGTTGGGTGCCATTGCTCTCGTTTAGCAATCTATATAGTGTTGATCAACATGGCAGATCAATTTGAAAAGATTTAAAAAACTTATTGGCTAAATCATCCTCCGTTTGCTAAACTGCCACTATCATTACTGTCTGTGTTAATAATTTAATACTGTACCTTAATATACCAAATGTTAGTCAAAAACAATTCATATTCATAATTAAAACAAGCACAATAGAATAAACATGAATCAAAATATGCCTAAATAAAAGTAGTCAACTGCAGTTAATAAACGGGGGCATTTTGTCTTACGCTGCATCTCCGACTCAATCTGGCCACCAGAGGAAGGGAATTTCAAATGATATATCCCTGCCACTTGCATCAGAGTTCATACCCCTAGAAGTAACAGAATGCCTTTCATCCTCCAGCAAATCTCCACTCTTGCAATGGGGTATAAAGCAAGTGTCAAGATTATCATATGTGCAGTTGAAAGATACTTTACTTTATTAAAAGTGTTTTCACTTGTAACCTTACAAGTTTTCTTCTGCAAAATACTATGACTTTTAAACTACTTTTTTTGGAATAAACTTATGATTCAGAGAGACAAGGTGGGTGAGGAAATATCTTTTATTGGACCAACTTCTGAGGTTGAAAGAGACTAGTTTTTAAGCTTACAAAGAGCTCTTCTTCAGGTCTGGGAAAGGTACTCACAGCTAAATACAAGGTGGAATAGACTGGAATTAATATGTTGCAAGAGATGATTCAAGGTGAAGTGGCAGTTAACACCTCTGCAGTCCTAGTGAGTATAGATTGTTATAATGAGCCATAAATTCGGTGTTTTTAATAAATCCATGAATTTTTAAAGTCTAACAAAGTTAGGAATTTAAGCTCCCAGGCTCATCTTTCGAAGGTGTTCTGAAGGTTTCCTTTGAGGACAAGAACTGAGAGGTCAGGTATGGAGTGATTGTTTTGTCACATGTTTGCTCACAGGTAATATCGCATTTTTGTCTTTTTTTTCCTGTGGTAAGTTCATTCAGAAGTGTAGACCTAATGAAAGGATTAGAGAAATAGAGGAAATTTCAGCTGTAATATTTGACATGTAGTCATTGCCTGTCATTATTAGATTTTAAGATGGTGTTATTTATGGACTTATTTTTGGGCAGGCTGGATTTCTTTTTAGTATAGGAAATAAGTAGGTATGCATGGCGGCCATGATAAATTTGATACGCCTTGCTCCTGTTTATTGGCGTTGCTTTTTTTTCTCTTGCTATATTAGATAAAACAAACCTATGGCATAAAACATATATTAATAATCAAATTTTATTTTTTGTAGTTCAGGTTTAGATCTAATAAAATATCACAACTGTATACTTTTTTACTATATTTAGCAGGTTTTCTTTGTATATATGCATTGGGGAATGTGGACAGAATCTATTTTAAAAACACTAGACCTGTGTAAGGATATAAATCTCCCAAGAGCTGAACTTAACAAGACATGCTAAAAGGTCACACAGCTAATGAAGTGTCACTTAAGACTTTCAGTGTCCACAAGACAAAGACCAAAGCTGAGAGCATATAACGCAAGTAGTGGAATTTTAATGTTTTCTTCAAATGTTTATGAAGTTGGTTTTAAGGTTGCCTTATGTTTTCTGTGATCGAAGTAAACAGTACATCTGGAATTGGACAAGGCTGGAAAGGATTCTTGTGATGAAAGGAATAACATTTGGAAATAGCTTTTCTAACAGATCAACCATTTACATCATTAATCGTTAAAGATTTTGTTAAAAATGATAAAACAAACCTTTCTTGTTTTATTAGAAAAAGTGTTATAAAGTTGTAGTTAAGTGTGGGTGTGTAATTTTGAAAAAAAAATTACCTTTAGCTACTTTTAAGAGACAAACAGTATATCCTTTGTTTCCAGTCACAAGGTCAGAAGTAACTTTGAGAGGCTATATTGAAGGTCTCTCAAAGTACTGTCTGTTGATCTGGTCTAGGTTGAGGTTCCTCCATGACTGTGATTGGAGGAAGCTAGAGCTGTCATTCTATGGTACTGGGATGAAAGAACCACCTACTGACTTCCTGCTCCAAAGTGCTCTGCTTCCAAGCTCCCAGTGCATGACAGGAGCTATCTTATACTATTCTTAGGAAGGTAACCACTTCATTACTTAACTTAAGCTTTTTGTACAAATTCTCTCAACCTAATTATCCTGTCCTGGGAGTCTCTCTCACTTTCCTCAGAGCATGGAGTGTCCTTTCCTCTGTCTGGGAAATGCAGAACCAATTATCAGCTCCCTCAGAAAAGTGCTGCTGCTAAATTGGAGGGAGAGGAGAGAACCAAGAAAACAATTCTTGAGTGCAAATAGAAGGGACAGTCTTAGGAGGACATTGTGTCGTGGTCAACTACTAGGGGATAAACATTTAATGCTTCCTGTATACCTCAGTACAGAGATCTGGCAGGAGCTTTTTAAAAACAAATCCTACTATGTGATGAGAGACGTGTGGAGGAAATCACAGCAATTTATTTAACAGAGAATGAGGTGTCTACTTTAGAGACGATAAACTTGCAGTTCAGAAGACTAACTTTACCTTTGTACCTGCTTCACTGAATAGTTCTGGTATGGACAGATGTCTATTAGACGTGGAATTATTAATTCAGAACAAAGAAGGCCTGTGGGATTGGTTACCCTGTTTATATTGGATACCTCAGCAAGAGCCATAGATTCCCCCCACTGCCAGGTCCCTCCCTGGTGGTTGGGAGCAGCGGATCACCCCTGCCATCTGTGGTGGCTGGGAGCTGCGGGGCTCCCCCCCACAGCTCCCAGCCAGTGTTGGCTGAAGTCACGGAGGTCTTTGGAAGTCACAGCTTCCACGACCTTCGTGACTAAATCGCAGCCTTTAATCATGAGCTCCAAGTCTAAACAAGAATCAGAGTTGCCTGATCTACTGTGTGCCATAGAAAGAAATAACACCAGATTACTTTTGGCATTCACGGAGCAGCTGAACACAGTGGACTGGCTTGGGAAACAAGCACTGAGTGGTGGGATTGCATCGTTATGCAGGTCTGGGATGACGAGCAGCAGCTGCAGAACTTTCGAAAAGCCTCCTTCCGTGAACTATGTGGGGTTTGCCCCAGCACTGTGGCTCAAGGACACCAAAATGAGAGCTGCCCTCTCAGTGGAGAAGCACATGGCGATCACTGTGTGGAAGCTGGTGACTCCAGACTGCTACTGGTTGATTGCGAATCAGTTTGGAGTTGGGAAGTCAACTGTTGGGGCTGCAGTAACGCAAATGCGTAGGACTATTAATCTCATTCTTGGCAATGTGCATAAAATAGTGGATGGTTTTGCAGCAATGGGATTCCCTAGCCGCGGCAGGGCAATAGATGGCGCGCATATTCCAATTTTGGCCCAGACCATCTTGCGACAGAGTACATCAATAGAAACCTAACCAGATCAGCCACACCGTCATTCACCTGCATGTCCACCAATGTAATATATGCCATCATATGCCAGCAATGTCCCTCTGCTATGTACATCGGCCAAACTGGACTGTCCCTACGTAAAAGGGTAAATGGACACAAATCAGATATTAGGAATGGCAATATACAAAAACCTGTAGGAGAACACTTCAGTCTCCCTTGACACACGCTAGCAGATTTAAAGGTAGCCATCCTGCAGCAAAAAAACTTCAGGACCAGACTTCAAAGAGAAACTGCCGAGCTTCAGTTCATCTGCAAATTTGACACCATCAGCTCAGGATTAAACAAAGACTGTGAATGGCTAGCCAACTACAAAAGCAGTTTCTCCTCCCTTGGTGTTCATACCTCAACTACTAGAAGAGGGCCTCATCCTCCCTGATTTGAACTAACCTCGTTATCTCTAGCCTGACTCACTCTTGCTTGCATATTTATACCTGCCTCTGGAAATTTCCACTACATGCATCTGACGAAGTGGGTATTCACCCACGAAAACTCATGCTCCAATACGTCTGTTAGTCTATAAGGTGCCACAGGACTCTTTGCCCATCAATAGAAAGGGTTCTTCTCTATGGCAGTGAAGGTGCTTGTGGATCACCATGGATGTTTCACTAACATCAATGTGGGGTGGTCCGGGAAGGTGCATGACGCACTCATCTTCAGGAACACTGGCCTATACAGAAAGTTGCAAGCAGGGATTTTCTTTCCAGACCAGACGATTCCAGTGGGGAATGCTGAAATACCCATAGTGATCCTGGGAGACCCAGCGTACCCCTTACTCCCATGGCTCATAAAGCCTTACATGGGAAACCTGGACAGTACCAAGGAGTTCTTCAACAACAGGCCGAGCAGGTGTAAAATGACTGTAGAATGTGCCTTTGGCAGATTAAAAGCGTGCTAGTGCTGCCTTTATGGTAGGTTTGACCTACATGAGGAAAACTAAGCCTCTGATTTTAGCAGCCTGTTGCATGCTCCATAATAGTTGTGAGGCTAATGGTGAAGTTTCCCCCAGGGTGGAGTGTGCAGGCAGATCACCTGGCTGCTGAATTTGATCAGCCACATACCAGGATTGTTAGAGAGGCATAGTGGGGGGCTATTAGAATCAGGGAAGCTTTGAGGCAACATATGGACAATGAGCACCAGTACTGTGTTTTTCTATACCGCACTCTGCCATGCTTTGTTAACTTGCCACCTTGCATGAAAATTGTGATGATTCCTGGCCGGGATTTGTAGTCAGCAAATGATCAGACTGACACTATCAGCAGCAACCACTCCCTATAGGAGACAACTAAAGATTACTTATCTTTCAGAGAGTTTGTTTTTATTAAATACCAATTAACAACACATACAAAAGGGATTAAAACAATTGATTTGTTTGACCTAAAATAAATTTAAATTTAGATCCTAGAATTTAGACATGAAATTCTAATTAGCCTTTTTCTGATTATATTAAATGATACCTTTATAGGCAGCTATTGGAAAATATGCACTACAGGTAGAGTAATACATTGTAACATGGGAAACCTGGGTTTAGAAACACATGTTCCTAGAATTTCTGCTCGTAAGATTCCTGTGACTGGAGGTAAAGTATGTGGAAAACACACTTACTAAAGAAGAAAATAGGCATTACCTTACCCTGCCTTCTAGTAACATCTGCAATGGCAATTTTAGGGAAATCTCCCACTGTGGCACTAGCAATGGTGATAATGCTAGTGTAGATTTCCCACAAGTGTTTATACTGCAGTGTTTTCTAAGCTTTTTTGTAGTAGAACTAGAGACAGTGTGGTGTTTAGCAGTGACCCACTGGTAAATTTAATCTAGGTAAAGCCCTTATGGCTGATTTTGGAAATAGATGACTCTTGTAGCAGATCAGGAGACCATTTATTGAGTGAAATTTATTCAGGCTTTATACAGGTGAACCAATTCAGCTTTATGTGGGTGGAAGGTTGGGAGATAAATTCTTTCCCAAATCTGGTCTCCTAACAGGAGAGTACAGCGCAGTCCCCCCCGTAGCTGCTACTCTAGCCTGTGATCTGGATTAGTGGTTGCAGTCCCTCTCTCCTGTTTGAGTAGCATATTAGTACAACTTTTTCTGTGTAAAAGACCTCTTGGCCTTGCACCGTGCCTGATTCATGGCTTCCCTCTTGTTGGTTTGTTTGGAGCTGACATGGAGGCATCTTCTGTAGCAGTAGGAGGTGTGCCATTGCGTAATTGCTTTCCTTGTAATCTCCCATGTTCCCATACAAACATGTAACCATAATGGGATAGCCATCCACATGTGTGTGAAGTTCACTCTCTAGTAAGCAAAGAGATGGAAAAATAAATCTTAAAATATAAATAATAAGCATGACCTTTATTTTTCTTTGTATAACTATTTTGGTTTTATTTGAGATTTTAGGGGAGGAGGAGCAAACAGGCACATAAAAATGATGCCTGGAGTCTGCTGCTGAGAAAGTACGTCTTAAAATCTGAAACTTTGCACCAGGTCACATGAATTCAGTATACCCAAAACCCTTTCCGATGGTTTGTGTTACTGCAAAGCTTACATAAAACTCTTCTGCACAAGGGGGCCCATAGATTCTGTATAATGGATCTTCAGCCTGTTCCCAGCTCAGGAGGAAGAACTAGAACTGTTCAATACCTAATGACCTAGTCCACTTCCTCTGTTGCAGGCAAGCTTTTTCAGGCCCTCCTTGCTGCAAAGCAGAAATTGAACCCAAACTGAAATCCCTAAAAGGGATTTTTAAAAATTCCTATTATTTGACTGTTGGATTCTAAGCTTTACTGGGTTATTATTTAGCTTTGGGATCTTGGAAGATGGGTTTCTGGAAACACCTAATAAAGAGGTAACTGACCATAGCAGCTCCCTTTACAGTATATCTGGGAAAGCCTCGCAGGCAGCTGGATCCCCACAGGTCTAGGAAAGCCAGCAGAAGACATGTAGCTCCAAGCCAACTGGAAAAAGCTAACAGGGTTACCATTCCCTGCTGCTGCTGATGCAGACTACTATATCCCACCAAGAACCAGACAAGGTTAGCTTAGCTGTATGGTATTTTAAATAAACTAATTAAAGAAGGGGGAAAATATTCTAAGCTCATACAACCAAAGGTTGTCCAATAACTCATATTCCAAAACAGGGTTAAGACTCTCTTTGGTGCAGCAACACCACCATACTGGTCAAGGCCAAAACTAAGAATATCCTGGAGTTCCTTTAGCAAACAGTGTCAGTGCACATAGAAGTGTAGACTTTGATAGCCACCTGGCTTGCTGTGTTCAGCCTCTTGTTTCCAGGCCTTTCTTATTGCTACAACTTCAGCATCAGAGTTGTCTGAACTCTGTGCATAATCTATTGTACTTTTCGTAAGGAGAATGTAATACTGTGGACAAACTTTGCCTTTATTTCCAAATTGAATACTGTGCTCCACAGATCACAAGTGATATCCCAAGCACCCATTATGAAATCTGTGGTGGGCACTATGAATTAGAAGAGCATTTAAAATCTGCATAGGCTGTTCAGAGGCTTTCAGACACTCTTGATTCCTTTACTCTCTCCTGTCTATCAGCAATAGCCTGGACTGCCCCAAATATTTATCCGCATATGTGTAGGTAGACAAAGTGCAGTAGCCTACAAATCTGGGAGACTTGTTCCCCCTTTACATGTTAGGGGTGAAATCTTGGGCTTGCTGAAGTCAATGGTAGTCTTGCTGTTGACTTCACTGGGGCCATGATTTCACCCTAGAGCTAGTTCCTTAAGTGTAATGGCAACTAAATGGACAGAAAGATCCTTTGTTTCAGATGAAGAAATATGTAAACCTTGGTCTTCTGTTCATACTTTTTACCACAGTTATACAAACTAGATGTGGAAACTTTTTCAGTCTTTGCTCCAAGCTGTCACATGGATCAGATGCTAGTTTGGTGTATATGGTTATTCCTTCCTGGCTGCAGTAGATGTTCTGCTGTAACATACTGTATTATAAGAGTACTGAAGTCATTGTTATTCGTTTCAAAGTTAGCTGCTGCCATAGAAATACTTTATTTTTAGAAGCTACCTCAAACTGGCTGGGTCTTCAGGGACTGGATGACACCTTCCTTGTCACTGACCAGCATATGTCTGCCTCTCAAACTGGGAGCAGTGAAAAGTCCAGTTGTAAAGGATGTGTGAATCTTTTACTGGAAGAGAGAAAATTTTCAAGCAAATGCAGAAAAAGTTTCTATTTTCATTCCATTGTTTATTACTAATAAACATGCATGTCATTTTATTTTCAGAAGATATTTTTTGCCACATAAAATTATAGGTCCAGTCCTGTTGTCGTTACTCAGGCAGAACTCCTGTTTACGTCAGTGGAAATCTTTCCTGACTTAACACACGATTGAGCTCCCTAAGTATATTCGTACATACTTACACATTTGTCTTGATTTTTCTTGATGCTCAGTTTGGCTTCTAACTTTAGTTTCACATAAACAGCCAGTGAAACCTAGACGTATTGGTTTTCATTGAAGCACTGAGGGAAACCTCAGCAACTCTTACACGTGTCCATTTCAGCAGAGCTACAACTGTATGGTGAAGTGTAGTATAACAGTATTGTGTTGCACTATGATGACTTTAAAAGATTTTCCTCAACATATGCATATTGAGTACTGATCTTTTTATAACTGTAAAAGAGAACTTTCTACATCGTTACTTGGTTTTGACTTTTTAAAAGCAATTTAAATGACTGATACTGGATAATGAGTATTTGATTTATTTCTAAAGTTGATTGTTATACTACAGAGTTCATATTTAACAGCAGTTTTTAGTCTTGGGCTTGCTGAAGTCAGTGGTAGTCTTGCTGTTAACACTTGGTTTAAAACACTGTCCAATGAAAATTTTATTAATCTGGTACATTTTCTGAAATTCTGTTGACTTCTTTCATTTTAGCGATTAATTCTTTGTTTAGTGTATATATATGTGCTGAATAAAATCTGAACCAGCTGTACTTGTACTCTTACAGAAGCTTGTTGAAGTTTTCTGTCTCTGACGTTATTCCTATCCATCTGGAATGTCTTTTTGAAAACAAGTTACACATGCAGGCTTTGTTTATTAAACCTATGTTGAATCTTTTTTCTTAAATGGCTATAACTATTTGTGAAATGTAAGTAGGATGTCATAACAATTGTTAACTATGATCTTTTTTATTGACACTTAAACATTCCTTGTATCTTCCTGTGTATTTACAGTAGCCAGTGCAGTTGGGGCCCCAATCCTGATATACACATCTGTGCTGTTGTAATAGAAATAATGTAGTGTTAATGAATATTTTAAAACTCATGAACAGTGTGAAATCAACATAAAATGAAAGTTTAATTGAAATTTGTGAATTATATAAAACTTGAATGGTAATTGTTTTTATTTAATAAAGTTATACTGCATGGGGTCACATTTAGAAGCAGTCTTCCTTAAAAAGTATTTGTAATGTTTATCTAGAAAATTGAGACCTGGGTATCAAATTTTCATCAGATAAAAATAGTGTTAATTTGATGCATTACTACTTAATAACATTAAATCATTTTGTTTGTTCTTTGCAGTACTGTAAACTCTGTCTATGCAGATGTTCCAGTATTTTTGTAGTATCTAAAAACTATAAAATAATGCTCTCATGTTTTAGTGTCACATGGTACTCTTTTATATACTTGCTTTTTCTTCTTCGAGTGCTTGCTCGTGTCCATTCCAACGTAGGTGTGTGCTTGCCCCGAGTACCGCCACGGGGAAGTTTTTTCCCTCAGTGGTATCCGTCGGGTTGGCTCTGGTGCTCCCTGGAGTCGCGCTCTCCTAGCGCAAGTATAAAAGGTCTTGCTGATCCGCCACCCACTCATTTCCTTCTTACTGCCCGTTATATTCTTGCTCCTGCAAGTACTCCTCAATGGACTTTCTCTACTCTTGTTTCAGATAATTTGTGTTTAGCAGCAAGTTTCAGTTATTAGCTGCTTAATCAGTTAGCAAGCCCGCTAAGTGGTTTAACACACACCCTGTTCCAGCACTGGGGCATGCCTGAGTCTCTGGGTTTTAAGCCTTGTGAATCTTGTCACAAGCCTATGCCTATGAGTGACCCCCATTCCAGCTTCCTTAAGTGTCTGGAGGAAGCTCCTCTGTGGAAGCAGTGCAAGATCTGTAGGGAATTGAAGCCCCACACTAAGAAGGATAGAGATGCTAGAGTTCGCTCTAGCCTCATGGAGGCAGCGCTCCGACCTCCATTGGAACTGGGCCACCCAGACTTAGCACGGAGTACTTTGGCCTTTGTAAGGAGTCCCCGGCCTTGCTTTGAGACCCCTGGTGCTGTTCCCTGACTCCAGCACCGAGTCGAGACGCTTCAGCTTCTTCTAAGGAATGCTGGCACCGTCAATCAGATCCAATGCCAAAGAAAGATATGCTGGCAAGAGACACTAAGCACCGTTCACCATCTCTGGTGCCTAGGAAGAAACAAATTAAGATCAAGAGAAACTGATCCCCAACACTGAGATCGGCAGGACAAGTGGATACTGCCAGGATGTGACCTAGTTCAGGCCACCCTGTGGCACTGACAACCTATGCTGCACCATTGAGTCTGGCGCTGACAGACTCTCTGCCGCGAGAGAGGCTCTGGAACCCCACAAATCTACTGGTGTTGTCGACAATGGAGGCCTTTGTGGCAGTGAAGGACTACTAGCGCTACCGGTGCAGACATCCCAGGCTGTATGGGAACTGTCAAGGGCGGCACCGACGGGAAAGACCGCTGCAGGCTCGAGGTCGCAGATAGATTGGAAAGGGAAACTGGCCATGATGGCACAGTCCTGGTCCTCTCCCTCTCTCCCGGTGCTGCTCACCAACGTCGGTTGGCACTGCTCCACCCTGGTCTCCGGAGGGATCCTCTGAGGCAGAGTCTTATGTCTCAAGGAGGAGCCAGTCTAGGCACTATCCCGCTATAGGCCCGAGCCATGGTGTGCCATCGGTGGCGTGGCTACCCAGGCAGTGGCAGTTCCACATGCAGTGGCCTTTCTGGAACCCATGGGCATTTCCAGTCCGACCGGGGTCCCACTCCAGGAGGTCATATTCGGTAGCTTCGGAACCCAGACTACATCCAGAACATGACCCAGGCTCTGGTACTGAGGCTGGTGCCGTGTACCAGGAGACTGCACTGCAGGATCTGGCCAGTGCCTGGGGTGAAGAACCTCCACTCCAGCCTCAGTGTTTAGCGGTCCCACTTCTTCTTTCTTCTTTTTTTTTTATTTATATGGCTATAGAACCTTTTACTATTAGTTTTAATTTCCTTTGCAAGGTCCAGCTCTACATGGCTTACGGCCTTTCTCACTTTATCCCTACATGTTCTAACCTCAATAAGGTAGCTTTCCTTGCTGATCCCTCCCATCTTCCACTCCTTGTAGGCTTTCTGCTTTTTCTTAATCACCTCTCTGATGCCTGCTCATCCAGCTTGGTCTATGAGTTTTTCCCCTTTCTTGGGATGCAGGCTTCTGATAGTTTCTGCAACCTTGACTTGAAGTAAATCCAGGCCTCCTCCTGCCTTTAGATCCACAAGTTCTTCAGTCCAATCCATTTCCCTAACTAATTTCTTTAATATTTTAAAGTTAGCCCTTTTGAAATCAAAAACCCTAGTCACAGATCTATTTTTGTTTATTCTTCCATTTAGTTTGAACTGAATTAGCTCATGCTCTGGCTTTCTACATAGAAAGGACTAAATCGTTTCAGAAAACTACCAAACTGTTTGTAGCAATTGCGATTAGGATGAAAGGTTCTCCAGTCAACCCAGAGAATTTCATTATGGATCACCTCCTGTATCTGCACTTGCTACAACCTGGTGAAGGTCCCTGCTCTGACCCTGACGGCATATTCCACCTGTCTGGGCACAGGCATCTTCAGCTGAATTCGTGGCTCAGGTCTCTATTCAGGACATCTGTAGAGCAGCAATGTGGTCTTCAGTCAACACTTTTGCATCTCACTATGCCGTAATTCAGCAGGCCATAGACAATGCTGGGTTTGGCAGAGCGGTGCTACAGTCGTCTTGTCAGTGAACTCCGAACCCTCTGCATACATCTGCTTGGGAGTCGCCTAAGAAAAAATGGTTACTAACCTTCCGTAACTGTTATTCTTTGAGATACGTTGCTCATGTCCATCCCAAAACCCACCCTCCTACCCTTCTGTCGGAGTTAGCAGTCTAGAAGGAACTGAGAGGGTGGCAGGTCAGCAGGATCCTTTATATTGGTGCTATGAGAGTGCAACTCCAGGGGGCACCAGAGCCAACCCGATGAATACCACTGAGAGAAGCTTTCCAGTGACTGTGTTTGGGACAAAACACCTACATTTGAATGGACGTGGCAACACATCTCGAACAACAGTTACGGAAGATTAGTAACCATTTTTATGGTATTCCTGTTACTGTAAATGTTTTCCAAACAAACTTATAACCCTCTCTCTCTCTCCTTTAGTGATAGAAAATAGTTCTGATTGGTTGTGTGCACTACATTGGAAAAAAATTGTTCTGTGTTCTTATTTTTCTATTCATTTAATAATCTCTTACATATCTTTGAAAGACATGTAAGAATCTGGCTTAATTGTTGTCTGTTTATACAATCGTCAGTGAACTTGCATACCAAATTATATAGTAATACAGGAGATGTAGATGTTTCAGATGCCATTAACAAACTGCTAAAAGGTGTGTGTGTGTGTGTGTGTGTGTGTGTGTAACTTGTAACTTCAGACTTAGTACTTGTGATCCATATTAACAATATTTCCCCCCCCTACAAAAAGGTAGGAACAAAACAAAAACCAAACCCAGAAAGGAAGAAATACTATAGTCACTTTTCTTGTAATGCCTTGTTTTTAAGTATTTGCTTGTATTCTCTTCATCAAAATACATTTCAAGCATAAAATATAGCTTTCTTCTCTCTCTCTCTTTTTTGGGGGGGGGGCAATATGCTGCAAGAACCAATAATTTAAGTAGTTTCAAGAGTAGTATGAATCTCTATAATGGTTGTACAATGTAGTTTAGGTATTGGGATTTTTTTCATTGAGCCTCTTAATCGTCAAATTCAAGCACAGTGGTTTTGTTTTCTTAGTCATCGTGTAACATTATGTAGAATATGGTACCTGTGCCTGTGTTGCAGAGCCATTGATGACAACTAAGTCAAAATCGGATTGAACGATACCTTATCTGTTATTAAATAACACTTTGATTCCTGTTTCCAGTAATGTTCAAGTTTCCTATAGTGGAACTGTTTTTTGACATTGTGCACAGAGGAGGGACAGTATACTCTTGGTTATACTGAAAAGATAAGACCGTATTCCACTGTGCTTTTTACTTACCAGATGGTGTATAAAGCCTACCGGTAGTAGTTTGGACTGATATGTCAGTGCTTATATCTAAATGTTCGTAAATGTGTATAATCTTCTTGGATATATTACAAAGCTCTTTTTTTTTTTTTTTTTTTTTTTTTTTTTAAAGTATTCGGGTTAAAAGATAACATAAGGAATCTTTCAAAATCTCAAAAAAACTTGCATGTGCTGCAAGTACTGTAGCTTATAGCAGCTTTTACGTTTTGTAGCTATTAAAGAAATCTGTGCTGTTGCTGTTCAGTATTAAGTGTCAAATTCTAAAGTATAATTAAAAATTTGTACAGTAATCCATTTCAATATTTCTGGCTTTCACCACCCAACACACCAGTTTAAAAATAAAGTAGTTGTATTATGCAGTGCTGTATGTTATGGAGTTGGGAGTGTAGTAAATCAGTTTCCCAAGTTGGCAAGGGGCCAAATCAACAGAACATGAGGAGGTTCTGGCTGGGCCTCTTCAGTGTAACTTTATCCAAGGAACAGATAAATTCTTTTCAAAGTCAAAGCAAGTAACGAGTTTCTCCTGATACACAAATGTTATACCAAGTTATAAATGGCTTATGTGATGTTTATGGCTTCCTTTTTAGGTGTAAATGGTGTGAGAGGTACAAAAGGGGAAGGACTAACATAGTTGTTCTAAAGAAAATAAATTTCACTAAGTCACTTGCACTAATTTTTATTTTACCTAGCATGTTAAGCTTTGTTATACATATGAGTATATTTTATTCTATGGAGGATCATTGGATAGAGTTCTGAAGCAAACGTGCCCAGCCTGTTAACTGCATTTCCACCATGTTCTTTGCAGTTCATCATACTCAAGGAAGGAGACTTCTATAAACAGTGTTGGAATTGAGCATGTGTAAAATTTTGAGATATGGTATCACTAACAGCTAGCAATATTAGGTTTGCTTTTGTAATAAATGCTTCCATAGTAGTTTTATTGCCCTCAAATGATTCTTGGATATTTGTCATATTTTTTTTGTTTTTTACTGAACTTGAGTAAGATCCTGCATAACAGCTTTCTGTGAGGAAAATAGAATTAGAATTTATTTTAAACATACCTTGTACTTGAAAGAATAAAAAAGTAGTTTTTTTTCCTAAGTGGCCTCCATCTTCTCCCAACTCCACTCCTTCCATGTAGCAAAAATACTTCCTAAAATTATTCGCTAATCCTAACAGGCACCAATTATCAAAGACATTTGAAAATGACTGTAAGAGGATAAATGTTTTTTTGATAAAACGTGCCTTAGTGCTTTTTAACGTTGTGCAACAGGTACTCTCATAAATAGGACAAATCACTTTGTTCCCAGGTAATGTTTAAAATGAAATAACTAAAATTCTAGTTACAGTTCTCCCCCACCCCCAAATTAAGCTTTTGTATAAACTTCGGTTTGCTACAAACTGAAAATAAATGAAAAATACCCAAGAATCATTTGGGATCAAGAGAAGTGTGCTAAGAAAGTATTTTATTACAAATGTAATGCTAGCACTACTATCATTAGCAACACTTCTCCTGTAACAAAATAGCATAACTGTGATTTTGTGGTTGTATACACTCATACATTTTAGGGTGCAATGGGAGCAGAGTTAGCCCAGCACTTGGCACTTTTGAAAAATCCACCCTAAAGTCTCTATAGATACTGCTAGATTTACATTCTATGTAGTTGATACTGCTCACAGTATTAAAATTTGTGATAGTATTTCAGTGGCTGAAACAATGCTTTCTAGCATTTCTATAAATGTTGCTAAAATCGTATACGTGTCTTGGGATTTAAAAGGTTGTTTCAAGCTCCAAGCCTGACTTTTCTATGTGGGGCTCTGCATGTGTGTAAAGAGGTCTGCCCACATGGAACGATTTGTTGCTTAGTTATAGACCACAAGCAGTATCCTTTGGACACTGTTGTAATACATGTTCTATAGTTGATCATATGTGTGTGTGGTTGGTTTTGTTTTGTTTTTTGAAAAGAGATGAGAATGTTAAAAATATTGAGTGTTAAAATATTTTGTCTAATATGATAAAGACAGAGAATTCAAGTTGAAAACTACAGTTTATTCTTTTTGTAAGTGGATACAGTTGGGCTTTTTTTTTTTTTTTTTTTTAAAGCCAAAAATAAACAAACACATATTTTAAGGACAGGTGTCAGCCTAAGCTTTGGGAGTTTCTCTTTTTTAGTTAAATGTAATAGTTTCTATCTGATTGCAAATAAATGTGTGCATTATCAAACATCCCTATAGTTAATTCTGACATGAATAAGAATTGGCTTTGTGCCACTTGAAGGAAATAATAAAATAACTCTGTACTTTAGGCTAACCTGTATCAGTAGAATAGGAATGTGGGATGTTCTTTGGTCATTTTTACAATCACAAAACCCACGTTACTTCCTAGATAGAATATGTGGGACATTCCAATGACATGAATGATTTCTTTTTAAGATGATGGTTTTTATATTTTCTGCAGACAGTGATAATATATTTAATTATTGCTTTATCCTTAAGATATACCCGTGTCGAGCGGTTGTATGCATAAGTTTAAATTTAGCTTAAGTTACCATAAACTGTGCTGTGTTTTAAAACTAGTGTCATTGTTTAGCTCTCGTTCAGGCACAGTGTATTTTGATCTGCATAGAGAATATTTTAAAGAGTGGATGCCTTAGAAATGTAAACAATTGGAAAGGAAAGTGCAGCTGTTTTTTGTTACTTTTTAATCTTGTGCCCTTCTGTGGCCTCTAATGTAACAAGGTACTTGTTTACTTATTATAGTGTGTGAATTATTTTATAATATACTGTTTATTTAGAAAGCCAAAATACAGCCATAAAGAGAGAGAAATTAAAATGTGCTTGCAAGGATTTCAGTTTTTGAAATCAGAGCAACAAGCCAATTTAAGACTGAATGAGAAAACAGAAGTGGAAGGGTTTTGTATGTTATAGAGTTAATTAACTTCCATCCTCATACCTTTTATTTTGGGGCTCCCTTTGACAGATTTTTACCTGCCCGGTGAAATTTTCCATGATTTGGTGTCTACCTCATGTTGAAGTTTATTAGAAAGCTTGATCCAGAAGAATTCAGCCATTTTCAAGGATATGGTCAATGGGAAAATGGGTAGTTTTAACTATGTCATTTTTTTGTCCAAACTATATTTTGAACATTTCTAGTATCTTAAAGGTTTTTGAGTAGGACTTTGAAATTTGGCAGGAAGATCTCTCAAACTTTAGTACTGCTTTACATTGTCCCTGTGAAAATCTGTCTAAGTGTGCTAGAGGTCTAAACCACTGAAAATGGTCACTTGGGCATATGCAGTAGAATTTGGTCTTGGTCATTAGTTCAGAAAGTTCTAACTCTTTATCACAGTGGAGTTATCTGTAGATCTTAAATTTTTTTCCCTCATCATGGTGTTTGATACTAACCATGTTTTTCCAAGGAACAACCACCACTCTTACTAACTGGTAAATAGTGAATAGTATTGTGTAAAGATTAAACTAGGAACAGTGTTTCCAAAAAGTCAGTTAATATGCTAGAACACTTAACAGTTTTCAAACCTGAATGTATAGAGTACAGTTTGGTAACCCTAATAAGTTAGAATGACAAGATTATTCATATTTTTGATAAATCTGTTTTAATAAGAAATTAATCTGGGGATCTTTGTTTCTGAAAGTAGCGTGGTTACTTAACTGAACTAAAGAATAACCTATCTGGTTTGTTGGTAGTAAGAGCACTGACACACTCTTGCAAGCAACTGCAGCTTACTTTGACTACCATAATTAGTTCATCTGAGGGTACTTGGATACTTCTGCAGTATGTAAATTTTAGTTTGTTATAGTCTTATGTTTTACGTAATTTATACTATACAGCTAAGTAGCAGATTCTTGTATTTATCACCCTTTTCCTGCAATGCCCATCCTGAACAAAAATTCCCAACTTTCTAGAGGGCATGTATATTTTCAATATGATAGTTGAATCTCAAGATCTTTCCCTTCCCCACCAATATATTAATGCTCACACATTAAAACAGTCACATTTAACTACATGTTCAACCCCACACTCCCCATTGCTTTATGACTTATAAATATCCCAACCTATTTTTGGAAAACCTACCCTCTTCCCCCCAAAGTAACATGGGTTGAGAGACACTTGGGTTTGGCATGTTGTTTTGTGGTGGGAAGGGGGTTTTCCAAGAACTTGAGAAAATGAAGGTTTGTAATGAAAGTGCTGATTCTATCTTAACAGCAGTACAGTATTGTTATGTGAAGCCACTTGGAGCCAGTGTGTCCCTGGCCCCCGTGCATGAGCGTACAGGTGGAGGAGAGGTGCAAGGTACTTTCTGCCATCCTCCTTCACATTCCTCCTCTCCCACCATAACGACTAGGGGGGACATTCATAATGCCTGCGCCCAGAGGAACACGGACTGCCCCCTGCATGCATCTGTGGAGAGCAAACCAACGAAAAGTATTCAATACATTGGAAAAAAAACCAACATTAAAAAAAATCTCAGGAAGCAGTCAGTTCATTTGACACTGTTGGTTTATAATAAATAGGTAATGTAAGGCTAATCTGGTGGCCTTAAAAAACATAAATTGGTACATGAATTGGAACATACATTTTGGAAGTTAAAAGTACTATTTAAACAATATGTATTGCCTTTCAGCAGTGTAGTACAGTTCCTCTCGTTGATTATGGGATAACCAGTAAACTTGACTTTGGTGTTGAGACAGCAAGTATAGGATTTTTGCTGGGATGACACAAGTAGTCTCTGATTTTTTTTGTGTGTGTGATGAATCTTATTATGTAGCCTACAGACAGTGCCCAGTAGTGTGTGCATTTTTTGAATATACAACACAGTTTGAAATTCAATTCACTTTAAAATGCCTTTTAATATGGTATTTTTCTTTGTGTAATAGGCCCTCTATTTGAGTTTCATAACCATTGGTGGTGGCTGGTTTTTCTATTCAGTCTTTGGTGAACCCAAATCTCCTTATTATTCCCTTTCCTAAAGTCATAAATATTTGTTCTTGCCACTTTTCTGTCAGAATGAAATAACAGCTCTAGGGTAATAATAAAGAGAAGAGGGCCTAATGTAATCAAATCTCAGATACTTAAGGGATATGTCTTGCATTAAAATTTCATTGAGTGTAAAACTCAGCCTTGGCTTTGTAACTAGCTGCCTAATAAATAGGATTGAGAGACATGCTGATTCACAGGTGTCTTATTAATGTTGTTCACTTCGTTTAACTGGTTGTTGCCACTGCTGACCTGATATAAAACTGCACCATTTGTGTGTTTCGTTGCAGGTGCTGATCTGTCCCATGGTTCCCCCAACTCCTACCACTTCTCCAATCTCAAACATACAATGAACCATTTGTTCCTTGCATTCTTTTGAAGTATATTACAGATTCATAGATTTTTTTTTTATTTTTTTTTTTTTTAAGTCTGGAATGGGCCATTGTGAACATCTAGTCTGACCTTCAGCATAACACAGGCCATAGAATGTTACCCAGTATTTAATTTAATAATTTTGTAAAGAAGTAACACAGTAGTAATAGTAGCAGCATAGTACTAGTATGAAGTATTAAGAAAAAATCACTTTCATCATTTATGTGAAAAACTCTTTAAGATTTACTGAATTCAGCAGTGTGTGTATCTTCTCTCCCCCTTGTCTACCATGCGCCTTCTGCTCTGTATAAACTCTAATTTTTTAAAAGAAAATAAATAAAAATGCTGGCGTACTGCAGTTCTGCTGTGGTGCCAACAGCCATCCTTGCCTGTTGACTAATACACTGTCAGCTGCCAGTTGGGTAATCCATTTGACAAACACGGGGTGGGGGGGAGGGAGGGAAGTGATGTGTTCTGAAAATAACTCTCTCAGGGGTAGATTAGCCAACAGGAATTTTGAGTCTTCAAATATATTACAAATGTTAATACTGGTGTTAAATTGTAGATAAAAAATAAATCTGAAACAGAAGTTTGATTGTTAGATAATATGTGGGTTTCTTGAAGCACAAGGTAACAAGATTTTATAACAGTTTGACTTGAGAAAAGTTTCCTTAAATATTAGAAACAGATAATAGTGTTTATCCTCCTCCTCATATTCCCCCACCCACCGTTTGCACATACATAGCTGTTGGAGAACTAAAGAGTATTTTGGCTTGTTAAAATCCAACTGTGTGCTTTGTCCTGGGTATGAAGGAAACCATGCCCCAAAGAGTGTATAATTGAAATGCAGACATGCACAAGATGGATAGATTCAGAGAATGGTGCTAATGTAGGGTATGTCCAGACTAAGATAAAAAGTTCTTTGTTTTGTTGTGTTTTTAAAATGTTTTAAAATACTAATAAAGACAGGGTAAGTTGTATTTTAACGTGTTACTTGGTTGAGATGATCCCTTAGCTATAGCCATACAACCAGCTATAATATATTAATTCAGCTTGCCTTGTTGACGCTAGGGTCCTTTAATCATAGTCTATGTACTCACAGAGGAATTTTAAGATGAGTTTGCATTTGTAAGTCTTTCAGAAAAACTGAGTCTAAAAGAACAATTCGTTGTATGCCTGACACATAAGGGTAGAGAGGATGCCACAGGCATATGTTGCGTCATAAAAGGAAGGAACAGAGAAAGAAACCTGGAGATGAGTGAGCATCTCATAGGTAGAGTAAAGCAGGGACTATGGTAAGCAAGAACAGAAAAACGTGTGAAACATGTGTGGGCAAAGTTTGTGAAGAGCCTTGAAAAGGAGGATGAGAAACTTGAGTTTAATGTAGCTGGTGAGAGGAAGTCATTGGAGGAATTTGTAGGGGAATTCATTATCTTAGCACAAAGTACTGAAAATCATTCTCACTTTTGTGTTCTTAGTACTGCAATGAGCTAGGTGGGATTTGGGGATGCCAGGAAAGTCATTAAGAAGAGTAATGAAGCAAGAGTGTACAGAACACAGCAATGGACTTCTGTTTAAAGTTAGAACAGGTATCTTAGATTGGAATTAACATGAGCTATATTGACCTTTTATTAGGTGGAATATACAGAAGACTACACATTTGCATTAAACATTATTTTAAAAGGATAGAGGAGACTCCCAGACTGAAAACGTTTTGAAAGAACTAATTGTATTGTATAGTCTGGAGCAGTGTTTTTTGAACTGGGGTGTGGGTTCGCAAGCTCTTCATCGGGGGTACGTGTGGGGGAATGTTCAGGGAGGCGAGCGGTCCTGTTTGGAAGGGCTTGGGGAAGGAGTGCCACCTTCACCCACTGACTCACTGCAGCGGACCACCCAACCTGTCTAGGGTGGGGAGAGGGACACAACCAAAAATTGGAAATCAAAGGAGGAATGAGTGTAGAGTTGGCAATCACAAAATCCTAAATTATAATCCCAGTCTTGCCGATGACGTGTCATTTTGGGCAGGTCACTGCACATTTCTGCTACAGTTTCACCGAAGGTAGCCTAGTGATAATGCCTATGTACTTCATGGGATTGTAATTTGGATTAATTAGCTAATGTCTACACAGTGTATTGAAGTTGTAAAATGCAACATAGGTGCAATTTCCATTTAGCTCTATTGTGTGAAATTATGGTCTCATTGAAATCCTGGCTCCACTGAAGTCACTTATAGAACAGTGCACATCCATGGCTGATAGGGAAACCAGGGATTACCAACAAAACTGCAGAAATGAGTTGGTAGTCTCTTGCTGTATCTCTGAGAGCAGTCATGCAGTATTGCACTGCTGTGTGTGACTAGAACAAAATGAAACTAATTATTACAATAAGGCTTAAGAAATCCTTGGCTCTCACAGGGTGAGATTCCATGCTCATCCCTGGTATAAATATCTAGATGGAAGGTCAGGGCTGATTGTTCTAGAGCACAAGCTGTCATCTTGGAGGGAGTGAGGAAGTGCATTTTTTCCCTGTTAATAATTTGTAATGGTCCCATTTAGAAACCAATCTGCAACTTCACTGACTTACTCTATGGCAGGGGTAGGCAACCTATGGCACGTGTGCCGAAGGCGGCACACAAGCTGATTTTCAGTGGCACTCACACTGCCTGGGGGGGCGCTACATTTTAATTTAATTTTAAATGAAGCTTCTTAAACATTTTAAAAACCTATTTACTTTACATACTACAATAGTTTAGTTATATATTATAGACTTATAGAAAGAGACCTTCTGAAAATGTTAAAATGTATTACTGGCACGCGAAACCTTAAATTAGAGTGAATAAATGAAGACTCGGCACACCACTTCTGAAAGTTTGCCGACCCCTGCTCTATGGACTAAAATCCTGCTCCTACTGAAGTTAATGAAAGTACAGACATTCATTTCAGTGTGGTCAGCATTGGCCCTCTGTATTAGATGTATGCAGTTCGTTGATGCAGCTCTTTTTGGCAAATGTTTATTAGTGTGTGTTTTAAAATGTAGCGTGTTCCCCTCTGACCCTTTGTGCACTACTATAGATGAAACCCCATCAATCTAGACCTTTTTTTTTTTTATAATGTGATTTCAGGGGCTTGGCTCAATCAGTCTGGGGTCTCGCCATTTTTCAGACTGGATTTTAGCTTTCTCATCATTGCCTCAGTATGATTTGCAGGTCCCTACTGCTCTCCTGTTGCATCTAGGTAAAATTCTTATGTAAAAAGGAATTTTAAAGAATTTAAATAATCTGTGGTTACCTTGAAATCTTGACTTGGTGTTGGTGTCTGCTGCCACGAAACTACATCTTCTGTGATGAGTAACATGTAAGTTCATAAGTGTGAATCCGAGTTGCAAAACCTGTTATCTAGTTGGGGGAAAAAACTAATACGCTACTCAATTCCATAAATCTCCCTCCTTATTTTTTATAAGTACATAGTGATAACTGTAAATAGTATTTATTTTTTTTAATACTGGTGTGTTACTAGTAGTTTTATCCAATTATTTTGTCACCCTGCTTTGGGAAACTGTTGATAGTCTTATGCTAGTCAAGTAAATATTGAAAAATGTAAATATTGCAGAAAGGTTCTTTGTTTCTGCTACAATGTTTATTTTAAGTAATTTTGAGTTAATTTATATATCAAGGATAATGACTAATGTAAATGCATTGCTTTCTGGAGAGGCTTAGGTATGGCATCAATGATATCTATAATCACTGAGGGCTTGTATACAGAGTTGCTTAGTACGTAACAAGCCAGGGTATACGTCTACACTGCACTGACTTGCTGTAGTATGTCAAAGTGCACTATGGAACTTCTAGTGTAATTGGTATAGAATCAAACAAGAAAATGGGTTGCTTATATTCATGACTTAGTCATCTGTAACACTTGCTACTGATGTGCTTATAAACCTTTATAAGTAGGGCCATAAATTAACGGTCCATTTTGGTCAATTTCATGGTCATGGGGGTTTAAAAATTGTGAATTTTATTATTTTGGGTATTTAAATTTGAAACTTCACAGTGTTGTAATTGTAGGGGTCATGACCCAAAAAAGGAGTTGTGGGGGGGTCGCAAGGTTATTGTAAGGAGGTTGCGGTACTGTTACCCTTTTCTTCTGCGCTGCTGCTGGCGGTGGAGCTGCCTTCAGATCTGGGCAGCTGGAGAGCGGTGGCTGCTGGCTGGGAAGGCAGTGCAGAAGTAAGTATGGCAATACTGTGACCCCTTAAAATAACCTTATCCCCCTGAAACTGCCTTTTGGGTCAGGACCCTCTATTTGAGAAACGCTGGTCTCCCCCGTGAAATCTGTATAGTATAGGGTAAACGCACACAAAAGACCAGGTTTCACGGTCCGTTACGCGTTTTTCATGGCCGTGAATTTGGTAGGGCCCTATTTATAAGCATGCCTGTAACAACCTCTACTAATCCATTTATTAAGCCTCTATAAACTATTAATATACCCTTAATGTTAAGTGTGACCAAAAAGATCAGTCTCTTATATAATTGGCTACTACAACATGATATTGGTTATTTAGTTACACATTTAGTGAAGTTATTGTAAGCCATTTCCATTTTGTGTATCAAATGGCTTTAACTTACTAGAAGTTATAAATATTACAAAATATTTTAATTACTGAATTAAAATATCTTACTCATTCTCAAAATCCAGTTTGAGTATCAGCTTCAATTATTTTAGGTGCAATTATGCAAACAAAATATTATTCTCATATCATTAGATTTGTTAAAATAACAGGCTATTAATGTAACTGTTCAACAATTTTTCAGTTAGAGGCATTAAAACTAAGATTTTAAGTATTAGTTCAGTGAACATAAGTCCATTTATTATGTTATTGCCTTTAAATTATAGCTAGGGCCCTACCAAATTCATGGCTACGAAAAACTTGTCACAGACGGTGAAATCTGGTCTCCCCCCATGAAATCTTTAGTCGACTTTTACCCTATACTATGCAGATTTTACGGGGGAGACCAGTGTTTCTCAAACTGGGGATCCTGACCCAAAAGGGAGTTGCAAGGTTATTTTAGGGGGGGTCACGGTATTGCCACCCTTCTGTGCTCCCTTCAGAGCTGGGCGGCCAGAGAGCCGCGACTGTTGGCCAGGCACCCAGCTCTGAAGGCAGCAGCCAACTAGCAGCAGAGCAGAAGTAAGGGTAGCAGTACTGTAACCCTCCCTACCATATCCTTGCAACCGCCCCCGCCTCCCCTCCCCGCCCCCCCTCCCCACTTTTTGGGTCAGGACCCCTACCATTAGCACCCTGAAACTTCAGCTTTAAATAGGTGAAATCATGGAATTTACTATTTTTAAAATCCTATAACAGTGAAATTGACCAAAATGGACCATGAATTCGGTAGGGCCCTAATTAGAGCAGTATTTCAGGCTTTCAGATTTTCACTGAATGAAATTGTAAAGAAGCAGAAACAGAGGGTTGTTTTTATTTAATCTATCTTTCATAATTAGTCTTAATTTTATTCATAGCTGTATCCAAATCAGCTTGATGCTTCTTTCTGTGTCCACTTAGTATAGCGGTTCTCAAACTGTGGGTCGGGACCCCAAAGAGGGTCACAACTCCATGGGGTCACCAGAGCTGGCGTTAGACTTTCTGGGGCCCACGGCCAAAGACCGACCCCCACCTCCTGGGACTGAAGCCTGTGGGCTTCGGGGTGGTGGTGCAGAGGCTTCACCCTCTTTCCCCTCGCTCCCCCCCGGCTCTGGGTCATGTAGTAATTTTTGTTGTCAGAAGGGGGTCATGGTGCAGTGAAATTTGAGAACTCCTGACCTAATTCAAACTCTGTGTGAAGCATTCCCCGTGGGGTGCCACCTGGAATCGGAGTACCTCTGAGCCCCCTGACCCACCACCCTGGGCTTCCTCTCACACTGTATTGCTGTGACAAGCTGCAAAGCCCTCCAGCCTACACTTTCACCAGCATTCATACAAGTAGGGACACACGCAGCTGCCGTTACACACAGGCTCTCTAACCACCAGCTTTCCAGTCTGGGACCCCAGAACAGTACCGTCCTGCCCTGGTCAAATCTGGCCAGTATATGGGTTTAATACCCAGTCCACCTCTCCCGCATGTGAAGAGAACAATGCACACTTGTGGTAACCAAGCAGAGATTTACCGTAAGCAATCCAGTCAATGCTCACTGATATCGATTTAAAACAAAAACAAGTTTATTAACTACAAAAGATAGATTTTAAGTGATTATAAGTGATATCAAGCTGATCAAAGCAGATTACCTAGCAAATAAACAAAAACATGCAAACTAAGCTTAATATACTAAATAGATTGGATATGAATTAGCAGATTCTCACCCTGAGAAATGATACAAGCAGGCTGATCCTTAAGGGCCAAGCTGCACTTGTTTTACAGCTTGGAATCCTCGGGTGTTTCATACACAGGCTAAAAATCACTTTAGCCTGGGTCCAGCACTTCCCCCAGTTCAGTCTTCGTTCCTCAGGTGTTTCCATGTGTCATCTTGTGTGGGGAGTGAAGAACCACAGATGGTGTCACTCACTGCCTTATATAGCTTTAACATATGGCGGGAGCGCTTTGTTTCAAAACTTGGTTCCCAGACAGGTTTGTGGAAAAATACTGACATCACAAGATGGAGTCCAGAATCATGTGGCCTGGTCACATGTCCTTGTAAAGTCATAGCAGCCATTACTTACAGGCTCTTTGGAGTGTTCTCAGGAAGGCTCTCAGGAAGCTTCTCCTAAGGCCTATTGTTTTTCCTAATGGCCTATTGCCCTGAATAGGCCTTTCCCCACCCACTATCTAGACTGAAAGCATCTTGTCTAGTGGGCGTTACCCAGGTGTAACTACATTTGAAATACAGATACAGTCAATATTAATAACTTCAGATACAAAAATGATACATGCATACAAATAGGATAATCATATTAAGCAAATTATAACTTTTCAAATGATACCTCACATGACTTATTTTGCATAAAATATATTATGCTATAATCATATAATATCAGTATGAAGAATATGGGGTGCAGTGTCACACTCTTTATTTGCCTTATTGTTCTGGACTAGCATTGACTATTTTTCTTTTTCCCAATCACTGTCTAGCTCTTATTTTCCTACTACACCTCTTCACAGAACAACTAGAATGACAACAATTGTTTTGAAAGCATAATCCAGATACAGATAAGTATTACAGTATCTAACAGGTTCACCAGCTAATTTAGCCCTTGCACTGAGAGCTGATTAAATTGCTCAGTGCTTGTTTTGAGGTTAATCCGATTGAAGTCCAAAATATCTTGATAGTTAAATCTGGGGGTGGCATATATCTGCCCTTCCAAGCTCTTGCACTTATAGTAAAGATTCAGTTTGCTGTAATTGTTGTCAACTTGTTGAACTTTTTTTTTAATTAGAAATCCTGTTTTAAGTATAGACCAAAGTAACTTCCCTCTACTAAGAAAAAGATACTCTGAAGAGCACTGTAAAAATTGTTTATTCTTTTTTTCAGGAATTTGTTATTACCTCTTCCTGCCACCATATGCTTTATAATTAAAAAAGTAGGTTTTGGAAGATGGTGTGTGTGTGTGTACATTTTCTCTTAAAAAAAAAAAAAAAACTGTTAAAAGAACATTATTTAGGTTGCAAAGTCAAGCACTCGAAAGTTAGGAAAATCAGATTTAAGGTTGTCTGAACAACCTTAATTCTGCCCCTTTTTGCATATACATTGTGATAGTCTCTAACTGCATGGTCACATAATTTTTTCACAGGATCCCTGCCTACTCCGGTGTGCAAGATGGATGGTGTTCAGGGAATGAAGCAGTTATTAAATTTTTCACTTTTATCCTCAAGGGTCAATTTATGCCTCTGTCTTATTGCACACCATCCAAAGCCTGCACTGAATATGGAATTATTAATGGCCACACAGACATTTCCATGACACTCATCACTGTAGTATCTGAACCTCACAAGTATTAATGAATTTATAGTCAAACTCCCCTGTGAGATAGCAGACTATTGTCCTCCTGTTACATGCAAGAAACCGAGGCATAGGGAAATAAAAGCTAAAACTTGCAAAAGTTTCTGCTAATTAGAGGTACTGTAGTGACTGTCCTAACTTGAAACATCCAAAGCCTGATTTTTTTTCAGAACATGTAGCATTTTTATAATATTTCATATGTTCAGAGCACTGTTCAGACATTGACTGAATAAACCTCACTACAACCTTGGAAGGTAGATGTGAAGTAGTATAATATCTATTTTACAGATGGGCAACCTGAGACAGAAGGGATAAGTGACATGTGTAAGACCAACAAGCAATCAGTAAAAGACCCAAGATTAGATTTAAGGATCTCCTGACTTTGAATACTGTGCTTATACCTCCAGACCACACTGCCTTATCAAAATTTCCCTAACTTCCATTGGATTAGTTGCAGTTATGAGTGCCCAGACCTGAGAATCAGGTCCCAGGTGTCAAATGGAGACTACACAAATGATCACCTGTGAAAAATCAGTTACTATATTCTTTCATGTGCAAAATTGTAATTTTTTTATTGTACAAATTGTGCAAAATGTATGTGGATCTTGATGATTGACTACATGAGAATTACTAGTACTAAGTCCTGCTAGGCCTTCAGGGAAGGGCAAACTAAGTGCAGATTACTGGAAGTATATGTCAGGAATGTAGCAAGAATATTCGTATCAAAAACAATTTTATGGGTTTAAGTGGCAAAGATTTATTTTAAGTGTTCCAAATACATAATTTGCACGTGATCTGTGTTTTCTTGACATCAAGATCTTTTAATCAATCAGCTAAACTCGCCTCTTTAATGGAGTCACTGTTAGGAGGACTGTGGCTTATGGTCAAATGACTGCTTTATTTTCTTTTATAGGCTAGTCTGAGCTAGTACCTCATCTCTCTGTTGCAGTTTTTTCACGCAGTCCTTCTCACTCTCTCCTTTTAATTCTGTATTTACTTGAATTACATTTTTTCTGGTGGGCAGAACCACTTGCTGTAAGGCACAGCGAGCTCTTTTAACAGAAATGTAAGGTGTTGTACTAGATATACAGCGTAATGTGGTAATTGGCTGAATGGATGTTTTGTCTACTTCTCATGTCCCAATTTCTCCCCCTCTCCCCATTTTTTGGCAACTTTGTGTTTTTTCTGGTTGGTTCTAATCTATTTTGTGCGATTTTTTTTTTTTTTTTTTTTTTTTTTTTCCCTGCTTTCCTGGATGTCTGTTCATTCTTCTGTTCTGCCTCCCAGTTGCTCCTTCATTATCATTGTTGATCCTTAGTGTCCTCTTGTTGGACACTAGAGAAAGTGTTCCTTCTACAGTCAGTAAAGCACTTGTTCGTTCAGCACTTCAAGTAGTGCTGTATAGGCTAACCACTTCATTTGGACAGGCAAAACATCAGGGGGACCAGGAAGAATGGTGCTGTGGTCCTGTGGCCAGGTTACCCACTTCAGAGACTGCTGTATATTTTCCTTTCACAAAGCAGAGAAACCCATGGCTGACCCATGCCTGCTGACTCAGGTTTGGTCAGTGGGACTGTTTCACTGCTGTGTAGACTTCAAGGCTCAGACTGGAGCCCTGGGACCCTCCTACCCCTCAGGGTCCTAGAGCCTGGGCTCCAGCCTGATCCCGGAAGTCTGAATGGCAATAAAACAGCCCCGCAGCCTGAGCCGTGCTAGCCCAAATCAGGTGGCAGTGGGCCAGCTGTCGGTTTTTCTTTGCTATGTAGACATACCCAGTCTCCCTCCACCACAGTCACGTTCTGCACTCTTCATACATGTTCATCAATAGAAATGGCCCCAGCTAAGCAGAATTTTGCAGGCTTAGCTTTATGGTGGACATACATGAACTGTTATACATACAAAAATCCAGAACGGTCACCACAAGGCTTCTGTAGATGTGGCTGTAGGCACATAGTTCTTTAAGGTGCTGTCAGGAAAACATTTGTGTCTCACTGTACTGCCTGCCAGTTCACTTATCCTTGGACAAATAAGACGTGCTAAGCGTAACTACATTTTTTGTGCTTTAAAATTGCTCCTAAGTTGTCTAGCATTCATTTTATATTAGGAAACAATAATATTACTTAATAAAAGTTGTCTTTGATATCTGTGAATTTTGCCTCTCCCTTACGCTGGCCCTGGAGATGCTTCATACTAATAAAACTGGTGCTGAGACATCAGTTTTATATATAGGTCCCACTCTTCTTGTTTAAACCAGTGAAGAGAATGCCTTCACTTTGTAAACAGCATATGAATTGTTAGCAGGGTTGCAGAAAGATGGCACAAGTGACCATTGAAAATTGAGCTCTGTGATAGTCCTATTGGATGCTAGAAAACCTTTTATCTTTGCTATGTTGGTCATACCAATATACAGGAAGCCTCGGTGCATCTTTGTAAGTTCAGTAAGGGTTAATTGTGTGTTCAAACTAGCTACAATTTTGAGGCTGTGTTAATATATCAAGAGGCAGGTAGGTTACCTACTTTTTCCCCCTGGAGAGGTAGCAGTTCCAATTGTTAGTAGTATTGGTGGGATTGTTCTGCTCCTAACTACATTAAAAGAAATAAAGCAATATTCTTTTGTAAGAAATTCCTTTTGAGAAATGAATTGCGTCATGAAGAACCATGCAAGATAACTTCTTCCAATTATTAATCTTGCACTCTCAGCTGTAAATGGCACTTGTTTTGACAGACCACTTAAAACTTAACTGCAGTATTTTAACCATCAGATTGTGTAGCTTTAAAATTGATCAAAAATGATTTTTTTTGAGAAAAGACTTTTGACATCCTTGTGGCTTTTTCATTAAAAAAATCTGGATGCAAAATATGTTGAGTTGGTAGTGTATTTTAAAAAAAATGCAATACAATTTTTTTTGTTCCCTATGTTTGGAGATGTACAATAGGGTCAGATTTATAGTAGTTCCCCAAATAAATATTTTTATAATGCATTTAAGCTTTTTAAAAACCTTTGGCATAAAAATAAAAGATGGGATTTTTCAGAAAAGCTCAGCATCTGGCTAACTCTGCTCTCATTTACGTCAATGGCAATTTTTACCAATTTTACCATTTTTATTGGTGCTTTTGAAAATCCCACCCAATGTATCATAATTTAAAAAAAAAAAAATTAAAGGCGACTGGGATGAGGAGTAGTTTACATTGAGTAGGATGATGAAAATAAACACTGATCCAATTTTTGCTCTTCAACGTTAAAATTCAACATTCAGTTTAAAAGGAAGAGAGTAAAAAGGGATTGTTACTAGCAGGTTTACTACTTTGGAGTCTCTAGATTGTGGGCCCAGTCCTGGAAGGCACTCAGCATCCTTAACTTCTATCAACTTGAGAGTAGATATCTTGATCTTCTGTGGGAACTGAGGATGCCCGGCATCTCTCATGTCCTTCAGTTTCAGCAAACAGAGCAACTTCTACAATAACCAGTTACTGCTTTGGCTGACTTGATCAATTTCTGTGAGAGTTTTAGAGCAGCAGCAAACACTTTGTGCAATGAATATTGAAACTATTAACATGATGATACACATTTGGTATCTGATATTTATATTCTATGCTGCAAGTTACGATTTTTGGGGAGAGGAAAAGAGGATGGGTACCATCACTATTCTTATATAAGGAACACCAGAGGAAGTCTAAGTTGCCAGGAGTATTAGAGCAGCATTATAAAAGGTTTCTAGGTGAGCTGGATGAACCAAATTTAGTCGGAGTCTGAATTCTCTGACTTTATGGGAACCTTTATTACTTGTCTTTTCTTCCTGGTGGAAAAAAAATATTCCCTTCATATTGGTTGGAAAGGTGCTTTAGTTGAATGCTCAGCCTGGATTATTATTAAAAAAGCCTGTAGAGAGGGCAAAGGGATCCAAAACACATTGTGTTTTTATTAAACTGGGGCAAAAAGCCAACAAGAACTTCACTAAAAATGTAACATTTTTCCACAGGGATACAGTCTCTCCTGTGTTTGCCATTTTATAAGAAAAAGAAACCCACAATCTGCAGGCTGCAACTCACTTTCCTGTTACTCAACCCATTGATGGACAATAATTTCTTTTTCAAAATTGGAAAGGTAAAAATGATAAACTAGAAATGCAGTTTTTGAGCTGAGTCAGCTGTGTTCAATCTTCTGTCTGTTGAACTTCCATAATAAAGTAAGAAGGTGTTCCCTGCAGGATCTCTTTCCATTCACAACCTGATTAATTGCATTTTTTCTAACATCTTTCTGCAACAGCCCAGAAAACTGACATGTTTTCTGCTCCTTATAGATGACGCATACACATATGACCTGTAATTGTCACTCCCTCCTATATCGATGTTTGCTGGCTGTTGCCCCCTCAGTTTCCTATCGCTAGCCTGTCCTAGCCCTCTCTTGTTGACTGAACTGATTGGTTTGGATTTTATGCTGATTTTTCACTGAGTAGACCGGCTCTAAAACTGGTTAATTCTTAAGTGTTCCTTTGCACTAGTGCTGTAGCCATGTTGGTCCCATGATATTAGAGACAAGGTTGGTGATGTAATACCTTTTTAGTGGGCCAACTTGTGTTGGTGAAAGACAAGCTTTTGAGCTACACAGAGCTGCTCTTTAGGTATGGGAAAGGTCATAGCTAAATATAAAGTCGAACAGATTGTTTAGAGTAAGTAGTTCACAGGTACTATAAGAGACTATTCAAGGTGAAGTGGCTTGTTAACACCTCAATAGAAAAGGACAAAAAAGGGGGTGTTAGTGGGTTACAAACAGTTGTAATAAGCAATAAATTCACTGCCTTTATCAAGGACATATCTACATGTACAGTGCTGCAGCTGCATTGATGCAGCCCATCTGGTGAAGATGCTGTATGCCAATGGGAGAGAGCTCTCCCATCAGCATAATAAAACCACCTCCGTGAGCAGCAGAAGCTCTGTCCACACCAGTGCTTTTGTCAGTGTAATTTTATGTCGCTCAAGGGGGTTGTTTATTTACGTCCTTGAGCGACATAAATTCTACTAGTATAGACGTAGCCTTAGACCAGGATTTTTATTGTCTAGCAAAGTTATGAATGTAAGTTCCCAGGCTTGTCTCTTGAAGATGTTGTTGTGTAGATTCCCTTTGAATGTGAGAACTTAGAGGTCAGATAACAGAGTGATTGTTTTGTGAACAGTCTTTGTGGTGGTGTTGTCTCTTATAATTTTTCTATGTGAGCTCATTTGAAGCATCGTGATTATCTCATTTCACCCATGTTGTTGTTGGGGCATTTAGTGCTCAGAGTGAGGTATACCACATGTTGTGATAGGCATGTGTAAGACCCATGGATCTTGAAAGGTGTGTCCTGAGATGTATTGACCCTTGTAACAGTGGAGATATGTCTGCAGATTTTGAATTGGTTGATACAGAGGGATCTGGTGCCACTTTGAGTTGGTGGGTCCTGGTCTGTTGGGAGCTTATTTCTGATGATGAGCTTGGTGACGCTGATGAGCGGCTTGTATTCAATGTAGGGATGTAAAAGGTTAAACAGTAAGCATTAGGCTTACCATTAACCAACCTTAACCATTAACCCCGGAGTCCCTGCGCCAGCTGGAGGGACCCCAGCCATACCGGTTGGAGCAGCCCTGGCTGCGTCAGGCTGCCCACTCCCAATCCCGGCTGCGCCAGAGTGACCCCAGCCCCAGCCGTGTCATGCCATCCCTAATTCAATGCTGATCTCAGGCAGTGGCAATCGTGGCTAGTCTGCTGTCACCCTTTCCTCCATTGGAGTTCTGAATGGGACGGGGATCCATTTGTGATTGACCAGCTCCTGCTCAGCTTTGGTGTATCTTTTAAAGTCCATTCTTGATAAATGCAAGGTGACTCGTATCACTTGGGCTAGTTCCCATCTCTTGTTTATAATTTTTCCTGAGACACAGAATATAATTTTTGGGAAGGTGAAAATGGGAGGATTTTGTTTGTTTGTTTTGGTATTAGCCCTGTCACAACCTGGCCTGGTATCACTCTGTATGGTCAACAGTCTTTTTTGTAAGTGAACCCAATCATTTTGCCCATGAATTTCAACTGTAATCAGGGCTGGGTCTATAGGGCAGACTCCTAGGCTTCAGATCTCTTACCTGATGTCTGCTCCTTGGGATGTAGGACTTTGCAGTCTGAATGCTCTGGCCCTGGAACCAGTACCTCAGACCTCCCTGAGCCCCTCCATTTGCTTATACTCCATCAGAATTTCATCAATGCTGTGGGCACTCTGGGCTTCTAGTTAAATCCCTCTAGTCCACATATTTATTCAAGGGACACCATCATAGGACCCAATCACATCAGCCACACCATCAGAGGCTCATTCACCTGCACATCTACCAATGTGATATGTACCATCATGTGCCAGCAATGCTCCTCTGCCATGTACATTGGCCAAAACGGACAGTCTCTATGCAAAAGAATAAATGGACACAAATCAGACGTCAAGAATTATAACATTCAAAAAACAGTCGGAGAACACTTCAACCTCCCTGGTCACTCAATTACAGACCTAAAAGTCAAAATTCTCCAACAAAAAAAACTTCAAAACCAGACTCCAATGAGAAATTGCAGAATTGGAATTTATTTGCAAACTGGACTCTATTAAATTAGGCTTGAATAAACACTGGGAGTGGATGGGTCATTATACAAAGTAAAAACTATTTCCCCATGCTAATTTTTCCCCTACTGTTACTCACACCTTCTTGTCAACTCTTTGAAATGGGCCATCCTGATTATCACTACAAAAGGTTTTTTTTCTCCTGCTGATAATAGCCCACCTTAATTGATTAGTCTTGTTAGAATTGGTATGGCAACACCCATTTTTTCATGGGGTGTGTGTGTGTGTGTGTGATATATAATCTTCCTACTGTATTTTCCACTGCATGCATCTGATGAAGTGGGTTTTAGCCCACAAAAACTTATGCCCAAATAAATTTGTTAGTCTCTAAGGTGCCACAAGTACTCCCCGTTCTTTTTGATGATACAGACTAACATGGCTACCACTCTGAAACTTGAAAAATAACCAAAGTCCTGAGATGCACCCTTTCCATGTTAGGTCTCAACCCCATCTGTAAGGCTGAAGTTAATCAGCACTTATGCTTGGCAGTCCCTCCTGCCCTCTCTCCTGCATGTTCTGCTTACATATGGCAATGGTTGGCATCCTGCTTCAGAGCAGCTCCCCTTCTTAGGTAAAGTCTGTCTCCTTATGCCATACACTCAGAAGCTGCACAAGACAATCTGCAGCCCTAGCTGAAACTTCAATATACGGTCCCTCCACCCCCATAAGCCTAGGGTGGCAGCCAGCTGCCAGCCCTCTGACATGATGGGAGGTGGGGGAGTGACATTGTGACCTGGTACGTGGGATGCAGTGCCACTCATGGAGGGTGACTGGGCTAAATCTACCACTATAAACAACTGCATAGTTTGCTTACAGCTAGAGCAGCCCCTGTATGTGCTCAACTGCAAGGCTCCAGCCCCCTCCCCAGTCAGTCTTGCCTCACCTGTGTAGAAAAAAAGGATTGTGCCAGTAATTGAGACATTCAAAGTTGATAGCACCACACTGATGCCTTGATTGATGGTGATCCTTCAGTGGGATGTCAAGCCCTTTTCATGGGCAGGATGGCTATCTGTAATGTAACTTAATAGGCTTGACTTGCACAAGTTTGCAGTGGTGTCCTAGCTGTGTTGGTCCTAGGGTATTGGAGAAACGAAGTGGGTGAGGTGGTCCATTTATTGGATCAACTTCTGTTGGTGATAAAGACAAGCTTTTGAGCTATGCGGAGTTCTTTTTCAGGTCTTGTCTTTTTCACCAACAGAAGTTGATCCAAAAAAAATGTTGCCTTACCCACCTTGTTTTTCTTGAGCAAGTTGAGACGTGATCAGCACATAATACAAAATGGAGATCATAGAAAAAAAAAGGAGTTCACAGTTGGATCCAGATATATTCCACTCTGTCACAAGCCCCACTCCCCCATTTATCTTCTCTTTCATGTAGCCATCTGCTACTCCATTTCACACCCCATCCTTTGCCTTCAGTTCTACATCTTGCACTCCTTAAATTCCCCCCTCCTCCCCCACAACCCTTTTCATCTTGTCTTCTGCACCATTTCCCTTCTCCTGAAATGGCTAAAACGATAGCTCTCATTTTCGGTAAGACCATTCTCTGCATCTGTCTTCACTAGGAAGAAAGGTCTGTTCTTAACTCGAGTTAGCAAACTTGAGGTAAAAATCTTAGTGATGACAAGCTAGCTTGTAGCTCTCACATGGTCAAAGTAAAGTCATAGTCTTTAAGTAACTCAAGTTAAGTACACAGCTTTTTTGAACTTCTGAAGACAAGGTCTGCCAGGCAACATCTACTTGAAAACTGCTCAGCAGAATACCTTCTGATTTGTTAGTGCAGAAGGTAAAGATCAGGCTTCCAGCAGATAGGGTAGAGAGAGTCCTGCATTTCCCACTGGCAGAATGAAGAAACTGCATGTGAGGTGAAATGGGGGAATTTCACTAAAGGAGTGAAATAGTAGGAGGGGGAAGAATACTATATGTCATCGTCGTCATCATCACCACTATCACCACTCCCATAACTGCATTGGTCACTGGGGCAACATAACTGATGAGCAATCAACCAATTGTATCCACCCCTGACGATTGTGTGTCAGTGCTTGAGTCTCTGCAAAATCCATTCTTGTTCACTCTTTTATATTGCCAATCCATCTCTTCTTCTGTCTACCTCTTCTTCTCTTCCCCTGTCCCTTGGAGGATGATCTTGGATAGACCCGATGATCTTGTTACATGGCCGTACCACTTCAGTTTGCGCTTTTTCACGGTCATCGGGAGGTCTTCATATGACCCACGCATTGGGTGATGATGTTGCGGACCTCTTCATTAGTGACATGGTCGAAGTAGGAGAGGCCCAGGATTTTACTGAAGTATCTCCTCTCTTCTATCTGTATTTTCCATTCAAATTCGGCCAAAGGATCCATGTCTCTCACGCATACAGAAAAATGCAGATGACCAATGCATGCAGCAGTTTGTTTGGATTCCAGGGAGATGTTCTTATTTCTCCAATTGGCTTTAGCTTTGCCGCTGCTGCTGCTGCTGTTTGCACAGTTCTTGCCAGTATTTCTGCCGTTGATCCTTCATCAATGATGGTTGCCCCCAAATACTTGAACTGTTTCACTGTCTCCAGCTCTTGTCCATTGACAGTGATATGTGAGCTGATCCTGTCACATTTGTTTGTCATCAGCTTGGTTTTCTCTGTACTGATTTCCATGCCGTATTCTGCGGAGGTTTCATCCAATCGTTTCACAAGGTTGGCAAGTTCATCTTTGCTGCCTGCCAGGCCATGAATGTCATCAGCGTACCGAAGATTTGAGATTGTTCACTCCCCCCCACCCCAATGCTGACTCTGCATATGTGATCTTCTAGGGCATCAGTCATTATGCACTCCAAGTAGATGTTGAACAGTGTGTGCAAAAGAAGGCAGCCTTGCCAGACTCCAACAGTGGTGGGAAACCACTCTCCTGTTGTGCCATTGATGAGAACTGCACTGCTGGCCTTGGCATACAGTTGTTTAATGGTAAGAATAAGCTTATAACCAACATTATACTTCACTGCCCAGAGAGCTTCGTGTTATACTCCGTCAAACGCTTTCTTGAAATCAACAAAGACGTGGTAGATGTCCTGCTGATGTTGTAAGTACTTCTTCTCGCATAGAACAGGAAGGTTGAAAATCTGTTCTGTGGTACTTCTTCCAGTACAAAAGCCAGCCTGTTCTGTAGTGATGATATTCTCTGCTTGTGGCTTCAATCTGTTCAATATGACTTTCAACATCACTGCTGGGATGGCTAATTAAGCTTATGGTCTGGTAATTTTGACAGAATTTCATGTTGCCTTTCTTTGGCAGAGTGATGATTAATGACTGTGTCCACGTGGAGGGCCACTCACTGGTTGACTATATCTTGTTGCAGATCTTGGTGAGTACATCTGTAACTATTTCTCCTCCAAATTTCATCAGTTCAGCTGGGAAGTTGTCAATACCTGTAGCCTTTCCATTCTTGAATGATTTCACAACTGTCTCCACTTCTTCGTGCAGTAATGCAAAGTCATCCTCCTGTGTTGAATCTGGGCTGTGTAGGACACTAGGATCTCCATTTGTCTGGTGGTTGTATAGATCAGAGCAGTAGTTTGTTCACCTATTGATGACATCCCTTTCTTCTGTAAGACTGTTCCCTTCTTTTTCTTGAATTGGATTAGCTTTGGTCCATCTTTCCTTCATCAGATCTTTTTACAACCTGGAAGGCTCATTTGCTATTTTTATTATTGATACACTCTTCAATTTTAGAGCATTGTTTTTCAATCCATATCTCCTTGGCCACCTTCATTCCTTTCTTGATCTTTCTGCTAATCACTCTGTATTTATCAGCTCCTTCACTACAGTTATCTCTCTTAAATTCTCTTCTAATGTCACACACATGTAGTATTTCATTTGTGACCTATGGTTTTGTCTTCCTACGATGTTTCCCAAAGATGTCCATTGCTGCCTCATTCATTACAGTGTTGAAATTGTTGGTCATTGTTTCTACATCTTCCTTTAGAGCAAGCAGTGGGGCAAATTTTCCGCCAATCATTGCTTGGAATGACTCTGCAACGTTTCGCTCTGAGTCTTTCTAAGTCAAACTTGGTTCTGGTGAACTTTGGCCTAACAATTTTCCTTAGCCACAGCCAAAAGTTTAACGTCACAAGGTCGTGATCACTTCCAATATCAACATTGGAGAAAGCTCCTTGTTTTAGCTCTGTTAATCCCAGAACGAAATTGGTTTTGCACCATGATGTAGTCGATCTGGCTGTGATGTAGACCATCAGGTGTATGCCATGTTGATCGTCTGGATGCTCTATGTGCTCCTAATGTGTTTGCAAAAACCAGATTGTTATGGCTAGCAAACTCCAAAAGTCTCAATCCTCTCTCATTCATTACCGCGTTGCAGAACAGGCCACAATAATCTCGACAATCTGCCTGTGCATCAGTACCCACTTTAGCATTCCAATCTCCCTCTACAATCAGGATATATTTCTTGTGTACCTTATTGATGATGTCTTGGAGCTGATTGTAAAAATCTTCCATTTGCTCATCGTCATAGTTTGTTGTAGGAGCTTAGACTTGTACCACTGTCATATTAAATTGTACTGCCTTTAGACAGAGGGAAATAAGCCTGCTGGACATTGGGCGGCATCCTAATACTGAATTCTTCATCTTTATGCACAAGAAATCCTACGTCGTTTACATGTTTGTCCTCTCCACTGTAATAGAGTACATACCCTTCTTCTGTTAGTGCCTCTCCAAAATTCTTCCATTTGACCTCAGAGATTACTAGGAGGTGCCAGGTGTATTGTTTCATTTTGTACGTGAGTTCTTTTAACCTCCCTATTTGTCTCAATGTCCTTACATTCCATGTGGCTATGGTAATGTTATCTGTTTCACGGATCCTCTTTGTTGGGGTTACACCAGTAGTGTACTCGTTGCATCCGCCCTGGTGGAAGACGGATGGTGCGGTCATTATTAACCCAGGCTGCAACCAATCCGTTATGGACATGGTTGACTTGCTCATCATATGGTGTGTCTTGGGCAAATTTCTAATCTGGCGGAGCCCATCCCTCTCCAGGCAGCCCCCTTTTAGTCACCTCTTATGACATGCATGGAGGAGCAGTGGGCCTATTCTGTCTCCGGACCCACAAGGGGAGATAGGAAGAATAGAGAGAGGAAAAACAAGGGATGGGGAAGAAATTTTAAAAAATTAAATTCCTTCTCCCCCCATAATTAGTCCTGCCTTGTCTGTAAAAGTCTGGAGAAAGATTCTTCCCACCAAATGAAAACAGAGTTTTGAAGTTGGGAAGAGCTTGATTTCTGCATATCTGTTGTAGGGATGGGGAGAGGACAAGGAAAAATGTGGGGTTTGAAATAAAGTGAACCTCTTTACATAGTTCCCAGTTTGATAGCTCAGTGGTTTGAGCATTGGTTTGTTAAACCCAGGGTTGTGAGTTCAGTCCGTGAGGGGGCCACTTAGGGATCTGGGACAAAATAAGTATTTGGTCCTGCTAGTGAAGGCAGGGGGCTGGACTCAATGACCTTTCAAGGTTGTCCCTTCCAGCTCTGAGATAGGTATATCTCCACATACTTTTGGGGGGGAGTGATAGCTCAGTGGTTTGAGCATTGGCTTGCTAAACCCAGGGTTGTGAGCTCAATCCTTGAGGGGGCCGTTTAGGGATCTGGGGCAAAATCAGTACTTGGTCCTGCTAGTGAAGGCAGGGGGCTGGACTCAGTGATCTTTCAGAGTCCCTTCCAGTTCTATGAGATAGTTTTATCTCCATATATTATATTATAAACACTATCTGTATTGAATAGGGGTCTTGAGTGCTTTCCATTTCCCAAACCTCCAAGGTAGCTGCCTGACCAAGAGCTTAGCAATTGCAGAGCAGACTGCCCTGTTCAGCAGAGATTCATCTGTCCAAGTCTTGCAGAGCAGGATTCTGAATTAGGGGTAGCGAAAAACTGACAGCAGTCTGAAAAATCCAGGCTGTACATTAGACAGGCACTATTTTGCTTAGACTAAAGCTCATCCAAAGTATGTGTGGGTTTTTTTTTTTTTCCTGCCTACAATACAGGAAGATAGAATGGTAGCCCAGTATATTGTTACAGTATTGAGTATTCTATCACCATCCCATAATTGACAGTTTTTCAGTCTATCCAGGAATATTTTCACGTATGGTGACCTGCTCTTTTCTCCTCCTCCCCTCCCCCCCAAAAAACAGCAGTTGTTAAACTTTTTTTGTTTGTTTGTTTTTAATTTCCCTGTTGCTACCTTTGTGGAGGAGGGGAGAGACATCCCTACCTTAATCACCTTCTAGCTGTTGTCCCCCATTTCTGTCTGTGCTCTTCTAGTTGTTCCCCCATTTCTGTCTGTGCTTTTTTATTGTATTGACATTCGGTTGAAATTACAATGTAATGTCACAGTATACCAAGTAGATCCAGTATTACTGGAGATGCATTTTGCCCTATTTGACAGGCATGTTAAGCAGTAGTAAACTAGTTGCCTCTATTTGCTGAACTGAGAACAATTTCAGCTGAGTCAAATTATTGTGAAGAAAAGTGCATACACCTCTACCCCGATATAACACGACCTGATATAACACGAATTCGGATCTAATGTGGTAAAGCAGTGCTCTGGGGGGGGCGGGGCTGCACACTCAGGTGGATCAAAGCAAATTCGATATAACGCAGTTTCACCTATAATGCAGTAAGATTTTTTTTTTTTTTGGCTCCTGAGGACAGCGTTATATCGGGGTAGAGGTGTACTTGCATTTCTTCTTTTAAACATGATAATCATGTAGTTTGCATGGGACTGTTTTACATATGCCTGGTACAGCACCAAACACAGTGTTGGCACCCAATAAATCAGAATAAGAAATTTAAATGGGAGGCTGGAATGCTTCTTTTGCTTTAACAGCCCTATTTTTCATTTTCATAGCTTGGAGATATTTTAGTCTTGTGTTTTTCAACAAGAATTGCTTGGGGAGGAAAGAATGAGGCTGATAAATTGAATACTTTTTAAGCACACTTCCCTTGTATGCATGAGGTTTCAGTTGACTTCAGGAAAAAAAATTCTTTTTGTCTAGACTATTTACTGTTTTAGGATAGTTAGTCTTAAATGCCCCTCCCTTTTTTTTTTATTTACCCCTAAAGGGAAATAAGTGAACTTCAGAAAGTCTTCAGTTGCTTTCTTCAGGAGAAGTAAATCATATGTTGCTAATATGAAATCTTAAAATAGGCTTTAATAGTATTGGGAACTACAGTTGAGCTGTCTTGTATCCAGTCTGGCTTAAAAACCCAGTGAAAAGAAAGTTCTGCCAACTGGATCATACATTAGTGTTAACTGTATCTTTTAACAGATGATGAGCAGAGATCACTTGTCAAACATACCATGTAGTAACTTTTAAAGATGCTTGTTTGTTTCAGTGCATTTTTCTTGCATTACCAACTTCTTCCATAAAGTTAACCACAAACCATATTACTGGGGACTCCACTACAGCCTGTGGTGAGTAGGAAATAGATTAAACACAGGTTTTCCCTTTTGTTAAGCTGCCAACAATGATGTCAGTAATGTTAATGATCCTTACCTCAGCTCGCTCTAGTCCTAGCACCATCTATTAAAACATTTGTCTTGTGTGTGCTGTTTTGTATGTTGTTAAGGAAACACTGATGCTTGTTGATAAGAAACAATAGGATACCCAGATGATGACTTAAATCTATATCAGGCGCTTTCCCCATTGAAACAATTTAATAGTACATTGGGGAGAGGACAAATAAAATGCTCTTACTGTTTGAGAGAAAAACTTTAAATATTTACTTAAAAGAAACATTTTGAGTCCTTTTTCATTTAGTAGAATTTTAGAAAATATGAAACATGTATTTTTAAATATACTACCAATGGATTACAAACTAAAATTTGTTATGTTCTGTTTAGGCTGTTTCGGGTCTGTAAATCAGGTGTTGAACATGTGCTACTAGAATTATAGTGTATTATCCCTGCTGTTTCACAGTTGTGGAAAATTTCAAATAAAATATGTGGCATAAACTCTGGACAGCAAGTTCAGTACCTAAAATTAGAACATGATGCAAAAACACCATAATAAAAGAATAATTTCTGCATTTGCCATTGAATAATTTTGAAGGAGACACCACAACTTTTGCCATTGAAAAGCATACTACTTGTCATGTAACGTTCGCCAATGTGAGTCCGGGTTGCACAGTCTAACACATGCAAATTAGTGAAGCAGGTTTATCTTTGTTAGGATAGGTAATATAATTGGGCATTACTTAATTTACGGTTTAATTCAGGAACCTCGTGTAAAATATATATGTATAAAATGATATACATGGCACAACTAAATATGGAACTGTGTATCTAAATCATAACTTTAATGAAAAATTCCCTCTCCTTTTTGGTTTTCTGCATTTGAACCTGAAGCATTGTGTTAAATCTCAGTATGGCGCATTAGTGAGATCATATATTCCTAATGCTCTGGTACTCATTAACTTGAGAGGTTTATTCAGAAATCTATTTTGCAGTTTAAATTACTGGACAAAACAATGAAGTCAAAATTTAATTTTTGTCCCAAAATTGAGGAAGGACTGGATTTTTATTTGACAAAAGTGAAAACTAGGGAATAATAAACAGCCTGTTCAAGAAAAGGTAGTAAATAGCTGTTAAGTTTTTGTATTTCAACACTGAGTACGACTGGACTATAGTAATTTAATGTACAAATAAAACCTCTTAATGTTCAGCCTGCTGGGATAATCTGTAGATCATTTTGTAATAAACTGTCCCTAACTATATTCTGTTTTGGTTGTATTTTCATCTTTCACAGATTAGGATCCACTGTTAGAGATTTTCTGAGGAAAACTCCAAAATTTTATTTCAAATTGCTGGGTAACAATTTGGCTCAATAATTTGGCCATCTTAATATCAATTCGGCCCCCTGGCTGTACTTGCCTTTTGGGGACTCTTTCTCCATGACTCTGCTTCTGCAACCGAGGCTCTGAAGTGGCAGGTTTCATACAGAAAGCCAGAGGCACAAGGAAAGGTCTGCATCTCATGTTTAGACAGTGCCCTCGCTCAAGTGTCCTATGGGGCAATTTAGCTTTCTCTGTGCACAGAATGCAGTTTCTCCCTCACATTCCAATCTGGGCAGGGTCACCTCCTAGCAAAAAAACTTCAAGCAGGACTGATAAAGCTGACTCCAGTGACAGGTGTCTCTTTCGCTATCTTTTTGTGAGTCATAATGCCAGAGGCCTTGAAACAAGCCGCAGAGTAGACAATAAACACAACTTCTTTGAGGGTCCTAATCACCTGAAATATTTCTAGGGTAATCCCTGAGCCCAATTTCACTTCACCCTTTCAATCAGGAGCACAGAACTAAACACCACAAGGGAAGGAAATATTATTTTATTAATAAAAATTCCTCCTCGGGGAGGAAGAATCACTGTCTGAATCAGAGTGAGAGGATCAAAAATAACAAAACAAAAAAATCCATAATAAAACAAAACAAAAGAGAGAATTTTGATACTGTGGCCAAGATCTGTGGCTCTCTAGATAAATATTTATATCCCTTCTCATGCTCTGTGGGGAGATATCATAAGAAACTAATAGGATTTTCTAACCATCCCGAAGACTAAGAAAATATGAGGTTAATGTCCTTTGCTGTGTCACCATGGTCCTCCATCTGGGCTATTGTACCTAGCTGCTGCTGCAAGTCACTCTGCCATTCCAACCAGGCTGTAATGCTCAGCTGCCATTGTGGATCATCATTAAGGCTCCGTGTCTGTCACGGAAGTCACAGATTCTGTGACCTCTGTGACTTCTGGTGCGGCTGGCTGTGGGGCTGCCAGAGCAGATCAGGCAGTCCCTGGGCCAGTCCGGGTGTTTGAGGGAGCCTGAGGGCTGGCAGTTGGGGTGCGGGAGCGGACCCTCTCCGGAAGCGGCTGGCATGTCCCTGCAGCTCTGAGATGGAGGGGCCAGAGGGCTGTGTGTGCCTCTCCTGCCCGGAGGCACCGCCTGCAGCTCCCATTGGCTGCAATACCTGGCCAATGGGAGCTGGAGCTCATGGCAGGACAGCACGCAGAGCCTATCTGGCCTTTCCTCCCCCTAAGAGCTGCAGGGACATGCTGGCCACTTCCAGGGAGCTGTGCGGAGCCCAGTAGGGAGCCTGAGAGGCCGCTCCCTGTCCCCACACCCAACACCAGCGGGGGTCCCAAGCCGCACCACCACCTCCTGCCCCCCCAACAACAGCAGGGGTCTGAGGCAACCACCCTGCAACTCCCTGGCCTACGTTTTACTTATGGGTATATAACAAAGTCATGGACAGGTCATGGGCTGTGAATCTTTGTTTACTGCCCATGACCTGTCCATGACTTTTACTAAAAATACCCATGACTAAAACGTAGCCTTAATCATCATACCCCACCACCTTCTACATCGCATTCCCCCCGAAGCTGCATGTGGAAGGATGAGAGTAGCCCAGGATGCAGAACAACAAATGTCAAGAGGCCTCTTGTCCCACCATTTACTTCTTTCCAGTCCGCTTGCCTTCATTTTAAAGCATACAGTTTGTTTGCATGTAGCAGTCTAAATCCTACCTGGTGACACTACAGAAGATGGACAAGGCTATCTTTCCTGGTGGCTAAAGACTCAGCATTTCCAGCTGAAGATTATTTTTACCTGAAAGAGTGGGCTTCTCACTCAGGAGGACTTACGTGGGATTGTCTGACAATCTAAGGACCTCTGCAATCCCCATATGCCTTGCATGAGCAGTGCTAACATTCGATAGTACTGCATAGTAGTAGTGCCTCTCAAAACTAAAGATTTCACAGCCTAAGAGCTTCTCTCTGGAAAATGTCTTTTGACAGCCACTTTCTCTGTGCTCACATTAGGTATGCCATAAATCTCTTACTCAGAATAGTGGGATACAACTCTGTTTCTTGTAAGCATGAGTGTCTTTGGTCATTGAGAGTGAATTCCTATACAAATTGGCTTCCTCCTTTCTTGTTATCAGTGGAAAATGTTATGGAAGGCAAGAGACAAGGTGGTCATGGAGTCATCAGAAAAGTCAAGTTATAATCCGGGCACCTGCCAAACACAATGCAAAGGAATACAGAACATATGGCAAGTTGAAGGAGCCCCTGAAGTACAACAGGAGAAAATACCATTTTGCATTGGTGGTTGGAACAAGTTTGGATGAAAGGAGTTAAAGTGATGATGGATATTTTCAGAGCAATCTTCATAACTCTCTGCCAGCTGTGTCTTGAGTAGACCTCTCCACCCCCAAGTAACTCCCCATCTCCCCCGATTGGTGCCAGGCTCTTTAAATTTGGGAACGAATAGGTATTCACCATTGGTCAAAATTAAGTTCCTAAACATTATCTGGGGGGGGGGGGGGGGGATTCTGAGCTGTGAAAGAATCAAATGCACAGTTTTGTCTCAAGCCAACTATGGAAATGGCAGGACATGAAGGCAACCCTCCATCATTTATTACAGATTGGAGTAATACAACCCATTCCCTGGTAGAGGGAACTCAGGGGCAGTTCCTCATCCTACTATATTTCTAGCCTGAGAGAATTGGGGACAGAGAATGGGCATCTTGAATAAGTGTCTACAGGAGCCTATGTTCAAGATGGGATGTTCTCAAGTCTACCTGACAACTATCTACAGAGAGCTTTTCTGTCTTCCAGAAGGAGACTTGTCTTCATATTCTCATTGTATGATCTTACAGCTAATAATCCTACTTGGCACATGGATGCCAGCTTTTTCCACTCTGATCATTAGTGTTTGGTCTGGCAAAGTGCTCCAGGATCATGGTAGTCATAATAATGAATAAAGAAACAGGAAATGATCTCATATCACTGCATGGACAGTTCTGCTAATCAGGGCTCTGTGTTTAGAGAAATCAGATACAGAATGATAGTTTCTGAAGCATCTTAGGATATATTAGGTATATAAGGTACAAAGTCTTGTCTTGGAGGAATGTTAAACAAAAATGAAGGCACCCATGACGAAAAAGCAAGTTGTGCCTTAACAAAAGTCCAGTCCCTATTGAAGCCTATTGGGAATACTAATTTCATGCACAGATAAGCTTCCCTGACAAGAACTCATGTGAGAGAGATCATTAATTCCTGTTTATCCCGTCAATATTTCTATTGGCTGAGGTGAAGGTCCCATGGTTTTGTTTGCTCCCTCAACTGAGGAACACTGGAAATCCTATTTAAAAAAAAAAAAAAAAAAAAAATCAACCTAACGTAATCTCCTGATGCCACTGACTCAGAGATCTATCCCAAGGGCTAGTCCTCCATCCAGGGCCAGACAAGCTCATCCTAACAGTCTTGTGTTTTGAAATAGGTGACATAAACAAAAATTGACACAGGTTATCAACAGTAATAGCCCCTAGAAAGAAGTCTATAAAATGAACTTACTTTACTTGCTAATGAAAAGTCTAGGGGCTAAATGTGATGTTAAAGTCGGTTAGAGGAAGCCTGTAGTTCATCCAGGGGGACCTTTTAAATGGGACACACAAGTGTCCAAGTTAAACGGTCTGTTCGCTTCATTATGTTCTTATGTTAAGTAAAAGGAGGTTTTCTGCACATCCCAATGTTAAGTGACTCTCTACGAAAGCTACTCTGATTTCACCCTACAAGGTTGTAGAGCACAATTCTCAAACAGCATTCTGGTTCTTATGGCGCTAACTTGATTGAACTCCTATGAGAAGTATTGTTATATTTCCTGTCTATCAAAATAGTCTTCTCAATAGCTACTACCTTTTACCAGGGGTGTCTATGATGTTGGGAGCTCTTTCTGATGAGACCCAGTATTGTCCATTTAATTCAGACAAGGTCATCCTCACAAGATGGGAATCATTCCCACAATAAATTCAGTTACTGTGTCACAGAAGTCAAGAAATACTCTAAAGTTTTTAAGTCCTAGTGGTGAAGCACTTCATACGTTCTAATTTATGTGTGTGCGCGCACACACAGAGAGAGAGAGAGACCCCACAGATCTAAGGCCCTATTTATGTTATATAGTTATGGCGATATTACAGTGACCTTGAGGAAGCAGGTCTGCTTTCAGTATGGATGTTATCTTTTTTTGTTGTTGTGTGTGGAATCAATCAGACCACACACCACAGTTATGCAGTTATAGTATGGGTTATCAGTCTTTCATACATCTTTCATACAGTCTTTTATACATCTTTTTGGGGCAGAAGGGGATAAGGAGTTGATAAGTAGGTCATTTTAAAATCAACTTTCTAGGCTGAAACTTTCCTTAGCAGAGAATCAAATGTTTCTAAATGTTTTTTGTCACTTTTGTGTGTGTTATGTTTTTGTAATGTAGGACGTGTGTAACAGGTTTCAGATACCTACTTTTAGAATCCTTGGAACTTGTATAGTTTGTTTTGTTTTTGTTTTTATAAAGAAATTTTGAAGACTGAGACCAAAATAATATGGGCTGTTTGCCTAAATGAACAATACAAATTCTTCAGAAGTAGAATCACTTTACTTATAGGGGATAACTGTTTTTATAGATCTATGTAAAAGTGTTTCAAAGGATGTGTTATAGAGCATCTCTTCATTCCTGTTTCAAAAACAACTGATACACTCAAAAGCTTAATTCAAATGGACAGAGTTCTGAGATCTTGAAAGATTCTTGAAAGATTCTCCAGTTAAAATGGTGGTGTCTTTGCTCCAAACTATTTTACAAGGAAACTGAAGTTGCTTATATGGCTTCACAGTAGTGTGTCAAGATAATTTTCAGGAAATCTTTACAAGAGTATCCTATCCTGTTGTAACCCTGCAGATGTAGAAGGTGTGGTAATAGATCTGAAACTGACCCACGTTACTACTATAAGTATCCTTTTCATGGTGCTTTTCTAAGGAACTACTGAGAGCCAGCTTACATGCTTTGAAAGTGTACTACAGTTACTGCTCCATATATTTTTGGCCAGTCATCCTGAGTCACAGAAATTCCTAGATATACAACCTACTCCAGCCTTCACCCTGTTTCACTTTCCCAAAGGGTTTGGTAGCTTATGCACCTAGTCTTCCATAATTACTATTTTCTTCAGAACTGTTGAAGTTTCTGAATGATTTCGCTAGATAATATTTCCCTGTCTCCAGTAAATGCTTTTTCTCTTGTATTAGTTTCTGTGTACAGAAGACTGGGGAGTAACACCCAGAGATTGCACCAGGTTTCTTTACAAAAGAGTCTTGATGGTATTGGTTGTGTTGGGGGAAGCAAGAGAGGATTTTTATAAGTAATGCATGACAGATTTGGGAGTTGAGGTAGATTACAGAAACATTAGATAATAGATATGATATATTGCTTTGACACTGTAAATTGTTTTTATTTATTGAAAATATCTCAAAACAACAAGCTTGACATAAGTAGAAAAACTATACATTTCCCTCCCCGTTTCTTCCACTGTGCAGGTTGGAGCATGTGACCATACTACTGAGTACAGTTTGTTCTTGCACTAAATTCATTCAGCTATGCTGGATTAGAGCCAGATATGATATGAAATGAAAAGCAAATCATGCACATTTCACTACTTCTCAGTTTAAATTAGGCAATTTCTTTCTTTGTCACTCGTCCTTTAATAAAGTATGGCATTACTGTCTATTTTTAGGTCCAACATAGTTGAAAGCTGTGAAGCTATGTTAAGCTGTATATAGATATTCTGGTAGGAACATTCCAGTAGATTGCAATATGAGTTCAGGAGAAAGTTGAAAGTAAATGAGAGATCTGTGAGATAATTCTCCAGGGAGTTTTCACAGCATACCACGCATCATTTGCAAGGATAGATTTTCCTTTCATTTGAAGGACCACACAAAGTAAATTCTGTTTCTTGGGAAATGAGAGAGTATAGGACAGAGGAGGCCTTTTCAGTTTTTACTTCAGCGTCCCTATGGGAAGTCTTTATTTGCAGGGTGGAAATATAGTGTTACTCTATTTTTTAGGACATAGTTAGTATATGTTATGAAAAATATACACATTTAATAAAATCTGAATCTTTAGCTTATAAATTCTAAGCAGAAAGTAGTGGTGTTATGGAATATTTTTCGCTGGTGTGTGGGTCACTTTGTCAAAGTCTTAGTTTTAATGATGTGATAACCTCCCTACTGAGAGTAGGCTCAGAAGCAGAATTATGGCTGCAACATCCTGTGAGGAGTCAGAGATTGTCTATATGATGCATTAGTCTGCATCAGTGGGATGTAAATTCTAGTCTAGTAGTCCTGGTGCGCTAGGGAGCTTCTAGTGCATGCCACCAGGGTCAACTTGGGCTAGTTGATGCGTGACATGCTGGGTTATACCAGAATTTATACCCTACTAGTACAGAATAACACCGTGTGGATGAGGCATCAGTCTTCTGTCAGTGATATGAACTATATTTTTAAAAAGATGTCAGTGGATATCACCAATATGTCCTGACTTCTGGCTCCATGGGAATGTTCAAAATTTGCATTTTTATAGTTTTTCATAACTTACTAATGGTCAGTGGTGGGCATGTTGAGTGATGCATGGCACCTTCTTATACAAGAAATTGTGCACCTAGGTAGGCAGGAAAGTAGGGTCAGAAATCTAACCAAAATCTTCCTTGCAGAGAGTACAAAACACCCCAGAAGTATAATGGTCTGGACTTTTTTCTTTGATGTAGAAATTGGTGTCAAGGAATCTAATCAATATAAACACTTTTAATTGTTTTCTTTTTTCCACATGTGAATCTCTCAAATATGTTTAAAATATATTCCTGGTTTTCAACATCTTTGATACTTCAGTAATTATTACATGTTTTAGTACAGTTTATGTACGTTGTTCTTTTCTAAGGTTCTAAAGACTGAAGTTTGAATGGCACATGTCATTTTTGTTGTTCAAAGCAGTAATTATAAGCAGTGTGTTTACCAGCCTAAGATGGTTATTTTCTTTCTCTTTCAATTTCAGAATGATGACCTATACAACCTCAGCAAATCCTTCTTTTAACTCATGGGTATCCAGACTATAAATGTTACATGAATCACAACTAGGACCTCACATCCTCCTCCTCGTCCATAGATGGGTACGATGCATCCAGTTCAGTTTGTTTACTTTACACAAACCTCAGGAGTTAGTTGACTGAACTGCACATTCTATGTTGTGCCAAGCAAAAGCACTGTGACACCTGGACAATGAGTCTCTATTACTTCATCCTCTACCATAAGGACTTAGCTGGACACTATGAACTGATGTGCCCACCACTATGTCATGGTGAGAATGGGTATTGTACTAGCACATTTACATGATACATTACATTTCATTTGCTGCTGAAAACCTGTATGACAAATCATCATTGTAAATTATTACATACAAAACTGTTAATGTTGGTTGAAGAGTATTAAATATTTAACATAGGTTTTGATTTATACATGTACGTTTTTTTTTAATTAAAATGTAACTTTTCCTACAGCACATCTTTTTTGATGTGGAACTGAGGTATACTATATTCTGTTGTAAACAGAGTGGGGAACCTGCTTAAAACAAGGCTAATAAGAATAGAGTAGGGTACTATTCTTGTTTTAAGATTGTAATTCAGAAAATAATATAATATGAATCATTGGCCCCTGGGCCTTGATTGTACAGTCATATTTACTGATACTATCAGTTGTAAGATAACCCTGATGTTGAGCTAAATTCTTTCCAAAAGAAAAAATAATAATTTTGTACTCCTCTTGTAAAATAGGCTGTATTAACTCAAATGAAGATAAACTTACTGTAGATGGTATTTACAAGTGTCAACTTGAACTCATCTATTGCACAGAAACTTATAAAAAGCAGAAAAAAGAAATCAAAGTCTTCCATTGTATATATTGTTAGAAGAAAAAAGGAAAAAAAGAACCATGGGTGAAGTCTTCAAATCAAAACTCTTCCTGGAATGAAAAATGTGGGTGTTTGTAAATTCTGGAAATCTTTCTATACGTAATAAACTAGATACTGTTTTATCTGCTTATTTTTTTCCTGGTAAATTGTCTCAATTGTCTACGCATCCACTCAGACATTCTATTGACATTTTCTTTTTGTGATACCACGAATGGTGGCAGGTTACCATAGACCTTACTACTTCAGAGTTCAAATTTCAAGCATAATTAGGTAGTACGCTTTATTAATCGGGAGCATACATCTCTGCGTTACTTCACTAATACTCTTTTCATGTTTCCAGGAAATTATCACTCCTCATTCCACTGAGGTCAATGAAAAAATTCACACAGGCTTCATTGGAAGCAGTGTCTGGACTTCCGTGTTTTAGTTTTAAAAAAGTGGCCTAGATAATTTTTTGGAGTTCACTGTGTGCGAAAGAGGCAGTGGGGCAGTGCTGCTTCTGTGGCACTATTCTGTGCCTTTCTCTGATCTGGTGAATTTCCATGAATAGCACCTGCAGGGCTTCACTATTTTGTTGTGGGGTCGAGCAACAGAGGTCAGGCTCTGCTTCTGGATTTCCATGTGAAAAGATGGTCAAGAAATAATATAACTTGAAGCTGTAGTGGTTCGTCCTATGTCCTTTCTGCTGCTTATGTTAAGCAGCTCTAGGCCACTGTCAGTTCAGGAACTGCATTCCCAAGGAGAGACAGGCCATTGGAACAGTAGCTATCTCTGCAGTATGGCCCTTGAGCCACAGGGAATGGGTTTCTTTTCTCATCCTCCTTCAAGATAGGCAGAGTTAGAAGAGTGTGCTGCCTTTGAAATGCTTGCCTTTGCCCACAGAAAGCCTCTCTCCAAAGAAGTTCGTGCCAGAAAAAGGCACGAACCCTTTTCTTTGCCCCTCTCCTATAGAAGATACCAATCTAGTCCCATGGATTTGGTCCATTATTCTTGAAGGGCATTGACATGGTTTTTACTAAAGAAACATTAATGGCTACATCATAAACCACATAAACATCAGATCAACACTTGTAAACCTAAGTTACCTTTCTTCATTTGTGTTGCACTTTGGAATCCTTCAGCTTTTCTTTACAGATTTAAATTGCAATTAAAACTTGCATGTGTTTTAAAGTAAATGTTTGGCACACAACTTTGTCTGTTTTAACAAATTAATGAGTGTTCACTGCATTTCATTCAGTTGCTGAATACTGGCCAGTACTGCTGTTAAATTAACCTTGATGCCTGAGTATTTCGTGGCCAAAGCACTCTGCATTGTTTCAGATAATTTGCATGCTCTAGCAATTACTCAAATAAATAGGTTGTAGCTACCGTAAGCTACAATGAAGTGTGTTTTTTTTTTTTAATGAAGTATTGAATACCCTTTCTATTACATATATCTATGAACAAAACTTGTGTAAGAGTATTGACTTTTTATTTAATCAGTTTAATTTAAAAATCAGCGTTTTCCATCATATTCGGTGGAAGGGAATGTGTTGGGTGAGAGCACTTTTCCATTCCTGTTCAGTTAACACTGTTATACATAGTGCTAACTTTAATTTATTCTAACTCTTTTTATGTTGGTGCTTTTTTTCTTAGTAAAAATAAAAATTCCTATTTCAGCAAATATTTATTGAAAAGTCTCATGAAGCAAAATGCATTCATAACGAACTTAAATCTTGTAATATTTTTTCTCCTTGTTTTTTACACTTGTAAATTCCACAACTTAAAAAAAAAATTTGTATATCATGAAGGAAACCCTATTATATTAAAGCTTATAGACTTTTTCAAGAAATATGGTATTATCTTGTTGGAATATGCATTCTCTTGTTCTGTCCATTTCTTAAGTTACTAAACTGAACAAATGGAATAAGTTTTACATCAAATTTATTTTCCCTGATTGGTTTGGCTTAGTTTTGTCTTCAATCTTTTTCAAAGAAAAGCTGCCAATATCTAAAGTTTTATCTGACTGGGACAATTACAATTGAGAAGTCCGTTCATATGTGGCTTTAGCAATAGTTTCACACCACCATTAGAGAAGGAATGGAACTGAAGCTGGAGAAAGATTGAACCAGTCTCCTGTGGTATTAGCAGCATTTACACCTTATGTTCTGAGGATTGCTGTAGTCAAGCTTAATTTGCTGCTGACTTGGCACATGTACCACGAAACTAAACAAATCCTGATCCTTTTAGTCTTTGACATTAACCTGGTTTGCTAGAATTTTAAATGTCAGATGTCTCAAATAGTGTTCGTGTCTCAAATATTAAACGTTTTCCAATAAAGGCACACTCAGGAACAGGAAGGAAGGTATGTCCATGTTATAGGCAACTTCTAATGCTGCCTTCTGTCCGTTACAATAGTAGACTATTGGAGAATTTTGCTTTCAGCTCAATTTTGTCTGAAAAGCCAGTTCAGTCTTTCTCCTAATAATTGACATCCTTTAGAATACAATAGAATATCAATTGAAATGTATTAAATATTTTTGAATCTTTTTTACATTTTCAAAGATACTGATTTCTGTTACAACACAGAATACAAAGTGTACAGTGCTCACTTTATATTTTTATTACAAATATTTGCACTATGATAAACAAAAGAAATAGTATTTTTCAATTCACCTCATACAAATACTGTAGTGCAATCTCTTTATTGTGAAAGTGTAATTTACAAATGCAGATTATTTTTTGTTACATAATTGCACTCAAAAACAAAACCATGTAAAACTTTAGACCCTACAATTCCACTCAGTCCTAATTTTTGTTCAGCCAATCGCTAAGACAAACAAGTTTGTTTACATTTACAGGAGATAATGCTGACTGCTTCTTATTTACAGTGTCACCTGAAAGTGAGAACAGGTGTTCACATGGCACTTTTATAGCCGGCGTTGCAAGGTATTTACATGCCGGATATGCTAAACATTCATATGCCCCTTCCATGCTTTGGCCACCATTCCAGAGGACATGCTTCCATGCTGATAATGCTTTTTTTTGTTTTTTTTTTTTAAACAAGTGTTAAATTTGTGACTGAACTCCTTGGGGGATGATTGTATGTCTCCTGTTCTGTTTTACCCACATTCTGCCATATTTCATGTTATAGTAGTCTTGGATGATGACCCTGCACATGTTCATTTTAAGAACACTTTCACTGCAGATTTGACAAAACGCAAAGAAGGTACCAATGTGAGATTTCTACTGATAGATACAGCACTCGACCCAAGGTTTAAGAATCTGAAGGGCCTTCCAAAATCTGAGAGGGATGAGGTACAGAGTATGCTTTCAGAAGTCTTAAAAGAACAACACTCTGATATGGAAACTACAGAACCTGAACCATCAAAAAAGAAAATCAACCTTCTGCTGGTGGCATCTGACTCAGATGATGAAAATGAACATGCGTTGGTCCGCTCTGCTTTGGATTGTTATCGAGCAGAACCCATCATCATCATGGACACATGTCTTCTGGAATGGTGGTTGAAGCATGAAGGGACATATGAATCTTTAGCGCATCTGGCACGTAAAACCTTGCTATGCCGGCTACAACAATGCCTTGCGAACGCCAGTTCTCACTTTCAGTTGACGCTGTAAACAAGATGGGGGCAGCATTATCTCCTGCAAATTGTAACCAAACTTGTTTGTCTGAGCAATTGGCTGAACAAGAAGTAGGACTGAGTGGACTTGTAGCTTCTAAAGTTTTATATTTTATTTTTGAATGCAATTTGTTATACATAATTCTACATTTGTGAGTTCAACTTTCATTATGAAGATATTGCACTACAGTACTTATATTAGGTGAATTGAAATATACTATTTATTTTTTACAGTGTAAATATTTGTAATAAATAAATATAAAGTGAGCATTGCAACTTTATATTCTGTGTTGTAATTGAAATCAATATATTTGAAAATGTAGAAAACATCCAAAAATATTTAAATAAATGGTATTCTATTATTGTTTAACGGTGCGATTAATCGCACAATTAATTTTTTTAATCGCTTGACGGCCCTAGTTTGCTTTTGGAATGTTTAGCTTTTTCAGTGGACTGATTTCAAATAAAGGAACCTAATAAAATATTTGTTTAGTTTTAAGGCATTAATAATTTACTATAAAGTGTCACCAGTGTTTTAACCACTTCCTAGAGAGGAATGATACTGAAGCCAGTGATTTTATGTAATGTAGCAAGGGACATCATGTTCTCTAATACTACAACTTGTGCAGGATATCCTCAGTCTTATCTCCTTAGCTGTAGCCTGGTGGAGTTCCCTTAGCTAGGGTTACCATTCGTCCGGATTCCCCCGGACATGTCCGGATTTTTGAACTAAAAATAGCGTCCTGGGGGAATTTGTTAATGTCCGGACTCTTTCCCCCCCCCCCCCCCCGGCAGAGCACGCGCAGCTCACAGGGCAGCCGGATGGTGCCACTTACATGGGGCTCCGACAGCGAGAGGGAATCCCTCCTCCCCCTGCAGCAGAGCTCACTCACTCCCTCCCTCCCTCCCTGCACCGCAGATCGGCTCCGGCAGTCTGGAGCTCCTCCCTGCTGCTGCCCAGCGGCTCAGGCAGTTCCTGAGCAAGTTCACCAAGACGTTAGGTGAAGAAAGGCCAACAACAAGGGGGCCAGAGGGTTGGAGAAGGGGCAGGAAGGTTCTGGAGGGGGCAGTCAAGAGACGGGAGGGTCAGGAGTTCGGGGGGGCAGTCAAGAGACGGGGGGTTGGGAGTTCGGGGGGGCTTTCTGGGGGTGTGGATAAGGTTTTGGGCAGTCAGGGTACAGGTAGGGGATAGGGTCCTGGGGGGCATTTGGGGGGGTCTTAGGAGGGGGCAGTTAGGGGATAAGTAACAGGGAGGCTTAGGTAGGGGGTAAAGTCCTGGGGGGCAGTCAGGGGCAGGGGTCCCAGGAGAGGGCAGTCAGGGGACAAGGAGCGGGGGGGAGGGTTGGGGGTTCTGAGGGGGGTGGGAAGTGGGTGGGGAAGGGGCGGGGCTAGGGCAGGACAGGGGCGGGGCTCCTCCCGTCCTCTTTTTTGCTTGCTGAAATATGGTAACCCTACCTTAGCTATCAAGCTTTTTGATTCCTGAAGTCAGTTGTTGTAAGGTAAAGCACAGATCAAGTCCCCTGCTGCACACACCTATTGAGTATAAATGCTGCTTTCCAAATGTTTCAGTTGGTTCCTTTTTGACTATGGTCATCAAAGGAGGTTCCTGCAGGATCTAGTGCTACAACAGGCTATTGTTTCAGCTCTCTTTCACATTCCAGCAATACTCATTAGATATCCTTTCTTGGTTCCTTCCAGTCCTGCTTTTCAGCCCAGGTATGTTTCAGCAGTTCTAAATCTGAGCCCTTTGCTTTCAGTGCATCTCTGTGAGACTTTAGTGCCAGTCTTTTTTTGTGATTGAAACTCATTTCTGTATTGTATTTATAGTTTGCTTGTGTGGAAGAAAACAGTCTTCACTCTCAGGTTGGTTGCAACAAGTCAGAGACAGTTTATTTTCCTGACACTTGCAAGGGGAGAGTACACACGGGCGGGGGTTCCCTCCCTTCCCCCTCCCCCCTCCCAGGCAGGTCTCCGTTAGATAAACAATTAGGGCAAGCATTTACACCTTTTGTTACAGACAATAATGATCAAAAACTGCATCTTGTTTATACATATGCCTTCCTGATATCTCACTTTTTCTCATTAATTTCTGCCACAGTCTACATTCCATTCTTATCTCATAGACTTTAAGGTCAGAAGGGACCATTATGATCATCTAGTCTAACCTCCTGCACAACGCAGGCCACAGAATCTCACCCACCCACTCCTCTAGCAAACCCCTAACCTATGTTTGAGTTATTGAAGTCCTCAAATCGTGGTTTAAAGACCTCAAAGTGCAGAGAATCCTCCAGCAAGTGACCCGTGCCCCATGCTGCAGAGGAAGGCGAAAAACCTCCAGGGCCTCTGCCAATCTGCCCTGAAGGAAAATTCTTTCCTGACCCCAAATATGGTGATCAGTTAAACCCTGAGCATGTGGGCAAGACTCACCAGCCAGCACCCAGGAAAGAATTCTCTGTAGTAACTCAGATTGCACCCTATCAAACATCCCATCACAGATCATTGTGCATATTTACCCGCTAATAATTTAAGATCAATTAATTGCCAAAATTAGGCTATCCCATCATACCATCCCCTACATAAATTTATCAAGCTTAGTCTTGAAGCTAGATATGCCAGATTATCTAACACAAGGACAAAAAACGTATCTCTTACAGTTTTTTGTTCCACTCGCTTTCTACTTGCCTAGGCCCTGCCTGAAATCTCACGTTATTAGAGCTAGTGTTAGCCTGACTCTTACTTTATTCCTAAAAGTTAAGATATCTGCGTTCAGATTTCCTTTATCCTTTTCTCTGCTTCCACACTTGGCATGTTTGCATAGGAGGCAGTTTTGTAGACTAAGATCATGGAAGCAAGTAATACAGGGACTCTCATGCCACCGAGTAAATAGATTATTTTGATATTGGCTGATCATGAATGCACTTTAGGAACAAGCTGTAGCTAGAAGTGCCTGGCAGGAGGAACACAGTTGCAGACAATTGGTTTGTAACCAATCCTTGTAAGAAGTTTCTGGATCAGAACATCAGGGACCAGATTTTCTTACAGTGTGAGACACTGCTTCCATCTCACTTACGCAGAAAGCTATCAAAAGGAGATAGCAAGGGCTGCCTTCTCCATCCACTGGTGAAGGAAAGTTCTGTGTGCCTTTCTACCAGCTCTTCTGGTAGCAAAGGCCTTAGCAAAGCCCAGGATTGAAAGATGTTCAATAATCTAACTGCCCTGTACTGGTCCAGACAGGTATGATTCTCATCTGAGTTTTGTTGAGCAAAGTTGATGCAATCAGGCTGAAAATCTAACCTCAGCTCATCACTTGAAACCACAGCTTCTTGGATGGGGTCTCTGAGCAGGTGCCTCTTGTCCCCCTGCTATTTTATAAGCCATCTGCCAGATAGCCATACAATTTCATGTTACTTCCTCTCTTCATACTTTCTTCCAGCTTGTTAGAAAGATCTATGCTTTTGTCATTGGGATCCGCCCCCATTGGTCAAGCATTCTCCATTGTCTATGTGCTCTCTGAGATATCTCCATTGTATACAGTTCCTGGGATAGTGGATTCTCTTTAATGGGCCATCAGCATGTCTGGCTACTCCATTGTTTGTACTTGAAAGGCTAGTTGTGAGTGTTCCCAACCTCTCAACTTATTTTAGTAATACACAAGTAGCAAAACTTCATAACGGCACATACAATGATAGCTCGTGCAACCCAACAGGATATTAATGTTCAACAAATCAAGACTTTCAAAATAATACCTCACAAGGCATAGTTTTTACAAAACATATAATTATATGACAGTGATGAATATGGGAGTTCCAGGGTGTTGCTCTGTGGAATAGAGAGCCACAATGTGTTCTCCTCAAAGCCATTTCCTTTTGTCAATTCATAGCAAAATGTGCAATTCCAGTTTGGGACTAGTTTGGGTCTCAGACAACTTAAACTCCATGTTGATTTAGCAGACTGATCTGAGTTTTAATTTAAATAGCTCTTCCAATTTTATATTTGCTTCATCCAGTCCAAAAATGTGTGTGCAAAGATAAATACAGCCACATTCTCAGCATATCAAAAGTATGAGAGCCCCAAAGTGGTCTCCTTACATACTAATGCACTGTATTCAGAAAGAAAAATGTCACAGCTAGCTGCTTCCTAAACATGGACCTGATCGGCTGTGCAACTGTCATGCATTGCATCCCCTTTTTGTTAGGTGTTTTTTTGCTTTTAGAACAGTTTTCACTCATTTCAAGCAGAAGCTGGGGTGTAAGGAAAAAACTTCCTATTCAAAGATAAGTATCTGCAAAAATAGCAAAGGCAACATAGCAAATATTTGTAGTTTTTAATATGTTTACTACTTCTAAGTTTTTCACCTGGCAAAAGTCAACTCTTCCCATACATCAGTTACAAATCAATTCTGTATAAATAAAACTAGATTAAAAAATCTGTAGAAGCATTGTGCAAGAGACCAGTTGGAAATGCATCGTTTTCTGCAGGTCATGATACTGGTTAGCTCCCCTTCCTTCAATTTGGATGCAACACCCTTTAGCTGCCTACAAATAATGTACAGTAGAACCTCAGAGTTACCAACACCACAGTTACGAACTGACCGATTAACCGCACGCTTCATTTGTTATTCTCCGACACTATAGTTTTGTGACATCACACTCTATTGCTATATACTGATATCACAAATTCTGTGTTTTGATGTCACTGTATGTGTGTGAAGACAGGCAAGGAAACAGTGATGAAAGATGAATGTATATAGTTCCTCATGTGATATACTAAAGCTGAGTGTGAAAGTTCCTCTTTTGGGGCCTTCCTAACCTCAGTGGTTCTACTTCCATATTCTTTTCAGGACCTTCTTTTCAAGATAATAAATTATTTACACTTTGAACCCAATATCAATACATTTCTAAATGATTTACAGTTAATGTTATATAATTGAAATAATATCAAAGGTCAAGTATTGGGAACATCTAACCCCCGCAGCTTTACCTTGTGCTTGTGGCATTCCCTTCAGTAAGTTTCCTAATCAAAACTGCTCTCCTCTTTGTCCACTTGTCATTTTTTTAACAGTAAAACTGAAGGAAAAGGGCACAATATTTATAAGCTAATATTAATATATTGTACCATTTTAGCATATGTGACTGAATTTTGACCAATTCAATTTAATGTTTTGAGTTCTTATTCTTAAAATTTTGGGAATGAAGTGGATGGAGACAGCCAACAAAATATGCCTTATTCTTCATTTTGAAATCAGTACAGGGCCAGATTGAAGCATAGAGCTATAAAACTGTCCCCCAGGCCCACGCTCTTGGAGTTCCGTGGTCGGGTTAGGATTTCAGCTTTCATTTTAAAAAAAGCCCCAAAACCCAAGGCAAGTTTCTTGCTCTCATGGTTGTGGAAAAAACCTTGAAAACAGGACCAGAATATGACACAGTGATGCCTGCCTGAGTCTGCAGACAGCATGAAGCAGTGACTTTGAGAGGTATGAGTTGCCCCATCCATCTTAAATGGGCTGTTCTCAGGGAAATCCTGCTGCTATCGCCCCAGCACAGGATGCTTGGGTGAGGGCTGCTTTCCAGCTCTTCTGGGCTGGTGTTAAGCAGAGACCCCCACACAGCCGAGTCTTTGGCTTAGCTGGGTGGTGACTGAGTCCAACCTACTGTATGTAGGACAGACCCTAACCCAGTTGAAGGAAGGAGAAGGCCCAGCTTTTCCCAAAGAAGAGTGGTGATGAGTGCCCTCTGTGAGTGAGCAGAGCCACCTAAGGATGAAGGCTTGTGCTCCCGAGGCACAGAGGCAAGGCCATGGGGAGCTCCAGGTGTGGTGTGCATAGAGCCCTAGATCACCTTAATCCTATCATGAACCAGTATTTTCAAGTCATTATGTTTGTGCATGTACAGCAGTGTTTGTGTTAATTATTAAGCCCTTTGAACATCTGTGTCAGTGAATGTATCATGGGGTTAGCAGGGGAGACTATATCAAATGTATTTAAAATGGATTGCAGATTTTCAGCATTTCTAGTTTGATTTCTTGCTTAGTATTGAATATTAAACTCCCTAAAATCAAAAGACTGTCCTGGCAGTGATCATATTAGCAACTTATTTCTTTGCCAACACAGTTTCTTATACCTGGGCACTCGCTGGTATATGTGGTGTTTGACATGGAAGCTCACTCCACCGCCAGGCAGCTAGGATTTCCTTCTTTCCCTTTTTGAATTCTGATGTTAGGCTGCCTGTTCTCCATAACACAGAGCTGTAGAGAATGAAAATTTCTTCTCAAACTGGGGGGGGCTTCAGGTGTATTAGATTTTCAATAACAAATCTATTTTACTTTTAGGCCAGCCCGAAGACTCTGTGCTGAGTTTGTGTTCCTTCCAGCTCCCTCGGAGTGGGTGGATCAGTGCAGCCCAGCCCAGCCTGCCATTTACTACATCATCTTCTGGCTTTCCTCAGCTGCACAGCAGAACAGTCTAGCTCAGCCTGCCAGCTTGCCTGTGCCAGTACACCTCCTGCGTTCCTTCCAGCTCCCTCAGAGTGTTTGAGTGTCCTCCTCCAGCCTGCCGTTTCACTCCCCTTCCGCTGGCTTCTCTCGGTAATTCAGCATAGGGGTCTATCCCCTAACGCCAGCCTTTCTGCCATCCAGATAGTGGGGTCCTGCAGGAACAGGTAAGCTGGAATTTAATTTCTCCACCGTTCCCATGTATGTGTTAGAGGAGCCTAGCTTAGGCTGCTGCCTTGTTGAGCTCATCAGCGGTTCTTCAAAGAGTAATGCAGAATGTTCTGGTAGCTCAGACCACCAGCCTCTCAGTCCCTGTAGACAAATCAAATGGCTGTAATCTGTGGTAAAAGATCAGTATTAGGGAGAAAAGTGCCTTAGATGTGACATAGACTCTGTTCCCATACCTCTTATAGCTACCTGCATGCAGAGCATTTTACATTAGAGTACTAAACTGGGACTCGAGAACTCTGCCTTCCGCTCCTGGCTCAACCATAAATGTCTTTGTGATCTTGGTCTATTCATTGAATCTCTCTGTCTTGTTCTCTACTGTGAAAAGACAATAATACTTTCCAACTCCACTGGGCGTTCTCTGAGGATAGATTAATTAAGGTGTGGGAGAGGATCAGATACAGCAGTGATAAGTGCTATAGAAAAACCTATAAACAAAAACCATAAGTTTCTTTAACAACAGTGCTGTTCTCCAGCTGTTCTAGTCTCCTATGATTTGTGCCCCTTTAATGTGGTCTTGTCCTGGGCCAGCACCCTCAGTTACCTGAAGGTTCAATCCTCTGCCCTTGTGGTTATTAATCCAAGAATGTTGGTATCACCCTTCTCTTCACCTCTTCTGTTTCTTCATAGCAGAAGTGAGACTGCCAGGAACCGTAGCACTTCAATCTGGTTCTGCAGGCTGTCTCTAAAGCTCCTTTTTTAAAAATCCTTGTAAGGAAAGGAGGTTGCTTAAGTTCCATTGAGCTGATCTTTACTACACTGAAGTCCAGAGATTTTAAGCAAGTGCTTAAGGCAACCCAGTTCTGAATAGGTATAGATTTAAGCACATGCTTAAGTGCTTTCCTGATGACGGCTTCTGGTTGCTGCTTTTCCTTCTTTTTAGGAATTACCTGAGCTAGGGGAATAAGTGAGCTGTGTGCTCTGTCAGCTGAAGAGCTTCAAACTTTCAATCTTCAAAACTTCCTTGAAAAGGTGGCACTGTTCTTGGTCTTCATGTTTTGACTTTCTATGCAGCCAAAATAAAAGCGAGTTCCACTTAAACTAATATAGCACCCTCCCCACTTCTTCCATGAACCTTATGTTAGACACCTTACCAGTGATCATTCCATATCTCCCCCTCCTAGAACTGTTTTATCCCATGTTTTGTCTTGTATGTTATGATCCCATTCTGTGAAGCACTGAGCACTTCAAAACTCTCTCATTGACTTTAACAAGAGTGGAAGATGTTTGGGGCTTTGTAGCAACCGGACCTTTGCAACAAAAGCTGCATGCTGAAGGCAAAAGGCGTTTCCCTCAGACTTTAGTGAGAGGTGAACTGAGTCCTTTGTTGTAAATTCTGTGGAGTAGGGACACTCTCATTTCTGTTTTGTTAAACACCTTGCTAGCTTATAGTGCCATGTAATTGTTTCTTAATAAAAACCCCCATCAATCTGTAAAATAGTCACAAATCCTTGTTAAGTAAATAACCTCACAATAACAGCTCTGGTGTTAATACATTGTCTTAAGTGTTATTTAAGCAAGATGTTTCTCACATTTGACATTAATATAAGCTGATGCTGAATAGACTAAATCTTTTAAGAAGCGCCATGATCAGCATGGTTCAGTATTCGTTGTTTGGTTTTTTAACCACTTAATAAGTTTCTTCCTGTTCATGTGGATAATCATTTAAAAAAACGTATTGTCGATGAAAGATCTCTGGTTACTCACATTGTAATGATTAGTTGATTAGGTGGACTTTACTGTATTCGCATCTGATTTTGGGTAGACATTGCTAAGGGGGTCTTGTCAAGAAGGTTGCAGTTATTACAGCCCCATCTGGAGTGATTGATTAGGGTGCTGAAATGCTTTATTAAGAAAACGCAGTGATTATAGAGATGATTTCTTTTTTAATCCATGATCAGTTCCTAAATACAGCAGTTAAACCATGCATAACTTTAATCAAATAGTGATACCTTTTTTAAAAAAAAAAAAAAAAAGGTGTTTCAATGGCTGTACTATAATGAGAAGGATACAAGAATTGAGACTCAATCAAAACATTAAATTAAAAGCCTTACGTGCTGTAATCTTTCCTTTATCATTTTTGGTGCCGTTGAAAGGCTTGCATTATTTCCTCACAGCTCTTTCTCAAAGCCAAAATTTACCCAAGCATCGGGCTTAATATAGTAGATAAACTACACCCTTTGGTTTCTTTCCCATTATATCTAAGGAGAAAGTTTCTGTCTTTCCTTTATCTATATACCTGAATATAACTCCGTAATGTACTCTTACTGTACCTATCTGATAGATATGAGGGAATAAAGGGAGGAACAGCTAGCTTCCACAGCTACATTATGTCTCCTAAGTCAAATCGCTCTGTTCATCCTTATGTATTATACTGGCAAATGCTCAAAAACAAAATTGTTGGAAATCTTTAAGGCCATGCTTTGAGAAATAGATCTGAACATCCATTAATACTTTAATCTTCCGCAGAGAAAAGAAAGGTCAGGAGAGTTAAAAATATGAACTCTGATTTTGGTTCAGCAAAATTCAGTATTTCCATATGATCAGAATTTCAATAATTTATTCTTACACCTCTGCCACCACCAAAGTAATCTGGACAACGTACAACAGAAAGAAACCAAATACAGTAGCATATGTCGCATCTTCTTAAAATACTAATGAGTGGGTCTAATTTAAAAAAGGAATTGAAAGGGAGGGGCTGCGGATACATTTTGAAAATACTTTTAACAGTAGAAACAAAGCTTTAAGATGGTTAGTCTTTTTTTAAATGGGGATGTTCAAAATGAGGCTGACTACTTCAGATGCAATGATGAGAGCCTTAAATGATGGGTTGTGTGCAAATCTGGAAACACAATTGGCTAAAGGAGCAGGTGCATGAGGTCTAATGGCCCTTAAGGTTTTAAATAAAATAGTCATAACTGAAATCAGTGTGCCATTTTAGAGTCAAAGACACCGTGGGAGAGGTAATATCTTTTATTGGACCAACATCTGTTGGTGAGAGAGACAAGCTTTTGAGCTTACACAGAGCGCTTCTTCAGGTCTGGGAAACATACTCAAACTACATCTACATTACAGCAATGCAGATGTAGCACTTGTGGTAGAGATGCTCTAAACTGATGGGAGAGAGCTCTCCTGTAGGCCTAATAACTCCTGCCTCTGTGAGAGGCGGTAACTATGTCGATGGGGAAACTCTCCTGCCAACATAGCACTGCCTACACTGGTGCGTAGGTCAGTATAATTTACGTTGCTCAAGAGTGTGCATAAGTCACCTCCCTGAGTGACGTAAGTTATATTGAAGTAATCTGTAGTGCAATGGTTCTCAACCAGGGCTACTTGTACCACTGGGGGTACGCAGAAGTCTTCCAGGGGGCACGTCAGCTCATCTAGATATTTGCCTAGTTTTAAAATAAGCTACATAAAAAGCGCTAGCGAAGTCAGTAAAAACTAAAATTTCATGCAGACAGTGACTTGTTTATACTGCTCTATATACTATATGCAGAAATGTAAGTGCAATATTTATATTCCAGTTGATTTTTTTATAATTGTTAAAAATGAGAGAATATGCAATTTTTTAGTAATACGTGCGGTGACACTTTTGTATTTTTAGGTCTGATTTTGTAAGTGAGGTGTAACTTGGGGGAATAAAAGACAAATCAGATTCCTGAAGGGGGTACAGTAGTCTGGAAAGGTTGAGAGCTACTGAAATAGTGAGATAGGGTCTCAGAGTGTCACAGCTAAATACAAAATGGAACAAATGGTTTAGCGTAAGAAGTTAACACACATTCAAGCTGAAATGGCCCATTAACACCCCTCCAGTCGTAGGGAGGAAAGGAAGAGGGGAAAGCAATGGGGGAGGGTTATTAGTCGGTTATAGATTGTTGTAATAAGCCATACATCCAGTGTGTCTGTTCAGTCTATGATTTTAGTATCTAGCAAAGTTATGAATTTAAGCTTCCAGGCTCATCTTTTGAAAGTCTTGTGCAGGTTTCCTTTGAGGGTCAGGACTGGTAGGTCAGATATAGAGTTATCACTTTGGGAAAAGTGTTCACCCACATGGGTGATATGGGGTGTTTTTGTCTTTTCTCATTTTCCTGGCTGAGTTCATTTGAGAGAATAGTGATTGGTTTCACCCACATAGTTGCTAGTGGGGTGCGCTGGATGAGGTACACCACATGTTGTCATATGCATGTGTAGGACCCATGGATCTTGAAAGGTGTGGTACGGGGGAGGGTGGGTGGGTGGGTGTTGATCATTGTAGCAGTGGAGATATTTCTGTTGTTTTGCCAGGGTCTGGTGCTGCTTTGAGTTGGTGGGTCCTGGTCTGTAGGGAACTTGCTTCTGATGATGAGATTGAAGAGGTTGGGGGCTGTTTGAAGGCCAGAAGAGGAGTTTCGGAAAAGATTTTAGAGTTCAGACAGTTTAAAAAATGGTAGTCAGATATAATGATGACTCAACCCATTAAGTAACTGAACTGCTGACTGAACAAGCTGCAAATAATGGAGCAACTGTTCATGGGTTGGACATGCATCGTTATGAGGTGGTCAGACACTGTGCTTGTACAATCTAGACAGCCTGAGCCAGGTCCTGTGCCCATTCTAGTAAATGACAACATTCCTATTGCTTTCAAGGAGCAGAATCAGGCCCTAATGAAGCCAGCCATGAATCTGATACAAGATTGCTTGGCTTTTCAAATATAATTACACTTTTGTAAATGTTCTCAAGGATTACTTCATTTCTGTAAAGTTTCTGCTGCAAAAGCCCAAAATGACTCTGCATCTGCACAGATAATCCTACCTTTGTAATTTAAATGATGTGTCCTTAATTTAAAACACAAACAAAAAAAAGGATTTCCAGCTGCATGCTTTCATTTGCATTGAAACTGAACTTTATCAAGGCCTATGTACCTTTGGGAAAGTTCTGGATTGGGAGTAAAATTAGAGAGGAATTCTGGCAACTCAATCCTTACTTTCAGATCCAGTTAACATAATTACAGTTTTGCTACTGGCCAGTAGCACTGCTTTTGATATCATCAAAGCATTCTTGTAAAACATTTTGAATTGCTCCCAGTGACCATTTCTGTGGTCAGTATATAGCACTCTTAATGCACATACCGAACCATGCCTTGTACAAAGAGCTATGAAGATTTTACATATAAACAGCAGTACAGATCCACATGAACTACCAACATACCAAACAGCTTTGTTGTAAACAGCATACAATTTGAAATTTTTACATCTTGGCACCTATTGTGCAAATGTCTTTCAAATAATTTTGGGACTCTGTAGTCTATAGCTTTGCTGCTGTAATCTATCACATTAAATAATACATTTTGAGGGAGCTGTGCCAAAAGCATTGGTGAATCAGTGGCCAATGAACAGTCAATTGACTTTGATCAGTTGCATTGCTAAGATGACGGAGAAAAAGGCTAGAAAGAAAGCTGTAACAATACAGTCTGCCTACAAATATGACAAACTATAACTTCTAGGAAATAAATTGATTTGTTTCTGGGACACATCTGCTTAGTTTTCTAGTACAGTGCAATTTATGTAAAGAAATTGACCTGTTTGAAAGACAAGATTAAACCAATTGTGATGTAGTTTAACCACTCATAGATACATACCTATTACTTTCATTTCATTTGTTTCTGGTAGCACTCAAAATGTACTGGGTGTTTTCAAGAGCTTTAAAAAGGAAAAAATAACAGTCAAAGAGAGAGATGGTAGGAGGAAAAGGTAATAACAAATAAGTAAGTAGGGCCAAGTCTTGATAATAAAATGTTTGTATAATTGAGTGGGGTGTGGGTGTGGGTGTAATACACATGCACTGGAATACCAAAACCTACTTGGTCTGCTGGAATGCTTTCCTTGTTCAAATCCTTCCTGAAGGACTCTGTCTGCTGTGGTGATATCTCAGGAACATTAGCATATATGCCTGTTAGATATTTTCATATTAGTGAATTGTGTGACATGGGACTGTTTGCATGGTGAAATACATAGTTTTGCTTTATAGCACAGTAATAAGAAATATGCTGTTACTGAACATGTTGGAGATGTACAGGACGTAGAGGCAAAGTGTCAGAGAAAGCGGTGAATAGGGATTGTTGTGGGTGTGGCTGCCCTGTAGCCCCCTTTGCTGATCTAATGTGGTGTTCCAGGCACTTGCTTGCTCTCTCCCTTTTCTCAGGGCCCCTTAAGAACGCTATATAGTCCAAGTCCAAAAAGATTTCAGACAAAATTCCCCCATTGCAATTCTACTATTAAATCCCAAAATAAACTCGCAATAAAGGCTCTCCCTTTGCACTCGTGGGTTGCACAACCCTCCTCTTTGGGGACTACGGTCACTAGGATTTCCTCTTTCTTAGGAGAGTTCTGCTCTCTCTCTCTTTGAACCCTGATGACCTTTTATCAGGCCCAAGTGCTGGTTGTTCAATTAACTACCTAGATGGCCTCCTTGAATTAGTTCATCAAGGGTAGCTTGGGCCTAGACACCCTTAAATGGGTCAGCAACCCTGTGACAGGGATGATTGGAGATTAAAGTATGTTAACCAGTTTCACCCAGAACGGCTTTTGTGCAGTGAAACTATTTGTATGAAGATTAGGCAGACTCATATCTCTGTTACATCAATGTAAATTTGGAATAAACTCTGCTGAAATTGAGTTATTCTGGATTTACGCCAGTTCAAGTGAGATCAGAATCTGCCTCCCTCCCCATAGAAAGCTGCCAAGTAGATAATCCCTTGGCACTGGTGTTTGAAATGAGGGAGATCTAATTCTGAAGAAAAGTGTGCAGATAAATCTGCCTACCTGTTTGTATCACATTTGAAGTATTTCTCGGAAAAATCCTTAATACTGTATTTCAAGTACATTTACGACACAAGACTTGCACGGAAATTCTAAATTAATAAATCAAGTGTTTACATTTAACTGTAGGCATTTATTTTTAATTTGTATCACATATTCATAATACCAAACGTAACAAAAAGGATTATAATGAAGTTTTACACAGATGGGCATCAGGTTTCAGTAGCCTTGTAGCAGAACATTCTGATTAGGGTGACCAGATAGAAAGTGTGTCAAATCAGGATACTTCTTTTTTTGGGGGAGTAGAAGAGGGAGGGATAGTTGTGTATGTAAGATTACAAAAAATTAAAAATAGAATGTGCACATAGGCCTACCTTGTACTGTAGGGCTTCTTGAAAGAGTCCGAGCCCTGCAGTGCAAGGCTGATTGAGCTCCTTCAGCCCCGTGAAAAATCAGGACAAATGACGTCCCAACAGTACTTTGATCAGGATGGGGGACAAAGCCTCTAAGATCAGGACAATCCTGATTTTTATCGGGACATCTGGTCACCCTAATTCTAATTGAGCTCTGCATGTGGGATCTAACTTTTAAATGCTGCCTTTCCTCTAGTTCTTTTCCAGCAAGTGCCTACGCATCTTTTGCTCTTTAGCAACCAGTATTTGGATTGGAGGGGAATAAATGTAGCTATTTTATACCCATACTTCTCAATGATGCATGATGAAAAAATGATAGCATAGCATTACGTCCCTTTCTCTTCCCGTTTGAGCATTGCCCCTATCTACCGAATATCACTTCATGATCACGTTAACACAAACAGAAACCATTTAGGGGGTTTTTAGAGTTGTGAATTACTGTAGGATACAGAGTATCTTGGTTATTTATTTCACACTTTCAGAAGTGAGCGGCCTGATTTTCAAAGGTGCTGAGCAGTGCAGTTCCCATTGTCTTAATTGGGATCTGTAGTTGGCCAGCATCTCTGCAAATCAGCCTAACTTTAGGTACTCAGGTTTGAAATTGGTGATTTATATGTATTCCTGGTCTTGAGATACTTAGCACACTTCTGGGTGCTCAGTAAATAACTAAAATAATAAGAACACTGTCTACATACAAACCAATCTCTGAAAAATAGCGCTGTTTGAATGAAATATGGTGAATCATTTTGTAACTTATTGTTGATTATAGATTGCATAGTGTAATGCTGCCTTTTTTTCTTTTAAAGAAGATGGTGCTGATAATCAAATGGTTTCCCTCCATCCAGGAGGTACAAATTATTGCTTGGTAAGAACTGGCACCTTTAAGTTATCAAAAGATCTTTTTAAAAATGATTTGTATACAGTCAGGACTGAGCCAGTAACTTCATGAAATGGTGGGGGTCTGAGTGTTAACTGTCCTTGAGAGTTATGATCATTTAAGCTTCTATTCCCTAGTGCTGATCACTTCTAGGCCAATTATTACTCTTTGTGCCTTGTATAATATTTCCTATTGGAACTGTTGCATTCTTTGTAGGTTCTACTTGTTTCTCCTTTAGGATCTGTAGCAGATTGGCAGTCCAATTTTGACACTCTGGCACAGCAAGTCCTTCAGTGCCTAACTTTGTGCTCCTTTGGGTGACGTATCAGGTTTGGCTTTTCCCTCAGTGACACATTCTGTCCTTCATCAAAATAATTTGGAATGTGCTAGGATTAAATAAATGGTATGTATTGAAATACCAACCTGCCAAGCTAACCACACTTAAGTTT